>NC_056746.1:628847662-629145162 GCF_019279795.1 Protopterus annectens
TATATACATATATTAGGTAAGAATATACCTAATACAGACAGATAAAATATAATTCAGTAAGAAGGGAAGGACAAGGATACCAAATGGATAGTATGTTAACCAACATATTGAGGGTAGCGACAAGCTGAGTCCTATAGATTGTACCCATTCTCCAAGGAGCTGTAGGTGATAATTTGGATGGGAGGATGGTGGGAGGGATGTTGAACCACACTAAAATAGAACAGCATGGAACTGTCATTATGGTATGTACACAAGTTTCGTATCCAATGTCCACACTCATCTGATTCAACCTTTGGGACAGAATCCCTAGATACATGACTTTTCAGGTGGTCTTATGGAAGGATGTTCCTGAAAAAAGTACAGCTAAAGAAGGAATGAGCTCTGGATTGTACATCTAGATTATAGTGCGACACAAAAGTATGCTCTGTACACTATGTAGCAGCTGCACAAATCTCAATCGTAAATTGGTGTTGAAAAACTGCAGAAGTTGCCAATGCTCTTGTTGAAAGAGCTTGTCATGTTTTTTGTTTTTTTGGACATAGGAACAAGAATGACTGCCGAAGCCATCATCCCAAGAAGTTTTAGAATTAAGCATGCAGAAGGGAACAGATTACATAGTACCTGTGATGCTACTTGGTGGTGGATTGAATTAATCTGGTGCAGAGGTAAGGTGGATATCTGAGTTGTGGTGATTAAGTGGCATCTTATAAATTCTGAGTTGGGCACAATTTGCTCTTAAGTGGTTGGTAATCCCCAGAAGCAGTAGTAGTTGAAGTAAAAGGTCCCTTTAGAGATCTAGCAGATCCTTGGTCGGAGAGGTGAGTAGCCAATTGTCTAGGTACAGGAACTCCTGGAACCTTTGTTGTCTACGGTAGGCTGTTACTGCTGCCATGCATTTGGTAAACACTTATGGGGGCTGTGGTGAGTCCAAAGGGTAGAGCTCTGAATTGAAAATGATTGGCTCCCTGCCAGGAACAAGTAAACTCTTGGAGTGTCTATGGATTTTATGTGGCAACAGGCATCCTGAAGATCAATGGAGCACATCCAGTTGTCCTTTTTGAGTAGAGTCAAAATGGACTGAACCATGACCATCTGGAATTTTGTCCGTTTCATGTACTACTTTAAATGATTTACATCTCATATTGGACTTAGGTTCCCTGTTTTATTTGGGAAATAAAAAGAACTTGGAGTAGTCACACAACTGCATCCAGACATGCTGGTGTAAGGTTACACCAGTACCTGTTGCTCTGACTGGCCCATCAGCTGCATTTGAAAGCAGATGCATTGAGACATTTGAAACAGAAGATAAGGTAGTAAGCTGGGATTCCACTGTCTTCTGAATATCTGTTGGCAAAGTACCTGAAAGAGAACTGGTAAGCTATCTGGAATCAAATAATACAGGCCATGTAGTTAAATGCTCTCAAGGAAAAGTTGCCAAAGAATATGTCCATTTTCCAAATATGTCCATTTTCCAAATCTAAGGCCCCGGACTCCCCTGTTGGATGGACAGAAGAATTCTTGCCTGAGAGTTCCTTTTTTGTGGCTGCTGCTATGACCATGGTATAGGTGGGTGTGACCCTTACACTTGGAAGTCTTCTCAGCATCATCAGAATCCTATAAGATTTCTTTTGTACAAGCTCTGTTGTATCAGGCTCCTTTCCAGGCTCGCTGAGCCACTAGATCAGTAACGGCATGGGGGGAGTGACCACCCATGATATAGAAGAGCCAGCTACAAAAGCCTCCAGGAACACGGATTCTTCTTGGGAAGACATTATCTTTGGACCAACTTCCTTACTATTTGAATGAGTCTAGAATTCCTCTTAAGGAGAAGTGTCCAAATGGGAATCTTGGGGAACCTTCCCTGTCCTCCAAATCCATCCGTTCTGTGCTAGGCATAACGTCTGCTTTCTATGTACTTGTCGTTGGGGAATATCTGATGATGGGTCTGAATCAGACTGAGAACTCAAAGACAGTGTGCGTGCAAAACTTATGGAGACTGACTGTCCTTATAGACAAGAAGTTGCAGATTCCTGAGAAGAATATCTTTAAGGTGGGCTCTTATTCAAAGTATGGTGGCAGCTCTTCTCTCAAATGTGACAGAACCCAATGGAAGGCCTCGAAGAGAAAGAGAGAGGGGTCAAGGAAGTCTCTGTAAAAGCTGGTACAGAGATGGACCCTGAAGCTCCAACCCTCCCCAGCTCTGAGGTCGACATCGGAACTGACCAGCCGAGAGCAGACATACCCAGAGGAAAGGATGGCTCCTACATCTGCAGAGTCAAACAGTCTCCCTGGACATCAGGTCTGACACTTTGGCTCAACTCTCATTTCGATCTGACAGGCCCAGAGTCAACAGAGAGTGGGTTGTAGTCTGAGCCGAAGTGAATGGCACTAATGGCTTCAACATAGGTGCACTAGAGATTTTCAGATTAGAGAGCTTCATTCCGCAGGACAGACCTGAAATGGAGGTGAGCAGGGAAGATTTGAAAGTGATAACCCCAAATATCACAGGGGATGGAGACAGGAGGACCCCTAACTGTATCTGTGTCCAGAAGAATTTCTGCATCATAGGTAGGTACTAGGCTATCAGAATGTGTTGGCTTTCGCTGCCCCTTAGATTAGTTCCCTGTGCCTCTGCCCAGCAGAGCCACTGAAGTGATCCCTGGGGTAAACTTTCTGTTTCCCATCCACTTGTCAAGGTTTCTCTTGAAGAGGGTTAGCGAGGAGCTCTGCCTAATGTAGATTGGAATCTTGTTCCAGAGCATGGGAAGTCTCTGGGACAGGAATCTATCCCTCCAGCACTTCCTATTTACTGTTGTGGTGAGGTTTAGATCCCTGGAGCGTGTGGCTCGAGGGAATATGATTTTCTTTAGGTGGAGCATGTCCATCAATTCTGGGTTGGACATGGCCTTGTATGTCAGGCAGAGATCACCTCTGAGTAGACAGTATGCAACTGAGTACAGTTGGAGTTTCTTCAGTCGAGCTGCATAGAGCATATGCTTGAGGCCAGTGATCCTCTTGGTGAAGTACTTCTGTGTTCTTTTCAGTTGCTGCAGGTGTCTTGTAAGGTACATCCTAAATGGGGCATTGTACTCTATGATGGCTCTGATGAGTGATGCATAGAGGGGCTCAATGACCTCTTTGTAATCTGCTGGCAGGTTGCCCTCAGTCATCCTGATTAACAAAGTCTTGGGCCCTGTGTCGGTTTGCTGACCCTTCTTCCATGACGTCAGGTCGTCAGGGGTATAAAACATGCAGCCGACGCCATCAGTTTTTCTTGCCCCAGATGTCAGGTGCCCCCCCCCACAAATGGGGGGGGGAATATATATATATATATATATATATATATATATATATATATGGTCGACAGTTCATATGATCGACAGTTCATTTGGTCGACAGTTCATTTGGTCGACAAGCATTTGCCCCCTTCCCCAATGTTGTGCGACCCTGGAGTTGATATATATAGTTAGGGGGGGTGTGGGGGCGAAGCTCCCCACCTAAAATGCTTGTCAATCAAATGAACTGTCGACCAAATAAACTGTCGATCATATGAACTGTCGACCAAGTGATATAGACCCATATATTTATATATATATATATATATATATATATATATATATATATATATATATATATATATATATATATATATATATATATATATATAATTTAAAACACAAAAAAATATATACCTTCAAACAAAAGCAAATACACCCAAAAAGGCTTTTAAGTATATTAAAAGAAAGGAGAGGTATAATAAGAGAAAAAACGGGGCTGGAGGGTGGGTAACCAGGACTGCAATAGTGAATACACTCGAACATCTACATTTATAGTAAGTGTACATAACTGTACTATGTTTTTCATGTTTCACTGTCGCAGTCATTTGGGTAGAATCCCAAAGCTATGGTTGGGAGGATGGATTTATACAGCATTAGGAGCAGCTATAAGGCCCAGCAGGACAGCAGTGGCAAAGCCAGCTCTGGATTTAGAGAAGAGAGGTAAATGGTAATGTGTGGTGAATGCATGAACTGAGCTCCAGGTAGCAGCTTCTAGAATGTTGCTGGTAGGAACCCCTCTGAGAAAGGCTGCAGAAGTAGATGCAGCCCTGGTGGAATAAGACCTAATCCCCTTGGGGATAGGTTTACCACGGTGCATACAGCAGAAAGGAATACAGTGGCTTATCCATTTGGAAATAGTCTGCTTTGAAATAGCCTTTCCCTCTGCCCCTGCATTAAATGCCACCAATAGTTGTTCAGATTTTCTTAGAGATTTCGTCCTGTTTAAGTAGAATCTAAGTTGTCTGTCTATATCCAATGAATGCAGGATCCGCTCACCCTTGTTCTTTGGATTGGGGAAGAAAGTTGTCGGATGAATGGTCTGATTAAGAGCCACACTGGATACCACCTTAGGCATGAATGATGGACTGGTCCTGAGAGACACCCTATCTGGATGAAAAATAATGAAAGGCTCCACTGCCATAAGAGCCTGTAATTCTGAAATCCTTCTAGCTGAAGTGACTGCTAAAAGGAAAGCTGTTTTCCAGGAGAGAAATTTTAGGTCTGCAGTAGTAGCTGCAACAAAAGAAGGGAGAGTGAGTTTTTCCAAAACAAAATTGAGGTCCCATGCAGGAGTTGGTGCTCTCCTGGGAGGTCTTACATTTTTGGCCCCTCTGAGATACTGCTTTAGCAGAGGATAAGAGAAGAGGGGAGGTTCTGTGTTGTCTTCTTCTTTCGGCTGCTCTTCTTAGGGGTCGCCACAGCAGATCAACCGTTTCCATTTCTTCCTGTCCTCTGCATCTTGCTCTGTTACACCAACCACCTGCATGTCCTCTCTCACCACATCCATAAACCTTATCTTAGACCTTTCTCTTTTCCTGTTACCTGGCAGCTTCATCCTTAGCATTTTTTTTCTCAATATACTCTGCATCCCTCCTCAGCACATCCAAACCAACGTAATCTTGCCTCTCTGGCTTTGTCTCCAAACCTTCCAACCTGGGCTGACCCTCTAATATTCTTATTCCTAATCCTGTCCATCCTCGTCACACCTAGTGCAAATCTTAACATCTTCAACTCTGTCACGTCAAGCTCGGACTCCTGCCTTTTTGTCAGTGCCACTGTCTCCAACGCATATAACATAGCTGGTCTCACTACCCTCTTGTAGACCTTCCCTTTCACTCTTACTGGTACTAGTCTGTCACAAATCACTCCTGACACTCTTCTCCACCCACTCCATCCTGCCTGTACTCTCTTCTTCACCTCTCTTCCACACTCACCATTACTCTGAACTGTTGACCCCAAGTATTTAAACTCATCCACCTTCGCCACCTCTACTCCCTGCATCCTCACCATTCCTCTACCCTCCCTGCATCCTCACCATTCCTCTACCCTCCCTCTCATTCACACACATATTCTGTCTTAGTCCTGCTGACCTTCATTCCTCTTCTCTCTAGAGCACATCTCCACCTCTCCAGGGTCTTTTCCACCTGTTCCCTATTCTCACTACAGATCACAATGTCATCTGCAAACATCATAGTACCACGGGGACTCCTGTCTGATCTCATCTGTCAACCTGTCCATCACCATTGCAAATAAGAAAGAGCTCAGAGCTAATCCTTGATGTAATCCCACCTCCACCTGAAATGTATCCGTCACTCCCACCGCAGACTTCACCACTGTCACACTACCCTTGTACATATCCTGTACCACTCTTACATACTTCTCTGACACTCCTGACCTCCTCATACAATACCACAACTCCTCTCTAGGCAACCTGTCATATACTTTCTCTAAATCCACAAAGACACAATGCAACTCCTTCTGACCTTCTCTGTACTTCTCCATCAACACTCTCAGAGCAAACATCGCATCTGCAGTGCTATTTCCTGGCATGAAACATACTGCTGATCACTAATCATCACCTCCCTTCTTAACCTAGCTTCCACTGCTCTTTGCCATAACTTCATGCTGTGACTGATCAATTTAATCCCTCTGTAGTTACCACAGCTCTGCACATCACCCTTACTCTTATAAATCGGTACCAAAACACTTTCTCCATTCCTCAGGCATCCTCTCACTTTCCAAGATTTTATTAAACAATCTAGTTAAAAACTCCACTGCCATTTCACCTAAACACCTCCATGCTTCCACAGGTATGTCATCTGGACCAACAGCCTTTCCATTCTTCATCCTCTTCATAGCTATCCTTACTTCCTCCTTGCTAATCCACTGCACTTCATGATTCACTATCCGCACATCATCCAACCTTCTCTCCCTCTCATTCTCTTCATTCATCAGCCCCTCAAAGCACTCTTTCTATCTGCTCAACACACTCTCCTCGCTTGTGAGTACGTTTCCCTCATCTTTTATCACCCTTACCTGCTGCACATCTTTACTAGCTCGGTCCCTCTGTCTAAACAATAGGTACAGGTCCTTTTCTCCCTCCTTAGTATCCAACCTTTTATACAACTCTTCATACGCCTTATCCTTAGCCTTCACCACCTCTCTCTTTGCCATGCACCTCATCTCCTTATACTCTTGTCTACTTTCTTCATCTCTCTGACAATCCCACTTCTTCTTCGCCAACCTCTTTCTCTGTATACTCTCCTGTACTTCTTCATTCCATCACCAGGTCTCTTTGTTCTCCTCCCTCTTTCCAGATGTCACACCAAGCACCTTTCTAGCCATCTCTCTTACTAGCTCTGTTGCAGTTACCCAGCTATTCGGTAACTCTTCACTACCACCCAGTGCCTGTCTTAACTCTTCCCTGAACATCACCTCACAATTACCCTTTTTCAATTCCCACCATTTGATCCTTGGTGCTGCCCTCACACTCATCCTCCTCTTCTTGATCACCAATGTCATCCTACAAACCACCATCCTATTCTGCCTAACCACATTTTCTCCTGCCACCACTTTACAGTCTCCAATCTCCTTAAGACTGGCCCTTCTACAGATATAATCCGCCTGTGTGCATCTTCCTCCACTCTTGTATGTCACCCTATGCTCCTCTCTCTTGTTAAAATAAGTATTCATCACAGCCATGTCCATCCTTTTCACAAAATCCACTACCATCTGACCTTCTGCATTCCTTTGCTTAACACCATACCTACCCATCGTAATGAGCTGAAATGACAGAGGCATGGATTTTTATGGAAGAAAAAGATAGGCCCTTGTGAAGCATCTCAGCTAAGTATTGCAGAATCTGAGGAATATTAAACATTGCTGTGCTTATTCCTTGTGATTGGTTCCAGACACAGAATCATTTCCATTTGTCAGCATAGGATTTTCTAGTACTAGGCCTTCTAGCCTCCAAAATGACACCCATCACTGGTTTGCTAAGGGATGCCAAGGGTGAAATTAGTTGATTAGCCACGCCTTAAGATTCAAAGTTTGGAGCTGAGTGTGCAAAATTTGGTAGTTCTGCTGAGACAGTAGGTAAGGTGTCTGAGGCAGGTACCACGGAGGAAGGAGGGTGTGACACATTGTGCAGGGGTGGGTACCAGTGTTGGCGAGGCCAGTCTGGAGCAATGAGAATAATTTTTGGTTTGTCCGGTTTGACTTTTAGTAGAACTTTGGAGAGCACCCCTATAGTGCCTTTTTTAGGCAAGATTCAAATGACAAATTCACCACCGTAACAGGTACAAGCAAGCAAAATCGGAGGGTAATACTACTCAATGCTAGAAGTCTAAACCTCAAAATGCACTCACTCGAGGCATTCCTTAAAATGGAGAACATCGACATCTGTGCAGTGACAGAGACCTGGCTCAAGGCTCCAGGGAGCACCCCTGCATTACCAGGCTATAATTCATACCACACCTTTCGGCCACCTAACTTGGACCGAAACACTAAAGGCGGAGGCATGTCCATATTCATTAAGAATATCCACACCTCCAGGCTAGTTGCTCAGAACAATCCATCTAAGATTATCCAAGTGCAACTAACTCTGGGCAAGACTGCAATGCAAATTGTAGCTTGCTACAGATCTCCCACCATGCCCCAGGATTCCCACACCTCATTTCTTGATACACTGGAAAATATTAGGGTACAACCTAACACCCTAATAATGGGCGATTTCAACTACCCCACCATTAACTGGGAAAACTACTCATGTACCAACTCTTGTGCTCAACGTTTTCTGTACTTCATAAATTCCAATGCCTTGGATCAACTTATCCACACCCCCACCAGGGGCAGCAATATCCTAGACATTGTCATTACCAACATGGGCAACCGGTGTTCCACACCAGATGTCAATTCCTCGTTGGTCAATTCCGACCAAAAGCAA
This sequence comes from Protopterus annectens, assembly GCF_019279795.1. Lineage (NCBI taxonomy): Eukaryota > Metazoa > Chordata > Ceratodontiformes > Protopteridae > Protopterus > Protopterus annectens. The sequence goes on from NC_056746.1 coordinate 628,855,946, forward strand.
ATCACCCTAGACATCCACATCCCAGCCCCGCCCCCCATTAGGGAAACCACCGTAAAAAAATTCTCCAAAGCCAACTTCACGTTTCTTAAGACAGAAGTGGCAAACTTCACGACACCCATGCTGATGGACAATAGAGATATGACTGCTGAATCCTATAAAATTGCACTTTATAAGCACTTACATGAGTGCATGGATTGTGCAATCCCTAACAGAACCAAGATGCTATCCTCGAAAAAAGGAAGCCAATCTGGTGGTCCCCTGCTATAAACAAACTCTACAACAGAAGAATGAAACTGTTGCAAAAAAGAGTAAAATCCCATGATTGGAGGAACTCCATGATCAGCCTCAATAAGAAGCTGAGATCGCTCATAAAATCCTCCAAATCTAGTTACGAAAACAAAATTTCCACTGATTCTAAAGACAACCACAAAGCATTCTATAGCTATGTCAAGAATGTCAACAGCAATACTCAGATCTGCTCTGAGTTACAGCACAACGGCACTAAATATACAGAACCAACTGATATTGCCAACATCCTGGCAGATAGGTTCAGTGCTAACTTTACCCCTCTCTCATCCCCTAAAGGTCCCATCTCTATACTGGAAGAATGCAAAGTACCTGTAATCACGGCTGCACAGGTAAAAAACACACTCTCCAAAACCAAGAACACAGCATCCATGGGACCCGGCAACATCCCATGCTGTGTTCTACATGAACTACAGAACGCACTGGCACCCCACCTAAGTACCATGCTCAATCATAGCCTCACCTCAGGCTTTGTGCCCACTGAATGGCTCACAGCAACAGTTATCCCACTCCACAAAGGGGGAGCCACCACGGACCCCGTGAACTACCACCCCATTAGCCTGATGAGCCTGGTCTGCAAGGCTATGGAGCGTATCATCACGGAACTTATAAACAATGACATTGGTAATCTCCAAACTCTGGACCCTACTCAGTTCGGGTTTGTAAAAGGCAGATCATGTCTCCTAAACCTGACTTCTTTGAAGCGGTCACCAAAGCTGTAGATGAGGGTAAGGTGGTACACAAAGCCTATCTATATCTCGCCAAGGCTTTCAACACCATCCCCCACTCTGGAATTATAGACAAACTCACTAAACTAGGTATAAATCCCTATGTCACAAGATCGGTTGCCAACTGGCTCACTGACCAAATACACACTGTGAAAGTAGCAGATTCTAAATCCAACTTCAGACCAGTGACAAGTGGAGTACCACAGGGTTCAGTCCTAGGTCCTCTCCTGTTTGGTATCTACTTTTCTGAAGTACAGGCTAACACAGAAGGTCTTTGGCTAACAAAGTTCGCAGATGACTGCAAATTAGGAGCCATAATCAAATCTCCTAACGATGTGGACATCCTACAAAAGGGCCTCATTGAGACAGATGCCTGGTGTCAAAGCCATGGCATCAAGCTCAATGCCAAAAAGTGCATTGCCATCCCTTTTGGTAAAAACTCTGTACCCATGAACTACCACATAGGTGGTAGTCTACTTAACACCGAAAGTGTGATGAGACCTTGGGACACAGGTGGACAGTAGTCTCTCCTTTGATAATCACATCGCCACAGTAGTCAGGAAATCCTTCTACGTGGCACACCTCATCACAAAAGGTTTCTCATCCAGGAAAAAAAAAAAAAGAGGTCATTGTTCCCCTCTACTCATCACTCATTAGACCCACTATAGAGTACAATGCCCCTTTTGGTATGTACCTCACAAGACATCTACAACTGCAAAAGCCACAGAAATACCTCAGAAAGAGGATTACCGGCCTCAAACAGATGCCCTACACAGACCGTCTCAAAAAATTCCAGCTTTACACTGTCGCATATCACCTACTCAGAGGCGATCTCTGCCTAACATACAAAGCTATGTCAAACCCAGAGCTGTTGGACATGCTCCACGTAAAGAAATCCCAATCCCTCCGAGCTACACACTCTAGGGACCTAAACCTTGTCACCACAATAAACAGAACATGCTGGAGGGATAGATTCCGGTCTCGGAGACTTCCCATACTCTGGAACAAACTACCTATCTATATCAAATAAAGCTCCTCATTAGCACTCTACAAGGAAAATCTTGATGACTGGATGGGAGATAGGAAATTCACCCTGGGGATCACTTCTGTGGCTCTGCTTGACAGGGGCACAGGGAAATAATTTTTTTGGGTGGCAAAAGCCAGTGTATTGTTTGGCTAGGCTTATATAGGCCCCAGGGCCAATAGCCTAGTACCTACTTATGAACCTATAAGCAGATGCAGAGGGGGAAAGCAGAGACTGATGGAGCATCCACTTTCCAAGCTTTTTTGTGATGAATTCTTGTGCTCAACTGATAGTTCTGGGGTGAGGCAAAAAGATCTGTGTCTGGGTTCCCCCATTTGCATGTCAACAAGTTGAAAACTTGTGGTTCCAGTTTCCATTCATGTGGGTCCATAAGACTTCTGCTTAGTTCTTCTGCCAGAGTATTTAGCTTTCCTGGCAGGAATTGAGCTTGTAGTTGTATCTGATAGGTCAAGGCCGTGTTCCACAATGCCATGGCTAGTCTGGAAAGGGGGCATGAATGTGTACCCCCCTGCTTGTTTATGTACCACATAACTGTGGTGTTGTCGGTCTTTATCATTAGTTGTCCTGGATGAAGGTAGTCCTTGAAGGCTGTCAGAGCATTCTGTACAGTTAGCATCTCTTTCTGATTGATATGTAGGTGCATTTGAATTGGGCTCCATTTGCCCTGAATGCACTTCCCTGCCAGATGAGCCCCCCAAGCATAGTCTGATGCGTCTGTTAGGGTTTGGGTGGCAGGGGGTGGAGTGAATGGCAGTCCCTTGTTTTGGTGGCAGGCCTCTGTCCACCATAGGAACTCTAGTTGCAGGCAAGGTATAATAGGAATCATTGTTTCCAGGTTGTGACAATGTTGACTCCATAAACTTTTTAATTACCACTGAAGTTTCTTCATATGCAGTCTTGCATATGGAATTAGAAGAATGCAGGAGGCCATGAACCCCAAGGCTTGCAGATAGCAGGGTTTTTGTGGCCACCTGTTTGAAGTAAGTCATCAATTGAATTTGCTTTTCTGGTGTAAGTTAAGTCATCTGGGCAGTTGTATTCAAGCTTGCACCCAGGAATGTAATTTTTTGAGAGGGTACCAGTTGTGATTTCTTTTTGTTTATGGTGTACCCTAGACAAGTGAGAACCCTTTTTACAAATGCCAGATGCTTTAGAAGAATGTCCTTGTTTTCTACCTGAATTAGACAATCGTCCAGGTATGGATATAGTTGAATATTTATTTGCCTGCAAAATGTAATTACTGGTGCCAGGCACTTTGTGAAGACCCCGGGCGCAGTAGATGAGCCAAAGGGCAGTGCAGAGAACTGGTAATGCAAGTAGCCTGCTTTGAAACGGAGGTATCTTCTGCAAGATTCCCCGATTGGGATATGCAGGTAAGCCTGCGAGTTACCAACCAGGCATCTTTGCCTAGCATAGGTAGTAACTGTTGAAGAGTCAGCATTTTGAATTTTGGAATGTCCAGAAATGTGTTTAGAGTGGATAAGTCGAGAATTGGACGCCATGATTTGTTTTTTCTGGGTACCAGGAAAAGTCTGGAATAGAAACCTTGTCCCTTTTCCTCTTCTGGTATTGGTTGAATAGCCCCCCATGTTCATGAGGGACAGAACTTGTTTCTGGGCCTCTGCTCACTGATTTGGGGGCAGATCTGGCCATTCGTTTGGAATTGGCAATGTGTGGAAGTGAAATCTGTATTCCTGGGATACTATATTTAAAACCCATTTGTCCTGGGTAATAAGTTGCCAGTTTCATGCATGAAGTGCTAGTTTTCTCCCCAAAGGGGTGGCTAAGAGGTAAGTGCTTGGTGATTGTGGAGGGAAGTCATTGAGACTGTTTACCATAAGGAGGTGCCTTGTTGCTTCCAGATTTGGAGGTGGAGGCACCCCATTGTTTTGTTCTAAAAGTTCCTTGTTACTGAAACCTGGAGCCTTTGGAATGTCTTGATTTGACTTGAGCGGCTCTCGAGGGGACTGGAAAGGACCAGTTCTTAGTAGGCCAGTGCCTACTAAATCTTGGAGGTTGCACTTGTAAGAAATCTTTCACAGTTTGCATAGATTTAGCTTTATCTTCCATCTTTTTTTAACACTTCTTCAGCCTCATTACCAAAGAGACGGTCCTGTTGTAAAGGAGCATCCAACAATTTTGCTTTAACATGGTCAGGCAGAGATTGCTCTTTGAGCCAAGCATGCCTTCTTAGCACAAATCCAGTTACAGCAGCCCTGCAAGAGGCCTCCAAGGAACCAAAACCACATTGCAAAGTATGTTTTCCAACTTGTTCAGCTGAATGCAATAAATCCTGCAATTCTTTATTTTCCACACAGTCAGAGATTAACTTAATTTTCTGTTTAAGTAGTCCCATGATATGCTGTTGATGTTTAAGCATATGGAATTGATAGTTTAAAGCCCTAATTGCTAAGGTTGCAGACATGTAAACCTTCTTACCCCATCTATCCAGCGCCCTGGAATCTCTATCAGAAGGGGTAGGATTTTTGGCAATAGAAGCCTTAATGCCCTTGGGACCCTGAGAAATGGTTTCAGGATCAGCAATAGGGTTTCTGAAAAGGAATTTGTGGGAGTCAGGAACCCTGTAGTATCTGTCTGGCTTACAAGGAGCCGGAGGAAGAGAATCAGGAGTCATACTAGATTATGAAAAAACATCATCAACAATGTCTAGAACAGGAGGTATAGCCAAAGGCCTATGCTAAGGAAGTAGAAGAAAATCCCTAAGTCTCTTTTTAGATTCAGAGAAATCCTGACTTTCCCAGTGGAAATGTTCCCTTAAGGCATGTAAATTTCCCCAAAAGAAAAATCCTCAGGGGGAGAGGCAGAAGGAATGGAATCCTCTGCATCAGAGTCCTCATAAGTAGGAATAGACAAATCCTGTTCATTAGAAGAGTCAGAAGAAATAGAATCCTGTTCAGAAGATTCATAATCAATGTCTTGCCTAGGCCTCTTAGAAGGAAGGGGTTGGCTACCCCTGATCAGAGTAATTAAATCTTCAGCCATTTTGCTCATTTGTTTTTTAGGCATAGGGGCCTGCACATGTGGCCCAGGTGTCGTATTTTCAGACATAGATTTAGATTTTGGCCTTAGCTCCGAAGATGGTGTCGGTCTAATATACAAATCTGAAGGCCTGAAAACACCCTCAGAAGCCGGTGCCTGCACAGCAGCTCCGGACCCATCTAAGGTAGAGACATACACGGGTTCCATAACTGAAGCATTCGCGGCATACCGGACTCTGAATGGGTCTCAGTAGAGGCCTGCGAATGAGAAGAAGTGGGTATCAGGGGCTACGAAAGCTCCTCACTGAGTACCGGCGAACCGGCGACTGGCTTAGGAAAATTGTCGTCTGTTTTGGACCTCGGCGGTTTGTCTGTCTTTTTCTTTGCATTTTTTAGGTATTCCGGTAGTCAGATTGCTAACCGACGACATTTCTGGATAATTAAATCTTGAGCCAAAATATTTAGAAGCAAAAACATACAGACGTTTAATCGTGTGTTGATTAAATTTAGCACAAAACCGACAGCAAGGCACATTGTGGGTCAGGGCCTGAGCAAGTAATACAGTACAAATGAAAATCCTTATGAGGTATTTGCTTCCCATAAGTAACTCTCTTTTTTCTAGTACAGTAGGAAGGAACTGGAATCTACTACCCAGTGACATAACACTAATCTCATCACTGCCCCTCTTCAAACAAAGAATAAAAGAACACTTGAAAAATCACTGGCTCTGTTCCTGCACTAAACCTGACTAAATTTCTACCCCTTCTCTATCTCATTTCTTCCCCCGGATCTCTCTCCCTCTTCCCTGAACAACTTTCTTTTATTTCACTTACCTCTTTTCCTCTTTGCTAAAAGCCTGTTTAACCCTTTCTTATCCTTTCTTTTTTACTTCTCTATTCTCCTCTTACTTTCCTCCCACCTCTCCTCCCTACTCACCTTTCCCTGATTTTTGCTTCTCTATAGTTTAGTTTGTTTATAGGTAATGATATTAGTTCCTATTTGTAAATTATTTTTGCATGCTAATTTTTCTTTATTGTCTTTACATTTATCCTGTTGTTTTTGTTGTATTTGACTTTAAATGTTGTATGTTTTTTTACATATTCTGTGGAGCTTTTCTCCCCGGGCCTCTACTGAAAATGGAAATATATCCAGCTAGACTGGCCCGGTCAACAAATGTAAAATAAAATAAAATAAAATAAATAAAATAAATGCAATTATTAACTTTTACTGACATTGGTAAGGAGCAAGAAAAAGTTTCCCCAACAGGGTACTTAGCTTTTAGTTGAAGACTTTGGTTCTGAAACTCGAAAATGAAAATTTCAGTAGTCGGCCGACAGGCACTTGTGAACTGCTTCTGCTTCTGGCACCGCACGGCAAGAAAGATTGATGTAATGGCATTGGCTGCATGTTTTATACCCCCGAAGACCTGACATCATGGAAAAAGGGACAGCAACCGACGCAGGAAACAAGACTTTGTTAATCGGGCCGACTGAGGGCAACCTGCCAGCAGATTACCTAAATGTAATGACTGCAACAGTGAAACACGAAGAACATCAGGAGGGGTCCTAGTACTCAGCCCTGGGGAATGCCACTTATAACCGGTTTAGAGTCAGACGTAGCTCCCGCAGCTCTTATCATGTGGGTTCTGTCCGTGAGCCAGTTGGCAACCCATCTCGTGACATAGGAGTTTATGTTCAGGCTGGTGAGCTTGTCTATAATACCTGAGTGGGGAATTGTGTCGAAGGCCTTTGCGAGGTCTAGGCAGGATGTGTGGACCACCTTCCCCTCGTCTATTGCCTTGGTAACTGTCTCAAAGAAGTCCACCAGGTTTAGGAGGCATGATCTGCCCTTAAAGCCTAACTGGATAGGGTCCAGTGTTTGGAGGTTTCCAATGTCTCTGTTAATGAGATCCATGATGATGCGCTCCATAGCTTTGCAGACCAAGCTTGTCAGGCTTATAGGGCGATAGTTCCCGGGGTCCGTTGTGGCTCCACCTTTGCAGCGGAATAACTGTTGCTGTGCGCCTGTGGAGAGAGAGAGTTTAAACAGTGTGTTTAGGTGAGGGGTTAGTTCATCTTTGAGCTCGTGTAGGACGCAGCCTGGGACACCGTCCGGTCCCACTGACGCTCTGTTTTTGGCTTTGAAGAGGGCTGTTTTAACCTGAGTGTCTGTGACTTCAGTTGCACTAAATTCGGGCCCTTTTAGGGGTGAGAGGGGGTTGAAGTTTGCACTGAACCTGTCTGCCAGGATGTTGGCTATATCGGTCAGTTCAGTGTATTTTGTGCCATTCTGCACTAACTCCGAGCAGACCTGAGAATTGCCACTTAGATTCTTGACATAGCTAAATAATGCCTTGTGGTCATCTTTGGAGTCCATGGCAATTTTTCTTTCGAAGCTAGCCTTGGATGATTTTATGATGGAACGTAGTTTCTTGCTGCTACTGATCAGGGATGTTGTTCCGTTCTTGGATTTTACTCTTTTCTGTACTACTTTCCTCCTTCTACTGTATAGCTTGTTTATGGCAGGGGTCCACCAGACTGGTTTCTTTTTCTTGGAGGAGTGAGTCTTGGTTTTGTTTGGGATAGCATGATCCATGCATTTTTGTAGGTGCCCGTAGAGTGCATTAGTAAAGGATTTTGCAGCTTGGATAGTGTTATCCTTTAGTATGGGGGCTTTGAAACTTCCCACCTTGGTCTTAAGTAACGTGAAGTTTGCTTTTGAAAAGTTTTTCATGGTGGTTTCTTTGACCGGGGGTAGTGACGGAATGTAGATATCCAGAGTGATTAGTTTATGGTCAGATCTCACCAACGAGGGGTTGACGTCCAGTGTGGAACGCTGGTCACCCATGTTGGTGATGACCAAGTCCAGTATGTTGTCACCTCTGGTGAGGGTGTTGACCAGTTGATCCAGGGCGTTTAAGTTTATAAATTCTAGGAAATGTTGGGCAAGGGAATTTGTACTTGAGTAGTTCTCCCAGTTAATGTTTGGGTAATTGAAATCACCCAATATCAGGGTGTTTGGTAGGACCTTTATGTTTCCCAGTGTTCCCAGGAATGTGGAGTGGGGGGGTCCTGCGACATGGTGGGTGATCTGTAGCAAGCTATAATTTGAACAACAGTTTTGCTCGTCGTTAGTTGCACGTGGATGATCTCTGAAGCATCGTGCTGTGCCACTAACCTGAAGGTGTGAGTATCCTTGATGAATATGGATACTCCCTCACTTTTTGTATTTCGGTCTGAGTTTTGTGACCGAAATGTATGGTATGAGTTGTAGCCTGGTAGTGCTGGGGTGCTCTCTGGAGCCTTAAACCAGGTTTCTGTTACTGCACATATATCGATTTTCTCCATACTGAGGAGTGCCTCGAGTGTACGCATTTTGAGGTTTAGACTTCTGACACTGAGTAGCATTACCCTCAGGTTTTTGTTACTTGCGCTATTTACAGCAGTGGGTTTGTCTTTTTTTTTTTTTGTTTTATTTTTTTTATTGATTTTTCAATAACAATCATTTGAACAACAAATTATGATAAAACTATGTACAAATTTTACAAAGGCCTCAAGCAGTGTATAAGGAGAAAAAAAAAAGAAGGAAAATGAAAGGAACAAGTTATATAAACTGTAAAGTAGGGTACAATATTCATTCATTCTTTCAATATGACTATTTATTTATTATAGGTTCATAGGTAGATACTAGGCTATCTGCCCTAGGGCATTTATAAGCCTAGCCAGAGTGTATTTGGCTTCCGTCTCCCTATTAGATTAGCCTACTGTGCCTCTGTAAAGTAGGTCACAGAAGGTACCCTTTAAGATTAGTTTACTGTGCGCCTCTGTCTAGCAGGGACACAGAAGAGATCCCAGGGGTGAATTTGCGATTTCCCATCCACGCGTCCAAATTTCGCTTGAAGAGGGTCAGCGAGGGGCTAAGTCTAACATGAATTGGGATTCTATTCCAGAGTGAGGGGAGCCTCTGGGAAATGAATCTGTCCCTCCAGCATGTCCTATTTATTTTTGTGCTGAGGTTTAAGTCCCTGGAGCATGTAGTTCTAAGGGACTTGGATTTTTTGAGGTGGAGCATGTCCATTAATTCTGGGTTTGACATGGCTTTGTACATCAGGCATAGATTGCCTCTGAGTAGGTGGTAAGCAACCAAGTAGAGCTGGAGTTTCTTTAGTCGAGCTGCATAGGACATTTGTTTGTAGCCCATGATCCTCTTGCTGAGGTACTTTTGGGGTCTCTCCAGTTGCTGCAGGTGTCGGGTAAGGTACATCCCAAAAGGGGCATTGTATTCAATTATGAGCCTGATGTGTGACAAGTAGATGGGCACAATGACCTCTCGATCTAGATGCGAACCCTTTCGTGATAAGGTGGGCTATATAGAAGATCTTTCTAACCACTTTGGCAACGTGATTATCAAAGGAGAGATTACTATTTATGTTGGTCCCCAAATCTCTAATTACTTCTTCCGTACTTAATGGATTACCACCTATGTGGTAATTTGTGGGCACCTTGTTTTTCCCAAAGGGGATGACTATGCACTTTTTAGCATTTAGCCTGAGGCCGTGGCTCTGCCACCAAGCATCCATCTCTATTATTTTATTTTACATTTGTTGACCGGGCTAGTCTAACTGGATACATGTCCATTTTCAGTAGAGGCACGGGGAGATAAGCTCCAAGATAGAACAATGAAATTAACAAGATAACAAATAAGGAAACATTAAACAAAAAATCATATTTACAATGCATATTACAGGTTATCACAGTAAATTCGGCAGTGCAGAATACAGGCATAACATAGCATGCTAGTACAATCAAGATGTTCTAGAGGGAGATAGTATTATGGTTAATAAGGAAGGAATTACACTTAATGAGTAGAAGGGGTAGGAAGAGCAGAGTATTAAGAGCACATAACTAGTCAGGCTTAGTACAGGGGCATAACCAGTGTGTTCTGAGGAACACTTTCAATTTGTTTTTGAAGCATGATAGTGAGGGAAGGGAGGAGAGTTCACTGGGGAGAAGATTCCAGGCTTTTCCAACAATATTAGAAAAGAGGGAGTCGCCAGCCTTGTTGTTTGGTTTAGTGGTATGCACTAGAAGTCTCCAAGAAGACCTTAAGGATTTCAGGTTTTTATAGGGAGTGATGAGTGTGGATAGAATAGGAGTTTTGGAAGGTTTGTAAAGAGTGTTGTGGGCTACAGATAAGTTGATGGAATTTAATCAGATTTTGTAGTTCAAGCCATCCCAGCTGCTTTAAATTAATGCAACGGAGGGTTCTAAATGGGTTGTCTGTAGCAAATCTGGCAATGTTATTGTAGGACATTTCCAATTTGCTAAGATTATTTTTAGATAGATTATAAAAATGGGTGAAGAGATTAGATGAGTGTGTGCTATAGTGGTTTTAGCTGAAGGCAAGAGGAAGGATTTTATCCTATAGAGAGAGCCAAGTTTTTTGTTGACAGTTTTTATAGTATTGTTAATATGGATATCAAAGTTCAAATTGTTGTCAATGGTGATACCCAACAGTTTGGTGGTTGGTTCAGGGGATATAATAGTTTTATTGGTAGAGATAACTGAGAAATCAAGAGGAGAGGACTTATTCGTGGGAGAGAAGAGGAGTTTAGTCTTTTTGGGGTTTAGGAGAAGGCATCTATGTGTGAACCACTGCTCAACTGTGTTAAATATTTGTTGCGTAAGAGAGTGAAGTTCAGAAGAGGAGGTGGCTGAGCATATCAGTGTGGAGTCGTCCGCATATTGTATGCATGTGGCTTGGGGGATGGCAAGGTGAAGGTCATTAATAAATATGGAAAAAAAGTAGAGGTCCTAGGATGGACCCTTGAGGGACACCAAGGTTGACGGGCAGGTGAGTGGAGAGAGACTTGTGCCATAGTACGGACTGTTGTCTTTTATCAAGGTAGGACTGGAACCACTTTATAGAAGATGTATCTAGTGACAGGGATTTCAGTATTTTGATGAGAATTTGGTGATTTACCATGTCAAAAGCTTTAGACAGGTCAATAAATAGTGCTGAAGAAAGCTTGTTAAGATTGTGGTTTTTATTGATACAATATGTGAAGGAAAGAAGGGCAGTGGTAGTGCTATGGAAAGGTCTAAATCCATGTTGACAGTTGAAAAGTAAATTATTTTGGATTAGATGGTCAAGTAATTGTCTGTGAATGCATTTCTCCATGATCTTTGCCAAAGGAAAGAGAAGGGCAATGGGGCGGTAGTTATAGAGTTCAGTGGAGTGTCCACCTTTATGGAGGGGGATAATATGGGATATTTTCCATAAACTGGGGATATGACTTTCGGTAATAGTTCTATTGATCGGAACAGAAATGGGATAAGCAATAGCTTTAGCTGATTGTTGTAGGAATTCAGCAGGTAGTTGGGTCTGCTGAGGGTGAGCATGGTTTTAGTTTCTGTAGAAGGGTTAGAATATATGTTGTTGGGACAGGTTGAATATGAAAAGTAGAGGGTAAGGTTGATTTATAGGAAGGTAGAGTGAAGTTATTAGGTGATAGTTGACTAGCTAGTGTTTGTATAGCATTAGTAAAAAAAGGTATTGAAAGCATTAGCTGTACTCATTGGATTTTTGTGGTCAGTATTTTGAGGGTTTGGAGTAGTGGATTGACCTGGATGGAGTAGTTGGTTAATGCTTGCCCAAAATTTTTGTGGGTTGTTTTGATTAGCTTGTTGGGATTGTAGGTAGTAGTTTCTTTTATCAGATATTATAGCTTTCTTGGTTTCATTTCTTAGCTGTCTAAATGTTAGTTGGTCTGTAGGGTTTTTAGTCTTCCTCCATTTTGCCCAAAGTTTGTTTTCTAAGATTTATTTTGTGTTTGGTTTCTTTTGAAAGCCATGGAGCAGATTTGGTTTTAATTCTAATTAATCTGGTTGGAGCATGGTGGTTGAGAATGGCAAGGAAGTTGGAGTTAAAGTAACTAACGGCTTCATCTAAAGGGAGGTTTTGTAAGGGAGACCAGTTGCAAGCTCTTAGTTCATTTGGAATAGTTCAGGGTTAAAGTACTTTTTAAATCTGATGTTTTTGACAAATGTTGAAATGGGAGAGTTGATTTTATATCTGATGATATAGGTAAGAAAGTGGTCACTTAAATCATCAGGGATGGTTCTTGAATCATAAATGTGAGGATGATGGTTTATGAGAATCCAGTCTAATAAGCTTGATTTCTTGTTAGATTTATTTATCCTGGTGGGGGAGGTAATGGTTTGGAATACCCATATAGGTTAATATGGTTTGTGGGGAGGCTGCTGCAGTAGCAGCTCCAGTCAATGTTTGTGTCACCTAGGATTATGTTTTCTTGGGGCAGGTATTGTGAAAGCCAGCAAAGTATCTTTTCCATGGTGGCAGTGTTGTTACCGGGAGGCAGATATATAGGTTCATAGGTTTATACTAGGCTATCTGCCCTAAGGCATTTATAAGCCTAGCCCAAAGTTTTGTGGCTTACGCCACCCAAAAAAAATACTGTGCCCATTAGTTTGTTGTGCCTCTGTCCAGCAGTGACACAGAGATGATTCCCGGGGTAAACCTACGATCTCCCATCCACAGGTCAAGATCTCTCTTGAACAGAGCCAGTGAGGTGCTCTGCCTCACATGGACCGGGATTTTATTCCACAGCATAGGGAGTCTCTGAGTGATAAATCTATCCCTCCAGCACGTCCTATTTATATCCATGCTAAGGTTTAAGTCGCTTGCTCTAGTGGTTTTGGTGGATTTGGATTTTTTGAGGTGGAGCATGTCCATTAATTCCGGGTTGGACATGGCCTTGTATGTCAGGCACATGTCACCTCTGAGCAGACGGTATGCGACTGAATAGAGCTGGAGTTTCTTCAATCTGGCAGCATATGACAGATTTTGGAGTCCCTTTATCCTTTTGGTGAGGAACTTTGGGGTCTCTCCAATTGCTGCAGATGTCGGGTGAGATACATCCCGAATGGGGCATTGTACTCGATCATTGGTCTGATAAGTGAAGAGTACAGGGGAACAATGACCTCACTAGATCTGGATGTGAATCCCTTCATGATCAGGTGGGCAATGTAGAAGGTCTTTCTAACCACTTAAGCAACGTGAGTGTCAAAAGAAAGGCCACTGTCAACCTGGGTCCCCAGGTCCCTGATAACCTCTTCTGTGCTTAGTGGATTGCCACCTATATGGTAGCTTGGGGTTACCTTGTTTTTCCCGAAGGGTATGACTATACATTTTTTGGCGTTTAACTTCAGGCCATGGCTCTGGCACCAGCTATCTGTTTCCGTGAGTCCCTTCTGAAGGATATCCGTGTCCGATGCACTTTCCACTATGGCGCCCAGTTTGCAGTCATCTGCAAACTTTATCAGCCAAAGTCCTCCCATGTTGGCCTGTAATTCTGAGACGTAGATGCCGAACAATAGGGGGCCAAGGACCGAGCCCTGTGGGACACCACTTGTGACCGGCTTGGAGTCTGACATAGCGCCAGCAACTCTAACCCTGTGGGTTCTGTCCTTAAGCCAGTTTGCAACCCATCTTGTGACATATGGGTTTACATTTAAGCTGGTAAGTTTTTCTACAATACCCGAGTGGGGTATTGTGCCGAAAGCCTTTGCAAGGTCAAGGTAGGGCTGTATGGACTGCCTTTCCCTCATCAATGGCCTTGGTGACTGTTTCTAAGAAGTTGACCAAGTTCAAAAGGCATGATCTGCCCTTGACGAAGCCAAACTGGGTCGGGTCCAATGTCTGCAAGTCCCCTATATCTTTGTTTATGAGCTCCATTATGATCCTCTCCATAGCTTTGCAGACTAGACTTGTTAAGCTTATGGGGCAGTAATTACCAGGGTCCGTAGAGGCACCGCCTTTGTGGAGTGGGACCACAGTTGCCATACGCCACTCCTTGGGCACGTATCCTGTGGTAAGGCTGAGATTAAACAGCTGCCTTATGTGCGGGTTTAATTCCTCATTTAGCTCGTGTAGCACACAGCCGGGGACACCATCCAGTCCCATTGATGCTGTGTTTTTAGCTTTAGAGAGAGCAGCTTTCACCTGCGCATTTGAGATGTCTGAGAGGCTACACTCCACTGGGATAGTTCTCTCTCCTTTGTGGTGGAGAGGGGGGTGAAGTTTGCACTGAACCTGTCTGCCAGTATGTTGGCAATGTCTGTGGGTTCAGTGATTTTTGTATCATTTTGGACTAATTCTGAGCATATCTGGGAGTTTCCACCCAGGTTCCTAACATAGCCGAAAAAGGCCTTATGATTGTCCTTTGAATCCATGGCAATTTTTCTCTCAAAATTGGCCTTAGTTGATTTTATGAGTGCTCGTATTTTTTTTACTAATAATGATCAGGGGTGACTTCCCTTTTATGGATTTTGTTCTATCATGTAATAGCTTTCTCCTCTTATTGTAAAGTTTGTTAATGGCTGGGGTCCACCAGACTGGACGTGCCCTTTGTGGAAACAGTCTTGGTTTTATTTGGGATTGCCTGATCCATGCAGTCCTGGAGGTGTTCATAGAAGGCATTTGTAAGGGCTTCCGCAGCTTGGGTTGTGGTTTCCACTGGCTCAGGGGCCTTGAAGGATACCAAACCAGTCTTGAGTAGTGTGAAGTTTGCTTTAGAGAAGTTCTTCACTGTGGTCTTTTGTTTGGGGTGGGCGGGATGTGGATTTCCAGTGAGATTAGTTTATGATCAGATCTCACCAATGAGGGATATACTTCGTGTGGAGCATTTTGTCCCCATGTTTGTGATAATGAGATCTAGTATATTTTCTCCTCTCGTGGGAACAGTGACTAGCTGTTCCATGGCATTTGAATTTATGAACTCCAGGAACCGTTGGGCTAGAAAGTTAGGGCTTGAGTAATGTTCCCAGTCTATATTCGGGTAGCTGAAGTCACCCAATATAATGGTGTTTGGAGATACATTTATACCCTCCAGTGTCTTCAGGAAGGCTGTGTGGGGTTCCTGAGTTTGAGAGGGTGGCCTGTAGCATGCTACATATATAGATAATATAGATGGATTTGGCATTAAGATGAAGTTTGGAGATAAGAATTTCTGCACTGGAGTCTATAGGTGGTTTACAGTCATGAGTGGTTAATTGTAAGCTAGATTTATATAGGTTGGCAACCTCACCACCTTTTTTGGATACTCTGTCTAGTCTCAGGATATTATATCCAGGTGGGATGATTTCATTTGTCTTTGGTTGCAGGTTTTAACCAAGTTTCTGTTAAGCAGAGAATATCAAAGGAGTAGATTTCAGTTAGAGCTTGGAGTTGAGTTACTTTATTGTTTATGCTACGTATATTAAGATGAACAATTAAAAGGGAGTTTGATGGTTTAGAGAGGGCATAAGGGCATGAGTAGGTGATTTTTTGTGGTTGAGGAGAGAGACAGGAGTTGTTGGTGGGCCTGGGTTAGGGTGGATGTCACCATCCTTTAAAGACAGTAGTAGACTTGGATAGTTTGGGTTGGGGAATCTGCTGTACAGAGGTAGGCCTTTCCTGGGGTTCTGATTGTTGTATTTTATGTGTAGTGATCTATGGTATTTGTGAAGTATGTAGTTAGATGAGGATGTTATATTAGCATGAATAAAAAGGAGGAGAGTTTGGAGAGTTGGTTTCTTTCTTGGGGTAGTTTAGGTATGAGCCTAGTGGGTTTTCAAAGGAGGTGAATAGATGGGTGAGGATTAAAGGAGATAGTAGTGAGAGTGTGAATAAGAGTGGGACATAAGATGGGATGGGTAGTTTATACATTGTATGAATAAATATAGATTGTTTATAGGTAGAAAAAGAAATTCACTGGGTGGAGATGAAAGAAGGGAGTAGGGTGTGGTGTGATAAAAGGAGAGTGGTGAGAGGTTAATATTAGTACAGTTGGGTAACTGGAGAGTGTTTAGAAAGTAAAGGTAGAAGGAAGAGTGTGTTTGAAGAGTAATGGTAAGAGCAAGAGGTATGTAATGAGAGTAATGGGAAGAGGAATAGGTGTGGTTAGAGAGTAATGGGAAGAGGAAAAGGTGTGGTTAGCAAGTATAAGGGTAGGACCCCTGGGGGTGGGTGGGAATTGGGGGTAGGGAGGGGAGTGGAGTGAGCCCGCAGGGCGAACAGAACAGGTAGAAACAGATACTGAAGCAGTTAGCGTAGAAACAGATACTGAAGCAGTTAGCGAAAAACAATCAGCTAGGATAATTCCAGTGGTAGGTTGGAATAGAATAGGGGCTAGAAAGGTATCTGTGGTCTGTAGATATGGGGGGGGGGGAGGACTAGAAAGGTGTCTGTGGACAGTAGAAATGAAGGAAAAACAAAAGAGAGGGCTGAATCGCACTTCGGTGACTAGTGAAATTAAAGAAATTGAGGTAAGTAGTTGATCATGAGAAAAGGGTAAGAGGAGATTATGGCTGGAATAAGGGTGCCATCTAGTGGACAGTTCAAGTATTGCAGACTTGTTTGAGAGGGCGTAAGTTGTTTAATTAGATGAAGACATATCTAAATTCAATGACTGAATAAGAGATATAACTTTTGTCCAAGGGTTGTTAGTCCATTTTTTTGGGTATATTCTTGATTCTTTAACTTTTATTTCCATTGATGCTACTTCAACCAAAAGAGTCATGAAGTCTTGTAAGGTTGGAATGAAGGATGACTTCCATCTTCTTAGAAAACATTTTTTGGCTACTGCTAGAATTGTCCAAAGATTATATTTATTTTTGTTATTCAGTGCAATAGATTCATTTACATTCAGAAGAATTAAAGTGGGTTTGTCTTTTGATCCTTGCCTAAAAAAGACACTATGGGGGTGGCAAGAGCCTTGGCCAGTATTCGAAAGCCTAAGGGTGACAGGTGCAAGCCATCTCTAGCGAAGCAGTGTGGCATGTCGAGCATGTCATCCCAGGCTGACAGACACTGGATCCCCTTTGAATGACACCAGAAGCTTAGCCAATTGTTGAATTTGATAATTTTTTTTTCTATACCGTGGTATCATTTTTGGTGAGGGCAGGATGCTACTCAGGGTCAGGGTCATATCGGCCTGGGCTACGTGATCAGAGAGGTCCTCCATGTCTCTCTTCATTTAGTTCAGGGAGGTACAGCTCAGGTCATTCACACCAACATGGACAATGACAAAGTCATATTTGTACTTGTTCTGGAGTGACCTGAGTGCTTGTGTTATGTGGTGGATCCTGGCAACCGACAGGCAGCTAACAGTAACCTTCTCCTTGTTCACCCTAGTGAGTGGGACATCAGTGTGCCTGACTATAGAGTCACCTATTACTAGTGTGTTGGGTATGTTATTTTGCCTTATGGGCTGTGACTGCATGGCACACTGGTTTTGTGAAGTATGTGTTTCATGGTTTGCGTTGGGGGGTGGAGGTTGCCTGGATGTCTGCTTTGGAGGTTTCTGTTGCCTTTGCAGATTTTTATTTAGAGCCTCTGAGTATGTTTTCATGCAATTATGTGTTTTTTGCCGGTGCTGGTTTCATAGGTCTATGTGAGACTGGTAGTATGATGCAAATAATTTCCTTCTCTTCTTGACTGCATGGTCCAGTCTTTGGTTGAGAGAGCTTAGCCTCCAGTTTGGATGTATAATAGCATCTCTTGCATGTATTAGTGTTTGGTGGAAGGAGGAGAGGGTTGTCTGTGTACATGAGGCAATTGTAACATTGCCTCAAAATGCCCAGATTCACCAGGTGGAATGGAGAGTACACCTGAAACTGCCCTTTGGACATGCCTGGATAGGTACAGTGAACTGTTTTACTGATTGGCTGGTAAGGTCGAATAGAGAGCCTTGTCCTTCTCTACAGTATAGGGGGGGGTCTAGTGCTAAGGTTTATTAGTGCTTGCTATGAGTTTTGAGCAAGTGCCGGGATGAGAAGTGAATGGTTTGAGTGCTTAAGTTGAAAGTTTGTCTAGTTCCAAGGGAAGAATTGTAGAGTAGACTTTGTGGAGGCAGGAATAGTTATACCCTAACTAACTGGCGCTGCCCAGCAGCAAAACCGTGCAAATGTGGGTTTTACAGCAGGGAAATGAAAGAGACAGAAATTAGCCCAAAATGGCCAATTAACTACTAATTTCTAAACACAGAAACTTGTAACACAGCCCTGAATTCAGCATTAACCTGAAAACTGGATGATACTTGCTTAGAAAGATGGGAAAACAAGTATATATATATATATATATATATATATATTTTTTTTTTTTCCAGAAAATAAAGCAGGTACAATAAAAAAAACACTAATGCACAGAAATGGCTATCACACTTGAGTGTGTAGCCTACAACAGTTAAACAGGTAATTTAAACACAAAAACGACTTTGTTAAAGTGCAGGCAGTAAAATAAGTACAACATGTAGCTGAAACAAGCTTTTTAAATCACAGAAACTCTAGAAAATCGGCGTTTTCGGAGGGATTAGCTAAAGGCAGCAAGAAAATGCAGAAAAATGTACTTAATCACTCCAAAGTCTCTCTTTTGTCTCTCTGCTGCTGTAGAACTCTGCAGGGCACCTGGCACAAGCTTGCTGAGCTGTAGACATAGACTTCACTGAGACTCCTAGTAGGATGGGAGCACCTGAAGGAAACAATTAATGAGGCCCTAGATGGCTGTTGCAGAATGGGGGAATGGTGCTGAGGACTGAGCAGATCTGCAGCAAAAAGGATGGAAGGAGATGGAGAGTGGATCCAAAGGTTTCGGTAGTTTTGCTGCAGGACCTGCTGAGGCTGTGGGATACGAGAACCATTTTCTGGGTTTTTCAATGTCCTTCCTGGGAGTTTTGTCTTTAGTGGGCTCTCTGACTTTGGAGCTTCTTTTTCTTTTTCCCTCCCTTTCTCTCTCATTTTTGAAAATGTGGTGGAAACTACTAAAAACCCTTAAGTAGACGGAAGGAGTCCCTTTAAAATTAGTTTGTCTCTTCTGCTCTTAATAGCTTTATGACCAAAAGGTCAGGTTTCGTATTCAGTATCTAAGAGCGCCACTCCCAAACAATATATGCACAGGGAGTGAGGGTCCTGTGGTGGTATTTTGCAGCCACATTTTCCACACTTCTTGAAACTTTTGTCCGACATTTTAAGAAAGTCTGCACATTCTACCAATCTCAAATAACTGTACCTACTCAAACTGTAAGCACAAAAAGCTAAAACTAAAAAGTACAGTTCTGTATACTTACCATAAATGTAGATGTTCGAGTGTATTCACTGTTGCAGACATTACATTTGGGTTATCTGCTTGCAGTAGCCCTCAGTCGGCCTGATGAACAAAGTCTTGGGTCCTGTGTCAGATGCTGTCCTTACATCCATGACATCAGGTCGTCAGGGGTATAAAACATGCAGCAGACGTCATTACATCAGTTTTTTCTTGCCCCAGATGTCAGGTGCCCCCCAATGGGAAGCAATTAAATCTATAACTACAAGGATATACCTCCAACAAAAAAGCAAATACACCAAAAAGCTTTTTGAGCATAGTAAGGAGAGTAGAGGTATAGCCAAAAGAAGAAAGGAGGCTGGAGGGAGGGTAACCAGGACTGTAACAGTGAATACACTCTAACATCTATATTTATGTTAAGTGTACACAACTGTACTATGTTCTTCGTGTTTCACTGCTGCAGTCATTCCATGTGGGTAGATTCCCAAAGCTAAGGTTGGGAGGAGGAATTTAAATATAATTAGGACCAGCTATAGGGCCCTGCAAGACTGCAGTGGCAAAGCCAGCTCTGGATTTAGCGAAAATTGGCAAATGATAATGCTTGGTGAAAGTATGTACAAAACTCCAGGTAGCAGCTTCTAGGATGTCCCTGGTAGGGATGCCCCTGAAAAAGGCTGTAGAGGTAGATGTAGCCCTGGTTGAATGGGGTCTGATGCCCTGTGACAGGTTTTCCATGGTGTTTATAGCAGAAATGAATGCAGTGGCCTATCTATTTTGAAATGGTTTGTTTTGAAATAGCTTTCCCCTCTGTCCCTGCAGCAAATGCCACCAGCAGTTGTTCAGATTTCCCTTCAGGTTTAGTCCTGTCCAAGTAGCATCTGAGTTGTCTGTGCACATCTAAGGAATGCAGTATCCGTTCCCCTCTGTTCTGTGGGTTAGGAAAGAAGGTAGGCAAATGAATGGATTGATTAAGAGCCACACTGGATACCACCTTGGGAATGAAGGAGGGATTGGTTCTGAGGGCCACCCTGTCCGCACGAAAGATGATGAAAGGTTCCACTGCCATAAGGGCCTGTAACTCAGATACCCTTCTTGCAGACGTGATTGCTAAAAGGAAAGCTGTTTTCCAGGAAAGGAATTTTAAATCTGCAGTAGCAGCTGGCTGGAAAGGAGGAATAGTGAGTTTCTCCAAGACAAAGTTAAGGTCCCAGGCTGGAGTTGGAGCTCTCCTGGGTGGCCGTAAATCTTTGGTCCCTCTGAGGAACTGCTTGAGCAGTGGGTGAGAGAAGAGGGGAGGGCTCTGTGCTATTATGAGCCGAAATGGCTGAGGCATGCATTTTGATGGAGGGAAAGGATGAGCCCTTATGAAGCATCTCAGTCAAGTATTGTAGAATCTGAGGTAAATTGGGCACTGCTGCGCTCATCCCTTGAGATTGATTCCAGACACAAAATCTTTTCCATTTTGTAGCATAACATTTTCTAGTAGAAGGCCTCCTTGCCTCTAAAATGATATCCATCACTGATTTACTGAGGGATGGTAAAGGCTAGATTAGGTAATTAGCCAGGCGGCTAGGTTCAGGGTTTGCAGCGGAGGGTGCAGAATCTGGTTAATCTGCTGAGACAACAGGGAAGGAGTCTGAGGCAGGTGCCATGGGGCCAAGAGTGACACACTGCGCAAGAGGGGGTACCAGTGTTGGCGTGGCCTGTCTGGTGCATTTAAAATCGTCCTTGGCTTGTCCTGTTTGATCTTTAGTAAGTACCTTGGAGAGCAGAGGCAGAGGAGGAAAGGCATAAACTGATAGGTTTTTCAGTTGAAGGATAGAGCATCCACTTTCCAAGCTAGCTTGTGGGGAATCCTTGTGCAAAATTTGTCCAATTGATGGTTCTGGGGGGAGGCAAACAGGTCTAGATCTGGGCTCCCCCATTTGATTGTCAACATGTTGAAAATACTTGGTTCCAGTTTCCACTTGTGTGGGTCCATGAGGTTTCTGCTTAGTCCGTCTGCCAGTGTATTTAGTTTTCCTGGCAGGAACCGAGCTTGTAGATTCACTTGTTAGCTTAATGTTGTGTTCCACAATGCCATGGCTTGTCTGCAGAGGGGGTAAGAATGTGTACACCCCTGCTTGTTTATGTACTGCATGACAGTGGTGTTGTCCGTCTTTACCATTAGTTGTCCTGGAAGAATGTGGTCCTTGAAGGCTGTCAGAGTATTCTGTACAGCTAACATTTCCTTTCGATTTAGGTGCATTTGACTTGGGTTCTATTTGCCCTGAATGCACTCCCCCCCCATGCATAGTCTGATGCACCTGTTGTTAAGGATTGGGCAGCAGGGGGTAATGTGAATGGTAGTCCCCTGTTTTGGTGGCAGGTCTCTGCCCATCAAAGGAACTCTAAGCACAGGCAAGGTATGATAGGAATCATTGCTTCTAAATCCTGTGAATGTTGACACCATAGGCTTTTGAGATACCACTGTAGTTTCCTCATATGCAGCCTTGCATATGGAATTAGAAGAAAGCAAGAGGCCATGAACCCCAAGGCTTGCAGTATTTGCCTTGCAGATAAGAGTTTTTGTGGCCACTTGTTTGAAATAGGTTGTCAAATGAATCCGTTTCTCTGGCTGAGGACAGCCATCTGGGAAGTTGTATTGAAGCTTGCTCCCAGGAATATAATTTGTTGACAGGGTACCAGGTGTGATTTATTTTCGTTTATGGTGTACCCCAGACAAGTCAGCACCTTTTGAACAAAGGCCAGATGATTCAAAAGTATGTCCTGGCTTTCTGCCTGAATTAGACAATCGTCCAGGTATGGGTATATTTGAATATTTCTTTGCCTGCAAAATGCAATGACTGGAGGTAGGCACTTTATGAATACCCTGGGCGCAGTAGATAAGCCAAAGGGCAGTGCAGGGAAAGTATAATTGTGTACACTTACCATAAATGTAGATGTTCGAGTGTATTCACTGTTGCAGTCATTACATTTGGGTTATCCTGCTGGCAGGTTGCCCTCAGTCGGCCTGAATTCTAAAGTCTTGGGTCCTGCATCGGTTGCTGTCGCCTCTTCCCTGACGTCAGTTCATCGGGGGTATAAAAGATGCAGCCGATGCCATTTTATTCAGTTTTTCTTGCCCCAGATGTCAGGTGCCTCCAAAAGGGTAGGCTAAATTTATGTGAATAAAACATACATGCACCAAAATAAGCTTTACCTTCATCTATAATCAAATATACCACCCAGGTTGTATAGATTAGAGAAGTAAAGATAAGTTCCAGCAAAAATAAGGGGGATGGCGGGAGGGTAACCTGGACTGCAACAATGAATACACTCGAACATCTACATTTATGGTAAGTGTACACAACTGTACTATGTTCTTAGTGTTTCACTGCTGCAGTCATTACATTTGGGTTGAGTCCCAAAGCTATGGTTGGGTGGCTGGAGTAAAACAGCATAAGGAGCGGCTATGAGGCCCTGCAGAACTGCAGTGGCAAAGCCTGCCCTGGCTTTAGAGTAAAGAGGCAGATTGTAATGCTTTGTAAAGGTATGTACTGAACTCCAAGTAGCAGCCTCTAAAATGTCTTTGGTTGGTACTCCCCTGAGAAAGGCTGTAGAAGTGGCTGCAGCTCTGGCTGAATGTGGCCTAATGCCTTTAGGCACTGGTTTGCCATGCTGTGAGTAGCAGAATCGAATGCAGTGACCTATCCATTTTGAAATAGTCTGCTTGGAGATGGCCTTTCCTTGTGATGCTGTGGCATATGCCACTAGTAATTGTTCAGTCTTTCTGAAAACTTTAGTTTTGTCCAAGTAGAATCTAAGTTGTCTGTGTATGTCCAAAGAATGCAGAATTTTCTCCCCCTTGTTCTGTGGATTTGGATAAAAAGTTGGCAAATTAATTGATTGGTTAAGGGCTACACTGGATACCACCTTAGGCATAAATGTAGGGCTTGTTCTCAGAGAGACCCTGTCTAGATAAAAAATGATAAAGGGTTCCACAGCCATGAGAGCCTGTAGCTCTGAAACTCGTCTTGCAGAAGTTATTGCTGGGAGCAGAGCTGTTTTCCAAGATAAGAACTTTACATCCGCAGTAGCAGCTGGCTCAAAAGGAGGTAAGGTGAGTTTTTCCAAGACATAACTGAGGTCCCATGCAGGTACTGGCGTTCTCCTTGGAGGCCTTATGTTTTTGGCTCCTCTGAGGTACTGCCTTAATAAAGGATGAGAAAAGAGTGATGGGCTATGTATTGTAATGAGCCGAAATGGCTGAGGCATGGATTTTAACTGATGAAAAAGATAGGCCTTTGTCCAGCATCTCAGTTAAGTATTGCAAAATCTGAGGAATATTTGGAACAGCTGTATCAGTTCCTTGAGTTTGGTTCCAAGCGCAAAACCTTTTCCATTTCCCAACATAGGATTTTCTAGTACTAGGCCTTCTGGCTTCTAAACTGACATCCATCACAGCTTTACTGAGAGGTGTGGTTTGTATGGCTACATTATCCGCCATGCTGCCAGGTTTAGGGTCCTGAGCTGGCTGTGCAGAATCTGATTGTTTTGTTGGGACAGTAGATGAGGTATTTGAGATAAGGTCCAGGCTGGGCATTGGGACAAGTTCCTTAAGATCGGATACCAGTACTGGCAGTCTAGGCCAATCTGAATCATCTTTGGTTTCTCCTGCCTGACCTTTAGGAGTACACCTTGGGGAGTTGAGGCAGTGGCGGAAAGGCATATACTGATAGATTTGTCCAGTTGAAAGATAAAGCGTCCACTTTCCAAGCTTGTCTGTGATAAGTCCTTGTGCAGAATCTTTTTAGTGGATTGTTTTGAGGGGAGGCAAATAGATCTATGTCCGGGCGTCCCCATTTCTTTGTTATCATGCTGAAGACTTGTGGATCCAGGTGCCGCTCGTGGGGATCCATGAGGTTTCTGCTTAGTTCGTCTGCCAGAGTATTGTCCTTTCCTGGCAGGAATTGTGCCTGCAGATGAACTTGGTAAGTCAATGCTGTGTCCCATAAAGCCATGGCTTGTCTGCACAGGGGATAAGAATGAGTGCCCCCCTGCTTGTTTATGTACCACATGACCGTGGTGCTGTCTGTATCAGTAGTTGTCCCGGATGAAGTAGGTCCTTGAAGGCTGTCAGGGCATTTTGAACAGCTAGCATCTCTTTTTGATTGATGTGTAGATGCTTTTGGTTTGAGGACCAGGTGCCCTGAATGCCTCTTACTGCCATGTGTACCCCCCAGGCATAATCTGAAGCATCCGTCGTTAGGCTCTGCCTGGCTGCAGGTAGTGAGAATGGCTGTCCCTTGTTTTGGTGACAAGCCTTTGTCCACCATCGAAATTCCTGTTGCAGGCAGAGAATTAGAGTAATCGTTGTTTCCAGACTGTGGCAATGTTGTGTCCAGACACTTTTAGGTACCACTGAATTTTCCTCATATGCAGTCTTACACATGGAATTAGTATGATGCAAGATGCCATGAAGCCCGAAGCCTGCAGAATTTTTCTTGCAGATAACTGGACCTTTGTTGCCATTTCCTTGAAATAGGTAGTCAGTTGCCTTTGTTTGTCTGGCGTGAGATAAGCCATCTGGGCAGTTGTATTTAAGCTTGCACCCAAGAATATTATCTCTTGAGAGGGTACTAGTTTTGATTTCTTTTTGTTGATTGTGTACTCTAGGCATGTTAAAAGTCTTATCACAAACGTCAGATGCTGTAGTAGAATGTCCTTGTTCTCTGCTTGTATGAGGCAGTCGTCCAAGTAATGATATATTTGTATTCCTCTTTGTCTGCAGTAAGCAATTACTGGTGCCAGGCACTTTGTGAAGACCCTGGGCACAGTAGATAAGCCAAAGGGCAGTGCAGAGAATTGGTAATGCTTTGAGCCAGCCTTGAGTCTGAGGTATCTTCTGCATGACTGCATGATTGGGACATGCAGGTATGCCTCTTTTAGGTCTAAAGTCATGAGCCAAGCCTTGCTGCCCAGCATGGGCAGAAGCTGTTGTAAGGTCACAACATCTTGAATTTTGGTATATCCAGGAAAGTGTTTAGAATAGATAGGTCCAGTATTGGTCCCCATGTTTTGTCCTTTCTGGGTACCAAAAACAGTCTTGAGTCTGCTCAGAGGTGACATGTGCCTGACATACAAGGCCATGTCCAACCCGGAATTAATGGACATGCTCCACCTCAAAAAATCCAAATCCACCAAAACCACTAGAGCAAGCGACTTAAACCTTAGCACGGATATAAATAGGACGTGCTGGAGGGATAGATTTATCACTCAGAGACTCCCTATGCTGTGGAATAAAATCCCAGTCCATGTGAGGCAGAGCACCTCGCTGGCTCTGTTCAAGAGAAATCTTGACCTGTGGATGGGAGATCGTAGGTTTACCCCGGGAATCATCTCTGTGTCACTGCTGGACAGAGGCACAACAAACTAATGGGCACAGTATTTTTTCATATAAGGGGTGGCGTAAGCCACAAAAACTTGGGCTAGGCTTATAAATGCCTTAGGGCAGATAGCCTAGTATAAACCTATGAACCTATGAGTAAAATCCTTGTCCCTGCTCTTGCTGTGGCACTTGTTGAATAGCCCTCATGTCCATGAGAGCTGTGACTTGTTTTTGAGCCTCTGCCCATTGATTTTTGGCTGGTCTGGCCAACCGTTTGCCCTTGGCAGGGTATGGCAATGAAACCTGAAGCCTTGTGACACTGTCTAGAACCCATTTTTCCTGGGTTATAATGTGCCAATTTTGAGAAAAAAGTGCTAGTTTTCCCCCTAAGGGTGCTGCCAGAAGATAAGTGCTTGGTGCCAGCAGGGGGAAGTCATTGGGACTGTTTCCTGTATGACTGTGCTTTGTCTTCTCCACCTTTGGAGGTAGAAGCACTCCACTGCTTAGGCCTGTAGGATCCTTGCGGCTGTGATCTGCCTCTAGGGTGTCTGGATCTGCCCCTTTGAGGTCTGTCTGAGACTGGAAAGGACCAATTCTTTGTAGACCAGTGTCTGCTAAATCTAGGTGGCTGTACCTGTTAAAAATCCTTGACCATTTGCATAGATTTAAGCTTTGTCCTCCATTTTCTTTAACACCTCTTCTGCCTTAACACCAAAAAAGGTATCATGTTGTAAAGGAGCATCTAATAATTTTGTTTTAACATGGTCAGGCAGAGTTTGTTCCTTTAACCAAGCATGCCTCCTAATGACAGAACCCGTAACAGCGGCCTCCAGAGAATCAAACCCACATTGCAAAGTATGCGTTCCAACTTGTTCAGCTGCATGCAATAAATCCTGCATTTCTTTGTTTTCTGCATAATCAGAATTTCCCATCATTTTTTGTTTAAGCAATGACAGGATATATTGCTGATATTTGAGCATATGAAACTGGCAATTTAAGGCCCTTATAGCCAAAGTAGCAGATGTGTAAATCTTTTCTCCCCCATCTATCCACTGCCCTAGAATCCCTGTCAGAGGGGGCAGGGTTTTTTTGCAGTAGAAGCCTTAACCCCTTTTGGACCCTGAGAAATAGTTTCTGGGTCTGCAGTAGGGTTTTTGAAAAGGAATTTATGAGAGTCAGGGACCCTGTAGTATTGCCTGGCTTAACAGGAGCTGGAGGTAAAGAGTCAGGGGTCAGACTAGACTCCGAGAACACATCATCTACTATGTCCAACACAGGTGGAATAGCTAGAGGCCTGTGTTGAGGTAGCAAAAGGAAGTCTCTGAGCCTTTTCTTAGATTCTGAAAAATCTTGGCTCTCCCAGTGGAAGTGCTCCCTCATAGTATGCAAGGTTTCCCCAAAAGAGTAGTCCTCAGGAGGAGAAGCTGAAGGAATTGACTCTTCAGCATCAGAATCCTCAAAGGGAGGAAGGGAATATTCCTGATCAGAAGAGGAATCAGAAGAAATGGAAACCTGATCTGAAGATTCATATTCTGTCTCCTGCCTAGGCCTCTTATCAGGAGGGGGATGGGAACCCCTGATCAAGGTAATTAAGTCTTCGGCCATTTTGAGCATCTGTTTTTTGGGCATGGAGACCTGTCCTTGTGGCTGATTAACTTGTTTCTTTGCCTTTAACGGTGTTTTAGTCTTTGAAGTCGGTTTATATACAATTGTTTAGGTCTGAATACACCCTCAGAAGCCGATGCCTGCTCAGCGGCTCCGGGCCCATCTGAGGGACTAATCTCCAAGGCTCCAATACCTTGAGTTTCCAGCGGCCTGGCCGACTCCACGTTGGAGTCAGTAGCGGCCTGCGACTCTAAAGTAGCGGGCGCCAGGGGCTGCGAAAGTGCCTCACTGAGAACCGGCGACTTGCTTAGGAGAAGCTTTGTTGTAGGTTTTGGACCTCGGTTGCCTGCCTTTCTTTTTCTTTGGGTTTTTGTGAACTCCGGTAGTCGGATGGCTATCCGACGACATTGTATAATTAAATCTTCGCCCAAAATAGCTTAATGCAAAATCGTTCCGACGCTTAATAGTGCGTTGGTTAAAGCTAGCTAAAAACCGACAACTAGCAACGTCGTGGTCAGGGCCTAGGCAAGGAATACAGTAAGAATGAAAGTCCTTATGAGGTATTTGCTTACCACAAGAAATACAATTATTAACTTTTTCTGACATCAGTCTGGAGCAAGAAAAAAGTTTCCCCAACGGGGTACTTAGCTTTTAATGAAGACTTCAGATCTGAACCTCGAACACAAAACTCTCAGGAGCTGGCTGACCGGCACTTGCAAACTGCTTCTGCTTCGGGCACCGCGCGGCAAGAAAGACTGAATAAAATGGCGTCAGCTGCATCTTTTATACCCCTGACTATCTGACGTCAGGGAAGAGGCGACAGCAACAGACGCAGGACCCAAGACTTTGGAATTCAGGCCGACTGAGGGCAACCTGCCAGCAGGATAACCCAAATGTAATGACTGCAACAGTGAAACACGAAGAACATCTGATAGTGCACATAGCCTGCTTTGAAGCGTAGGTATCTTCTGCAAGACTCCCTGATAGGGATGTGCAGGTATGCTTCTTTTAAGTCTAGTGTTGCCAACCATGCATCTTTGCCTAGCATAGGAAGCAGTTGGCGAAGAGTCAGCATTTTTAATTTTGGAATCACCAGAAAGTTGTTTAGAGTAGAAAGGTCCAGGATAGGACGCCATGTATTGCCTTTTCTGGGTACCAGGAAAAGTCTCGAATAGAAACCTTGTTTCTTTTCTGGTACCAACTGAATAGCCCCCATGCTTAAGAGGGAGTACTTGATTTTGGGCCTCTGCCCACTGATTTGGGGGTAGATCTGGCCACCCGCTTGGTGATGGTAACGTGTAGAAGTGAAATCTGTATCCTTGGGACACTATATTTAAAACTCATTTGTCCTGGGTAATGACTTCCCAGTTTTTGGCCTGCAGACCAATCTTTCTGCCTAAAGGAGCATTCAGTTGGGAAGTGTTTGGAAGTTTCAAAAGCAAGTCACTGAGACAGTTTTCAATAGGGGGAGTCTTACTACTCCCAGATTTGGGTGCAGAAATCCCCCACTGCTTAGTCTTGTGTGTCCCCTGGGACTGAAATCTGGGGTTTCTGCTGTGTCTGGGTTAGGCTTGAGAAAACCTGGAAGGGGCTGGAAAAGACCAATTCTTAGAGGGCCAATGCTTACTAAATCTAGGAGGCTGAACTTGCAAGAAATCTTTAACAGTTTGCATTGATTTAGCTTTATCTTCCATCTTTTTAAGAACTTCCTCAGCTTTGCTGCCAAACAGGCAGTCCTGATTTAAGGGAGCATCCAACAGTTTAGCTTTAACATGATCAGGCAAAGATTGCTCCTTAAGCCAAGCATGCCTTCTGAGCAAATACCCAGTAACAGCAGCCCTGAAAGAGGCCTCTAATGAATCAAATCCACACTGCAAAGTATGTTTACCAACCTGTTCAGCAGAATGCATTAAATCCTGTAATTCTTTATTTTCAGCAGTCAGGAATCAACATCATTTTCTGTTTAAGCAACCCAAAAACATGTTGTTGAGAACATATGAAACTGGCAGTTTAATGCCCTAATGGCCAAGGTTGCAGAAGTGTAAACCTTCTTACCCCATCTATCCAGCGCCCTGGAGTCTCTATCAGAAAGGGTAGGATTTTTAGCAGTAGAAGCCTTAATGCCCTTGGGTCCCTGTGAAATAGTCTCTGGATCCGCAATAGGATTTTTAAAAAGAAACTTGTCTGAATCAGGAACCCTGTAATATCGGTCAGGTTTTTGGGGAGCAGGAGGCAAAGAATCAGGGGCCAGACTAGATTCCGAAAAGGCATCATCAACAATGTCTAGTACAGGAGGTATAGCTAAAGGCCTATGCTGAGGCAGGAGTAAGAAATCCCTAAGCCTCTTCTTTGAATCGGAAAAATCCTGGCTTTCCTAGTGGAAATGCTCCCTTAGAGTATTGTAAGGTTCCACCAAAAGAAAAACCTTCTGGAGGGGAAGCAGAGGGAATACAGTCCTCTGCATCAGAATCCTCATAAGTAGATAAGGGCAAATCCAGATCATCAGAAGAATCAGAAAAATCAGAATCCTGGTCAGAAGATTCATAAACAACTTCAGTCCTAGGTCTCTTAGAAGGGGGAGGTTGGCTTCCCCTGATTAAAATTATAAGATCTTCAGCCATTCTTATCATTTGTTTTTTAGGCATAGAGGCCTGAGCATGCGGCCTGGGCATCGATTTCTTAGGCATGGTTCAAGATTTATGGATAAATGAAGAAGGAGGTGTCGGTTTAATATGCAAGTCCGTAGGCCTCAATACACCCTCAGAAGCCGGTGCCTGCACAGCGGATCTGGACCCATCCAAGGAAGAGACATCCGCAGGTTCCACAGTTGAAGCATCTCGCAGCATACTGGACTCCGAATGGGTCTCAGTAGAGGCCTGCGAATCAGAAGTAGCGGGTATCAGGGGCTGGGAAAACGCCTCACTGAGTACCGACGAACTGGCGACTGGCTTAGGAGAAGCATCGTTGGCAGCTTTGGACCTAGGCGGCCCTGTCTCGGTCTTTAACTTTGCGTTTTTTCGGAATCCCAGTAGTCGGATGGCTAACCGATGACATTTCTGGATAATTAAACCGAGAACCGAAATATTTAGAGGTGAAAATATTCCAACGACAGATAGTGCACTGATTAAATAAAGCACAAAACCGACAGCAAAGTATGTCATGGTCAGGGCCCAGGCACGGAATACAGTACGAATGAAAATCTTTGTGTGGTGTTTGCTTTCCACAAATAATGCAATTATTAACTTTTACTGACATTGGTAAGGAGCAAGAAAAAGTTTCCTCAACGGGGTACTTAGCTTTAGTTGAAGGCTTTGGTTCTGAAACTCGAAAACGAAAATTTCAGGAGTCGGCCGACCAGCTCCTGCGAACTGCTTCTGCTTCGGGCACTGCATGGCAAGAAAGACTGATGTAATGACGTCGGCTGCATGTTTTATACCCCTGAAGACCTGACGTCATGGCAGGAGGGACAGCATCCGACGCAGGACCCAAGACTTTGTTAATCAGGCCGACTGAGGGCTACTGCAAGCAGACAATCCAAATGTAATGACTGCAACAGTGAAACACAAAGAACATCTAGTTACCAATAACTCCAAACAATTACAATAACTGAAATAACTGTAACAGGAACATTATTAGAATAAGATAGTGTTATATTAGGGAAGGAAAAGAAATTACAAGAAAAAAGGCTATATATGTACAACAAATCAATTGCTAATAGTACTGGAAATAGAGAAAGTGAAAAATCTGTGACCATTCAGGTGAATCAGCAAACAAGATCGGAGACAATTTCACAGTGGTGAGGGAATTGTGGGGCAGAGGAGATGTCAGCGTCCTGAACCCAAAGGTTTGAAGTTGTTGAGGTCGGATATAAATCCCAAAGTTTGAATCAGACGAAAAAGGAAAAATCAGATAATTTGTTTCTAACCCTTTTGTGTTTGCCCCACATAAAAAGAGCCACAGTTACATACTGCCATGTAAACCAAATAATCAGTTGTACAAGAAATAAAGTAACATTTCACAAACCTTGCTAGTATTAACTGAGGTAAAATATTTAGTTATAATAACTACAGAACAAAAATTATAATTTCCCCAAGGAGATGTCCCTTTGGGGTGAAGCGCATCAACAGATTTCACATCTTTTCCAAAGGAACACAAATAAAAAGAAAAAAATTGCCCCAAACATTTTCCTTTATTATTAGAAAAATGAGAAAAGAGGGTAAAATGCCAGCAAAAAATATGTACTATTGTTTAACATGCAAATATTTCTGTAGTATTCTTTTAAAGGAAAAAGTATTATTACCATGGATAGACAGAACACGTAAATATTTACTGGCAACCAATATATCTGTCCTTTGCAGATATTTTAACAAACTAAACGCTTTATTTAGTGATTCCTGTTTCTTAACAGGGTCATAACCCCTTCCTCTTAAACCTATCATATCTTGTACTTTTGTCTGTAATAAAGTCTCATCACTTAGTGTGTCAAATATTTAAAAATTGAGAGTAATGGTTAGCAATAATATAAGGATGACTGCTACTGGCATACAAATATGCATTTTCAGTAAAAGGCTTGCTATACAGAGTGGTACTAAATGTACCAACCAACAGGTTAGTAACTAACATCCAAAAAAGGCAACAATAAACAATGTAACTGTGGGTTATATGGAGAGAACTGTAGCTAAGGATATTGTAGGGGTTGAGGGAAATTTTAGGAAGAGTACGTAAATTGCTATGCCCAAATTCTTCAGAATACACAAAGGACAGTTGTAATGTTCAATTCTCTCCCCCCATTTCTGTCAATCTTTCAAGTGTATGCCTACCCGCTTTCAGTATTCCGTCATCTCATTGACTCTTACCTTGCTTTCTGAATAGGAAAAGGGAACCTCGTTTCCATTCACTGCAGTCTTTGTTGGTTCCTCTTGAACGCCAAACACAGTAAGTGTATCTATTGTGATGTAAGTGGCTTCTACGTTAAGATGCAGCACAGACGAAGTAAATGTTTTCTGAAAAAACAAGAAAAAAATTCAGCTTTATGCTCTTGGATTGTAACAGTACTAGTTTAGTTATTACTTATTCATCAAATGTTCTTCTTATAGCCTCCTTCAGTTACCTTCAACACTTAGAAAAGGCAAACATCCTCTAGACAGAGTGATGGAGGCTGTGGGACCATTTCAGAATTCAGATTTCCTTGCTATGATTTCAGAGACATTTCACTAGGTATTTCTGAAAAGACGCTTGAAGATCTGAATGCCAGAAAATATGTGGCCCTTAAACAAGTGACAGCAAAGCAGTGCGGTTACTGGAGCCAACTAGAAGCCACTGAGGTAACTAGGAAGGGTTAGCAGCAAGATTTCCATTTTAAACATATCTGTCTCTGTCAGCCTTATAGGAACTGAAAAAAGGTAAGCTGTGTTACTTCATAGTCAGCACCACAGCAATTCCAACAGAAACCAGGGGCCAGGAATTGCACAGACTATCTCCATGAAATTTAATGCCAAAGTGGCATGGTAAAGTATCCTGACAGAATACACAACAATGCACCACAACAGGGGTATGGGTGGCTTACTATCAAGAAGAAAATAAAACACAAAAAAAAACAAAAGGCACCTGCCTACATCTAAACAAAAAAAGCTCTCCGCAGAGTGGAAACGTACTAATCTGATGTCAATTTTTATTCATTCCTCAACTAAAGGGTTGGATATGATCCTTGGCTCAGACTCTGCCGTTACACTAGCTCGTGGCCTCCAAAACTCTTGAGCTCCTTCCCCACCCATAATGCACGAACATTCCTCAGATATCACTTGCTGCTTTTGTGTCTAGCAGTGGTATGTCTTCAGCTCTCGAGGCAGAGTGGGAGATAAGTTTTTCTATTATAATTTTCCTTTTCAACAGTATTTGTTAAATATATACATTTTTCTTTGTCTCTGTATTACTAACGCCTTCTGTACACTCGTTAGTGTAAATTTCTACCTATTATTGTTGGTAGGCTTAGTTTTCCTTCCCAACCCCTATACACGTTCTGTACTGCTAAATTTACCATTGTTGGTATAATTACTTTGTCATTTCTAAAGCACCTGTTGTTATTTATTCAGCACCATTGGTGGCATTTTACTCGTTTGTCCTTTCTTGGTTTCCATAACAAAAAAAAAAGTTGTTATTGCTGTATACTTTGGTTTGCTATCTCTTTACCAAGATGTCCAAAAAAGGTCCTTTGGAATTCAAGAAATCTGAGAAGTGTGGGGACAAATTGCCTATATCCAACGCCCGTTCTCTTTACGTATATTACTTGGGCCCAGATCATTTAGAGAGAGACTGCAGTATTTGCAATAAGTTTAACCCTTGTGCTCTTGCTGACAGAAGAAAAGGGTTTGCTGTCCACCTCATTTTCTGAAGCCATCACTGGGGCTCAATCCCCCAAAAAGAAAGATAAAGGACTCACTGAAGAGGTCTAAATCTTCAGTCTCTTCTGCCTCTTCCTCCTCAGAACCTCCAAAAAAAGTACAGAAATTGGATCTGTAACTGAAGATCCAACCATCTTCTGATCTGACCAAATCTACATCGGATCCTACTATTTTGGATCTGAAGCCTCTACCTAGGGCGACATACTTCCCCCATTTGGATCCAGTTCCGTCCAGGTTGCCTTCCCCTTTTTTGGAAAGGTGCTCTAAATCTCCATCCCTGTTATCTTCTCATTCCTCCAGGAGTCTCACTGATGCAGATATGGAGAGAATGATAAGGAAATTCCTCACAGCGCAAATTCAGATGGGAGCTCTGACAGCTCCTACCCCTTTGGATCAGGAAGCCCAATCGACCACTACTCCACCCATTGCAGCTCCTCTAATTCAGTCTGTTGTTTTAGAGTCCTTGAATCTAAGCCTTCCAGGTCTGTCTGGTTCAGATCTAAAGAAACCACTTTCTTCATATCCAAAAGTGCTCTAAGAGCACCTGTTCTAACCTCCTCAGAGACAGACGACTCTCAGAGCCGAAGCATCGTTGTTGCATCTGGGAGGTTGGAGTAGATTCCAAGGTGTTCAGAGCAGTCTCTTCCTCTCGGAGCCTTGGCACTGGACAGCTTGTCTCAGACTTCTGCTTCAGGTGGGTTGTTTTTGGAGCGGAGGGAAGCAATGGCAAGAATCTTGCTTTCTTGGCTCCTTTGTCTTCCTTCTCTTCAGAGCAATCTGCCTGAGGTTGCAAAGACAATATTCTCTGCTCTGGCAGGAAAGATGGGTCCTACCTCATCGTATCCACCCTCTACTTCTCAGATGACTTTGCACTGTGAGCCTGAACATTCTACCCTACAGGGGCAACCAGCTTAAGGCTTCAAGAATACCCAGCAGGGTATCCTAATCTCTTCCGATACTTCACCAGACTATCCCACCATGGAAGTCCCTAGGAGGAGAAAGTGCAAAAGGAGGCACATGGACTCTTCTCAAGAGTCGGATACTGATTTCGATGAAGGACAGGGGTCCCCAAAGATCACCACTTGATACCTCATTTGGAAACATTCTTGAGATCCTTAAGCAAAAGGGTGGCTGGTCTTCCTAAGACCCTTCTCTGGAGGAATCAGTATTTCTGCAGGCCTTTGGAGAAGGCCAGTTTACCTCCTGGGTTACTCTACCAGCTGATGAGCTCATTGATTTGGTCTCTAGGCAGGCATGGCAAGAACCTGACTCAGTTAAGCCAATCCCCAAGAGACCAGACTGGATTCTGACTCCACCAGTAGGAAGAAAATTCTGGGGTTAAGAGGTGCCAATAGATGACATGGTTTTGGTGGTGGCTACAAAAAAGGAACTTGCTGAACAGAGTTCCACTGTCCATCAACCTAACAGAGTCTAGGGTGATTGACAAATTTGGGAAGCATGTTTATGCTTCAGCAACTTTTGCACTTAGATTGGTGAACTATCTGGCATATTTACAAGACTTCAAAAAGATTTGATTAAAGAGCTATCAAAATCTCTTTCTGGAACTGAAAAGTACAGTTTTGTACCTACCATAAATGTAGATGTCCGATAGATATGCAACTGCAGTCATAACATATGGGTTGTCCTTCCTCAGGCAGCCCTCGGTCGGCCGGATTCCAAAGTCTGGGTCCGACGTCGGCTGATGTCGCATTTCTCTCCGACGTCAGAGCGGCTGGAGTACATAAGCATCAGCCGACGCCATTTTCTTCAGTGTTTCTTGCCCCAGATGCCAGGTGCCCTCCAAGGAAGGCTGAAATCAAATTGGAAGACAAAAACAGGTTTCCAGACAAATAAATAAGCAATAAACAGATACACCATAACAGATATCCCCAGCTAAGGATAACAGGGAGAGGAGTGGACCCAAGGCATAGAGGGAAGGAGGAGGGAAAACCGACTGCAGTTGCATATCTATCGGACATCTACATTTATGGTAGGTACAAAACTGTACTATGTC
Source organism: Protopterus annectens (assembly GCF_019279795.1). NCBI lineage: Eukaryota > Metazoa > Chordata > Ceratodontiformes > Protopteridae > Protopterus > Protopterus annectens. Next base: position 628,891,514 of record NC_056746.1, read on the forward strand.
CTTCAAGAATGCAACTGCAGTCATAACATATGGGTTGAATACCATAGCTTAGCTGGGGGAGGTGGAATGCTCTAAGAAAAGGATGGTGTAGCTATCAATCCCTGCAGGACTGCCGAAGCAAAGCCTGCTCTGGATCTGGAATATAAAGGGAGGCTATAGTGTTTGGAGAATGTATGCACGGAGCTCCATGTAGCAGCTTCTAGGATGTCTTTGGTAGGCACCCCTCTTAAGAATGCTGTTGAGGTGGCTGTAGCTCTGGTGGAGTGTGGTCTGACATTGCCTGGTACACTCTTTCCATGGAAGGAATAACAGAATCTGATGCAATGTCCAATCCATTTTGAAATAGTCTGTTTGGAAATTGCTTTTCCTTGTACTCCAGGGGCGTAAGCTACAAAAAGCTGATCAGCCTTCCTACTGGTCTTGGTTCTGTCCAGGTAGTAGCGAAGTTGTCTGTGAATGTCCAAGGTATGCAACAGTCTTTCCCCTTTGTTCTCAGGATTGGGAAAGAAAGTAGGCAGGTGAATAGCTTGATTTAAAGAAACCCTAGATACCACTTTTGGCATAAAGGTAGGGTTGGTTCATAAGGAGACCCTGTCTCTGTGAAAGATTATGAACGGTGGTATTGCCATTAGGGCCTGTAATTCCGAAACCCTTCTGGCTGAGATAATTGCCAACAGGAAAGCTGTCTTCCATGAGAGAAATTGTAAGTCCACAGAAGCTGCTGGCTCAAAGGGAGGTAGAGTCAGTTTTTCTAGGACAAAGTTGAGGTCCCAAGCTGGTACTGGAGCCTTTCTTGGTGGCTTTATATTCTTGATTCCCCTAAGGAATTGCCTTAACAAAGGATGTGAAAACATAGGTGGATCAGTGTTATATCTAGCTGAAATAGCTGAAGCATGTATTTTTATGGAAGAATATGATAGTCCATTCTGTAGCATATCTGCCAAATATTCCAGAATGAGAGGGATGTTCAATAATGATGCATCATGACCCTTTCTGGTATTCCAGATGCTGAATCTCTTCCATTTTGCTGAGTAAACCTTTCTGGTGGATGGTCTTCGGGCTTCTGTTAGTATCCTCTGAACTTCCTTGGAGAGAGATAGATTGAGGTTATTCATGGGATCTCCCAAGCTGTTAGCTGCAGCGTCTGAATGTTGGGATGTACTGTCTTGAAGTTGTGTTGAGTCAAAAGTTGGGGCCATTGGGGAAGGGCCCACTTTTTGTTGTGACATATGCTCCGTAGTAGTGGATACCAGTGCTGTCTTGGCCAGTCTGGAGCTATTAGGATCCCCTTCGGCTTCTCTGCTTTGATCTTTAGTAATACTGTGGTCATCAGTGGCAGAGGTGGGAATGCATAGATTTTTAGGAAGTTCCAGTTGAATGAGAGAGCATCTATTTTCCATGCTTGTGGATGACATGTCCTTGAACATAACTTTTGTAGATGATGATTGAGGTGGGAGGCAAATAGGTCTACTTCTGGCCTGCCCCATGTCGAGGTGAGTCGTATGAAGATTTCTGGATGTAACCTCCACTCGTGGGGGTCTAGGAAATTCCTGCTTAGGCTGTCCACCAGCACATTGTCTTTGCCTGGAACAAACTGGGATTGCAACTGTATGTTTAGGCTCAGTGATTTTTCCCAAAGATTCATTGTCAGTCTGCAAAGGGGGTAAGAATGGGTGCCCCCCTGCTTGTTTATGTACCACATCACAGTGGTGTTGTCTGTCCATATTAGCAGGTGGCCTTGCTGAAGTTGTTGTCGAAAGGCCTCGATGGCATGCATTACTGCCAGCATTTCCTTTTGGTTGATATGCAGATGTGTTTCCTTTGGAGACCATTGTCCTGGAATACATCTGCCCTCCATGTGTGCGCCCCCCATCCAAGGTCTGAGGCATCTGTGGTGATGGTCTGTGTTATCTGAGGTTTTCTGAATGGCATACCTGTGTTTGCCTGGCTTACCGAGGCCCACCATAGAAATTCCTTCTGTAGGCATGGAATGAGCGGTATGGTTGTCTCTAGGTTGTTGCTGTGCTGAGACCATAAGCTTTTTAGGTACCATTGAAGCTTTCTCATGTGTAGTCTTGCTAATGGAACCAGGAGAATGCAAGATGCCATATAACCCAGGGCCTGTAGGAATCTCCTTGCAGTCATCTGGGTGAGCTTTGCCAAACCTTTGAAATAATGAGTTAACTTCTTTTGCTTGTCTTCTGTCAGGTAAGCCATTTGAGAGGCTGTGTCTAGTTTGGCTCCTAAGAAGGTTATTTGCTGGGATGGCTGGAGTCTTGACTTTTGGAAGTTGACTGTGTATCCCAGAGCCTGTAGTAATTGTATGACATAATTCAAGTTTTTTGTCAAAATCAGTTTGTCGTCCGCTTGTATGAGGCAGTCGTCCAGGTATGGGTAAATTTGGATCCCCTGGAGCCTGCAATGAGCAATTACTGAAGCCAGGCATTTCGTGAATACTCTGGGTGCAGTAGATAAGCCAAATGGCAATGCTGAGAATTGATAATGCTCTGGCTCTGCAAGAAATCTGAGGTATCTTCTGCAGCTGTGTCTGATAGGGACATGCAGGTATGCCTCCTTGAGGTCCAGAGTAATCAGCCAAGACCCCTTGCCCAGCATGGGAAGGAGTTGCTGTAGAGTCAGCATTTTGAACTTTGGTACTATGAGAAAAGTGTTTAATGCGGACAAATCCAGTATTGGTCTCCATTGAGTTTCTTTTCTTGGAACAAGGAACAGTCTTGAGTAAAACCCCTGGCCTTGTTCTTGTTGTGGAACTTTTTCTATTGCTTTGATCTGAGCAAGCAGAGAAATTTGCTTGATAGCCTCTGCCCTCTGGTTTGGTGGTAGGTTTGGCATGCCTTGTTTTCTTGGTAAGGTATGAAAGTGGAACCTGTAACCTTGGTCTATAATGTCCAAAATCCATTTGTTCTTTGTCAATCTGTGCCAATTGTCTGAAAACAGAGATAATTTTCCGCCCAAAGGAGTTTCTGTTTGCTCCTTGGTCAGCGGAAGTAGAGGAAAGTCATTGAGATTGTCCCTGTGGGGCAGGAGAAACCCCCGTGTCACTTCTTTGGTTTGCTGGTTGCCATTGTCGTCCCCTGTAGGAACCTCTGTATTGTCCTCTTCCTCGGCCACGCCTGTTTTTACCCCTTTGAAATCTTTCAGGATTAGGAAAGGACCAGTTTTTAGAAGGCCAATTTCTGCTGAATCTGGGAGGCTGAACCTGGAGGAAATCTTGGACTGTCTGAACTGACTTGGCTTTTTCCTCAATGGACTTTAACACATCTTTAGCATTAGCACCAAAAAGCTTGTTCTTTTCCAAGGGTGCATCAAGAAGTTTTGCCTTAACATGATCTGGTAGAGGCTGTTCTTTTAACCATGCATGTCTACGAATGACCGCCCCTGTCATAGCTGCCCTACATGAAGCTTCCAATGCATCATATCCACACTGCAGAAAGTGATTGCTAACTTGCTGAGAGTTATGTACAGCCTCCTGCAAAGATTTCCTATCTAAAGGTTCAGGAGAGGCCAATGTTTTCTGTAAATCATCTAACAGGTAATCCTGATATTGAAACATATGAAAGAGACAATTGAGAGCTCTCATAGATAAAGTAGTTGAGGTGTATACCTTCTTCCCCCATCTCTCTAATGACCTAGCTTCCCTGTTGGAAGGTAAAGGATTTTTGGAGGTGGTAGCTGAAACCCCTTTCGGTCCCTGTGAAATTGTTTCTAAATCAACAGCATGGGCCCTAAAGAAATGAGAATGTGTTTCTGGGACCCTATAGTATCTGTCAGGCTTGGCAGGAGCAGGAGGAAGAGTATCAGGGGTAACACTGGAGTCAGAGTATAGATCATCCAAAACATCAAGCACAGGAGGTATAGCTAAGGGCCTGTGTTGGGGCTTTTAAGGAAGGTTCAAGGCTTTCTGGAATCAGAATATTCCTGGCCTTGCCACTTAAAATGCTCCCTCATGGAATGCAGAACTTCCCCAAAAGAAATATCCTCAGGAGGGGAGGCCGAGGGGATGGAATCCTCTGCATCCGAGTCCTCATAGGTCTGGGAGGGCTCTTCCTGGCTATCCGAGTGAACAGAGTCCTCAGAATCTTCATCTGAAGGGAGAGAGTCAGAGGGTTCAACCCGGGGCCTCTTATCAGAAGGAGGCTGGGATCCTCTCTCTGGATGGGCCTGGGAGCCTCTGATCATGGAAATTAAGTCTGCGGCCATAGTCATGATTTGTGTTTCAGGAGTAGGCTGAGGTAAGGCTTTAGCAGTAAGGTGCTTGGTCTTGCTGGCTGCCTTAGCACGTGTGTAGGCCTTGATAGACATGGACATGGGAGGCCTAGCAGCTCCACGTGCAGGAGTGACCTTATCCACAGCAATGGTCTCGGGCATTTCCTCGGTTTCAGTATCCAGAGGAAAATCAATAACTGGCGTCGGTGGGGTCTCCGGTATCGGAGGTATCGGTAATGCGGTGTCTTCGGTTCGGAGCGGTGAAATAACCACCTCAGAGGGAACCGGGGCACTCGCGGTAGGTTTTGGCGTGGTGTCGGTGGAAGACGCGGGCCGAGGATGTCGGTCCCGGTCTTTTCGTTTCTTAGGAGTCTGCGATGTCGGTAGTTCCGACGGCATTGTATAATCGAATTTTTCGCCGAAAAAGTCTTCAGCGAACTCCGCCCGGCGCCTGAGAGTGCGCTTATTGAAGCGAGCACAGGCTGAGACGTCGTGGTCTGCGCCAAGGCAAGGAAGGCAGTAAGAGTGGAAATCCTTATGAGGTATTTGTTTACCACAAGACAAACAATTATTTACTTTTTCAGTAATTTCTGACATCGGCTGAGGCAAGAAAAGGTCCCCAACGGGGTACTTAGCTTTTTTGATGACTTTGGATTCGAAGAATACAGGAGCTGACCGACCGGCACTTGCGAACTGCTTCTGCTTCGGGCACCACGCGGCAAGAAAGACTGAAGAAAATGGCGTCGGCTGATGCTTATGTACTCCAGCCGCTCTGACGTCAGAGAGAAATGCAACATCAGCCGACGTCGGACCCAGACTTTGGAATCCGGCCGACCGAGGGCTGCCTGAGGCAGGACAACCCATATGTTATGACTGCAGTTGCATTCTTGAAGGACATCTGCTGAGGCTGAATCTTCAGTAGTCTCACAACTGGCTACCCTACAATCTATGTCTAATTTGTCCTTGAGGCTTATCCTGCACGCTGCAGAAGGCACCTTAAGGACCACAGTTTCAGGTATTTCCATCAGGAGGCATGCCTGGATGCTCCTGTGTGATTTTGCAGAGTCCTTCAAGTCCTTGTTCGCCAATGCTCCTTTTCATGGCATTTCTTTATTTGGCCCCACAGTGAAGGACGCACTCTCTAGGTGCGAGAAAGATGGAAAGGCTCTCTCTGTAGAGGGCATGTGTTTTTTGACTCTTCAAAAAAACCTTCTCCAGGAATTAATGAGGTTGTCTAAAAATGTGATTCAAAAAATCCCAAGTCCTTTCCAAGACATATGTGGAGATAGCTCCCCTAGAGACAGAGGGGTGCACTACAATGGACAGCGACACCCCTGTGGCACAGGAGGCCCGCAAAACAGAGGGTCTAGAGATTCTTTTTTTGATGGAGCTTTTCAACGCTCCTGAAAGGAGGCCCAACTGCCCATCTCTGGAGGCAGTCGGGGGTCGCTTATCTCTGCACCAGACAACCTGGCTAGATACAACAAAAGACAATTGGATCCAGAAAATCATTTACAGAGGTTATATAAAGTACAGTTTTGTACCTACCATAAATGTAGATGTCCGAACTGGATAGCATCTGCAGTCATAACAACTGGGTTGTCCTGTCGTCAGGCAGCCCTTCAGTCGGCCGGATTCCAAAGTCCGGGTCCGGCTTCGGCTGATGTCGCACTCCACCCGACGTCATCTCTGTTGGTCTTCGGGTATAAAAGCATCAGCCGACGCCATTTTCCTCAGTGTTTCTTGCCCCAGATGCCAGAAGCCCTCTTGCAGGCTAAAATTTGGATAGATGCCAATGTTTCCAAATAGATAGAGGTAAACACAACAATAAGCATGTATGTACATATATACAAACAAATACACCATAAAAGACTCCCCAACAGCTAGCTATTAGGAGGGTAAACACCCTAGGAGTACCACAGAGGGAAGGAGGGAGGTAATCCTGACTGCAGATGCTATCCAGTTCGGACATCTACATTTATGGTAGGTACAAAACTGTACTATGTCCTTCATGGATGCATCTGCAGTCATAACAACTGGGTAGAATACCATAGCCAACTAGGGAGGAGGATAAAAGTAGATTATGGTGTGTTTAGGATCCCTTGCAGTACAGCAGTGGCAAACCCTGCTCGGGATCTGGAATATAGAGGCAAATTATAATGCTTGGCAAATGTATGCACGGAGGTCCAAGTAGCCGCCTCAATAATGTCTTTGGTTGCCACTCCTCGTAAGAAGGCTGTGGTAGTGGCTGTTGCCCTTGTAGAATGAGGTCTTATGTTCTGTGGAATTGGTTTTCCATGGAAGGAGTAACAGAATCGTATGCAATTTCCTATCCATTTGGAGATTGTCTGTTTGGAAATAGCTTTTCCTTCCTTCCTGTTGCATAGGCTACAAAAAGTTGGTCAGTCTTTCTGCTATTTTTTTCTGTCCAAGTAGTAGCGTAGCTGTCTATGTACATCCAAGGTATGCAGTATTCTTTCCCCTCTGTTTTGTGGGTTGGGAAAGAAGGTAGGTAGGTGGATTGCCTGGTTTAAAGACACTCTGGATACCACCTTGGGCATAAATGTAGGATTAGTCCTCATGGACACTCTATCTTGGTGGAAGATTAGGAAGGGTTGCACTGCCATTAAGGCCTGTAGTTCTGAAACCCTCCTTGCTGAAGTAATTGCCAGTAGGAAAGCAGTTTTCCATGACAGGTGTTGTAGGTCTGCTGTTGCTGCTGGTTCAAAGGGTGATAGTGTCAATTTTTCTAGCACAAAGTTCAAATCCCAAGCTGGTAATGGTGGCTTCCTTGGAGGTTTTACATTCTTGATTCCTCTGAGGAACTGCCTGAGCAAAAGGTGCGAAAAAACAGGTGGATCAAAGCTGTATTCTGCTGAAATAGCTGATGCATGTATCTTGATGGAGGAGTAGGACAGGCCTGAATGAAGAAGTTCGGCCAGATACTCCAGAATGTTAGGCATATCTATGTTTGACACATCTTTTCCTCTTTCTGTACTCCAAATGACAAACCTTTTCCATTTTCCAGCATAGTTCCTTCTTGTTGAAGGTCTGCGTGCTTCAAGAATAATGTCTTTTACTCTTTGGGAAAGTTCTGGATTAGCTGCTGCTATGTGATGTTCCATGCAGTTAGTTGCAACGTTTTTAGGTTTGGATGTATGATGCTGTAGTTGTTCTGAGTTAACATCAAAGGCATCAGGGTATTGGCCACATATTGTTCGAGACATGCTCCTCAGTAGTGGGTACCAGTGTTGTCTTGGCCAGTCGGAGCTATCAGGATTATCCTTGGACGTTCTTCCTTGATTTTCAGTAGTACCTTGTGTATCAAAGGAAGAGGTGGGAATGCATATGCTGTTAGGCCTTTCCAGTTGAAGGAGAGCGAATCCACTTTCCATGCTAGTGGGTGGAATGTCCTTGTGCAGAATTTCTTGAGCTGGTGATTGAGAGGTGATGCGAATAGGTCTATCTGTGGCATTCCCCATTTCTTTGAGATGGTCTTGAAGATGTCCGGGTGCAGCTTCCATTCGTGGGCATCCGAAGTGGTTCTGCTTAATATGTCTGCTAGAGTATTGTCTTTCCCCGGTACAAATGTTGCCTGTAACTGGATGTTGTAGCTGAGTGCCAGGGTCCACAGCTCCAAGGTCATTCTGCATAGGGGGTATGAATGAGTGCCTCCCTGTTTGTTGATGTACCACATGACTGTGGTGTTGTCTGTCCTTATCATCAACTGGCCCTCCTTGAGAAATGGTTTGAACTTTTGGATTGCCAGTTTTACTGCCAGCATTTCTATTAGGTTGATGTGCAGGTGAAGTTGATCCTGTGTCCACAATCCTTGCACGCATTTGTCCAGCATGTGGGCCCCCCATCCTAGGTCTGAAGCGTCTGTTGTGATGGTCTGGCTTGCTTGACATCTGCGAAAGGGTAGGCCTGGGTTTGACTGGCATGCCTGAGCCCACCATAGGAACTCCTGTTTTAAGCATGGAATTAGTGGGATTTCTGTTTCTAGACTGTGTCTGTGTTGGGACCATAAATTCTTTAGGTACCACTGTAGTTTTCTCATATGTAGTCTGGCAAATGGAACCAAGATTATGCATGATGCCATGAAGCCCAAGGCCTGCAGCACTTTTCTTGCTGTTAACTTGTTCAGTTTTGTTAGTGCCAAGAAGTAAAGAGGAAGTTCTTTTTGTTTTCTGTAGTCAGGAATGCCATTTGTTTTACTGTGTCCAATTCCGCCCAAGAATGTCCTTGTTTGGGATGGTATCAGCCTTGACTTTTGTAAATTGACTGTGTATCCCAGTGCTTGTAGCAAGTAAATGACCCTTTGTAAATCTGTTGTCAGCTTGCTTTTGTTGTCCCCTTGTAGCAGGCAGTCGTCCAGGTATGGGTAAATTTGAATTCCCTGTAGTCTGCAATGGGCGATTACTGATGCCAGGCATTTTGTGAATACTCTGGGCAGTAGATAAGCCAAAGGGCAATGCTGAGAATTGATAGTGCTCTGATCCTGCAAGAAATCTGAGGTATCTTCTGCAGATTGGTCGAATGGGGGCGTGCAGGTATGCCTCCTTGAGATCTAGAGTTACCAGCCAAGACTCCTTGCCCAGCATGGGATGAAGCTGCTGTAGGGTCAGCATTTTGAATTTTGGGACAATGATGTATGTATTTAAGGTGGACAGGTCGAGAATTGGTCTCCAACTTTTTTCCTTTCTTGGAACTAGGAATAGTCTGGAATAGAACCCCTTTCCTTGCTCTGCTGTTGGCACTCTTTCCACAGCTCTCATGTTTGCTAACTCCATTATCTGGCGTAGAGCCTCTGTTTTTGATTTGGAGGTAGATTTGGCATTCCTCTTTTGACTGGTAAAGTGTGGAAGTGAAACCGGTAACCTTGATCTATGGTTTGTAAAATCCACTTGTCTTTTGTTATGCAGTGCCAGTTCCTTGAAAATAAGGTTAACTTTCCGCCTAGAGGAGCTGCTATTTGTTCCCTGGTAGGCGGATTTAGGGTTAAGTCACTGTGGTTGTGCTGATGTAGTGGCAGTGGCTGTGTCTGTGCCTCTGTTGTTACCTTGCCACTGTCGTCCTCTGTAGGCACCTCCTCTGGATTGGTTTCTGCCTCTGGAACGTCTATTCCTGCCCCTTTGAAATTTTGTGGAGTCAGGAAAGGACCAATTTTTGGCAGGCCAGTTCCTGCTAAACCTTGGGGTTGAACCTGCAAGAAATCTTTAACAGTTTGAACAGATTTTGCCTTTTCTTCCATTTTCTTCATAACCTGCTGGGCAGGTGTACCAAACAAACTTGTCTTGTCCATAGGAGCATCTAGCAGCTTAGCTTTAACATGATCCGGTAAAGCTTGTTCCTTTAGCCATGCATGCCTTCTTATCACTGTGCCTGTCATGGCTGATCTAAATGAAGCCTCCAGTGCATCATAGCCACATTTTAAGGAATGGTTGCTAACCTGTTGTATGTTATTTACCATCTCTAATACATATTTCTTATCAAGAGATTCATCAGTGGTTAGTTTTTAGTTAACTGATCAAGCATAAACTCTTGGTATTGTATCATGTGAAACTGACAGTTTAAAGCTCTAGCTGAGAGAGTAGCTGAAGTGTAGACCTTTTACCCCATCTGTCTAATGACCTTGCTTCCCTTTCAGAAGGAGTAGGGTTTTTAGCTATGGTCATGACTACTGCCTTGGGACCCTGGGATATAGTTTCTGGGTCTGCAAGTGGGGCCTTGTAAAGGTGGTGATGAGTATCTGGCACCCTGTAAAATCTGTCTGGTTTGGCAGGGGCTGGGGTAAAGAATCTGGAGCGGAGCAAACATCATTGAAAGCATCATCCACCACAGAGAACAGGAGGTATAGCTAAGGGCCTGTGCTGTGGGAGGTGCAGAAAGGTCCTAAGTCTTTTCTGGAGTCTGAAAAATCCTGTTGCTGCCATTGGAACTGTTCTCATGGCATGCAAGGTTTCCCCAAAGGAGAATTCTTCTGGTGGGGAAGCAGCTGGAATGGATTCTTCAGCATCAGAATCTTCAAAATTGGAGAAGGGAGCCTCTGGCTGGTCAGTTATGTCTGATTCATCAGCAGATTCATCAGAGGACACTGGCTCAGGGGGCTCTGCCCTAGGTCTCTTCTCTGGGGGCTGAGAGGCCCTATCTGGGTGAGATTGAGATCCTCTGATTAAAGAAATTAAATCTTCTGCCAAAGTAAGCATTTGGGAACTAGAAGAGGGCCTGGATGTGGGGGGTTTAACAGGCACTGTTTTAGTAGTCTTGGCTGCTTTAGCCCTGGCGAAGGCCTTAATGGACATGGCTGCTGGAGGCCTAGCAGCACCACGTGCTGGGGTAGAGACATCCAAGGGGATGGTGTCTGATAAGTCAACCACCGTAGTGGGTAAAATTTCTGAGGTCGATTCAAGAGTTGTAGCAGGGGCCTCAGTTGTAGGAATAGGTTCAGCTGTACTTAGATCAGTTTTCTCGGTTTCGGCCGAAACAGAGACACTCGTGGTTTGCTTAACCATGGTTTCGGCCGAAACCGCGGACCGCGAGTGTCGGTCTTTATCTTTGCATTTTTTGGTAGATTGGGTAGTCGGAGGATCCGACGGCATAATGTACGCAAAATCAGAACCGAAAAACTGTTCTGCAAACTCCGACCGACGCCTAAGCGTTCGTCAGTTGAAAGAAGCACAGGCCGAACAGGCTGCTACGCCGTGGGCTGGGCCTAAACAAGGCAGACAGTAAGAGTGGAAATCTTTATGAGGTATTTGTTTCCCACAGGTTAAACAATTGTTAACTTTTTCTGACATCGGCTGAGGCAAGAAAGAGTCCCCAGCGGGTACTTAGCTTTAGAAGTCTTGAGTAGTATTCGGTAGAAGTAATCTCTGGATCCGACCGACCGGCACTTGCGAACAGCTTCTGCTTCGGGCGCCACGCGGCAAGAAAGACTGAGGAAAATGGCGTCGGCTGATGCTTTTATACCCGAAGACCAACAGAGATGACGTCGGGTGGAGTGCGACATCAGCCGAAGCCGGACCTGGACTTTGGAATCCGGCCGACTGAAGGGCTGCCTGACGACAGGACAACCCAGTTGTTATGACTGCAGATGCATCCATGAAGGACATTTCCCTGTTCCCTACCTCCTCCACTGTTGAGAAAATTCTTGATGTTCCACCCAATTAAAAGGAAAGTAGCAGCACTAGAAATCCAAAAGCTGCTAAGAAATAAAAGCCATCCAAAAGGTCCCACCAGACCAAATAGAATCCGCAACTTACTCAAGTTTATTTTTAGTGCCAAAGAAAACAGGGGACTGGACACCAATTTGGGATCTCAGTGTACTGAACAGGTCAGCGTGACACAAAGTTCCAGATGGTCACAGTTCAGTCCATTTTCCCCTTTCTGGATGATTGGATGTGCTTGATAGTATGCATCCTGAAGGTCTATCATATAAACATTAGCAGACAATCCAAAATGTACTTACGCTTCTGGCTGGGAGCCAGTGACTACCAGTTCAGGGCACCACAGCCCCCAGTGTGTTCACCAAATGTACGACAGTAGTAGCAGCTCACTTAAGATTACAGGGATTCTGGGTGTTTCCATCCAGCTCATTACTACCCTGACCAGGCATTGACTGATAGAAGCAAAAGATTAGGTGCTACAGACTTGTTCACATCTTGGAATATCCATAAGTTAAAACAAGTCTCACTTGGAACCAACCCAGACATTAGAATTCATAGGAGCAGTGTTCAACACAGTATCTATGGTAGCTTCTCTTCCTCTATTACCAGTGCAAATGATAAGGATGCAGGTCAGGAAAATAATTTGCAGTACCAGAATTTCAGCCTGATTGATTCTGCAAGCCCTGGGGTCAATGTCAGCAGCAACAACTTTAGTTCCTTTAGCGAGGTTCCACATGAGAATTCTACAATGGATGCTAGCAATACAGTGGTCAGTGGTTTCTCAATTTATGTCAGCAAAGATAAGAATACCTCAAGTAAGCAAAAGATACCTTTTTGCTGGTGGATGCAATCGCAACAGGTATTACAATGCTGTCCTTTCTTCCTCCCTCAGTCCAAGGACATACTGACCATGGACACTTCCCAGATTGGGTGGGGGTGGTATTTTCTGGGGAAAGCAGTCCAAGGCACTTGGTCCAATGAAGAGGCTAACTTGCATATCAATATTCTGGAGATGAGAGTGGTGTTTTTGGCACTGTAGACATTCCAAGACTCTCCCTCTCAGAACAATTGCAATCCAGACAGGCCACATGTCAGTAGTTTGGTACATCAACAAACAAGGGGAAACCAGATCGTATGCACTGTGTCGAGAGTGTGGCCCTCAGAGTGTGGCAATGGGTGATATGTCGAGAGTGTGGCAATTGGCGATATCTTCCAACCACTTTCTATTAGCAATGCATAATCCGGGGAAATCCAACGTGATAGACAAACTAAGCAGGTCCATCTTATTACCTCACATGTGGTCTCTCAACAACAATGTGATGGAAATGATTTTCAGTCAGTGGGGCCAGCCTTGCTGCAATCTTTCTGCCGCTCCCCTAAACAAAAAGTTCAGCAGCTTTTTTGCCCTTATTCCCCCCACTGGGGGAATCATTGAGGGATGCTTTACTCCATGAATGGCCCCCAGGTCTTCTGTATGCTTACTCTTCGACTTCCCTAATTCCCAAATTCCTGCAGAAAACAGCCCATTTGAAAAGCAAAGTCATCCTCATAGCACTTTACTGGTTTTGACAGATTTGGTTTCCCTTCCTTTGGCCTCACCTACAGTATCCACCTTGGATTCTGGATCCAACTCCAGACCTTCTGTCCCACCCAACAGGCATGGTTCACCCAGACATCTCAAACTAACAATGAGTTCTCTCTTCCCCGTCTGTTCCATACTTCTATCTTCCCATAAACCTACTAGGAAACTCTACAGCTGTAAATGGAAAAGGTTCGTTTGCTGGGCACAGCAAAATCAAATTGACCTCTTCTCAGCTCCAATTCAATCTGTTCTGAAAATTATGGCAAATCTATTTAATGGAGGTGCTAATTAATCAACTATAAAAGTTCAACTCACAGCAATTTCTAACTTTCATGTTGGATTTCAAAATTCTTCATTGGCTTCCTGCAAGGTGTACATAATTGATTTTTAAAAAGATTTTTTATGCTTAGTAGAAGCTTATGTTATGTATTTTATCTGATTTATGTTTAGTTTTTGTCTGTGCCTTTAAAAGCTCCTTCAGGTATGACATCACTAATTATGCTAATTGGTTTCAAGAGTATTTAAGAAATGAGCTGTTTTAACATTTTGTCTGAAGAAGCAACCGAGTGTTGCGAAAGCGCTTACCACTGTTTTCTTTTGTTTATTTTATTAAAGACGCTATTGTGTGCTACCTTGGTGCATTGTTCTTTTGTTCTTACTTCATGTTTTTATGCACCTTGGTTTTACCTACAGCCGTTTTTGTTTGATAGTACAAGGTATGCAAAGCCTTTTTGTCAGGCAATCTCTTGATAAAACCTCCTTATAAAGACACTCCACCACAGGATTTAAATTTGGTACTGCAAGCCTTAATTCATTCTCCCTTTGAACTAGCAGCTAAATGTGATCTTAAATTCCAGACCCGGAAAACTATCTTTCTACTTGCAATTACATCTGCTATAAGAATTTCAGAACTTCAAGCATTACCTTTTAAGCCTCCATAATTGATTTTTCATAAGGATAGAGTCACGTTACCTACCAATGCTTCCTTTCTGCCACAGGTGGTGTCAGAATCCAACATCAACCAATCCATTAACTTGCCAGTATTCCTTCCTAAATTTGAAAATAAAGGGGAATATATATGGGATGTCCATAGACAATTAAGTTTCTACCTACACAGGACGAAAGAATTTAGAAAGACAGATCAGCTATTTATTTCCTTTACACATACTAAATTGTGCGAATCAGTTACAAAGGTAACTCTAGCTAGATGGTTAACAGATTGCATTTCGTTTGTCTATAACAAGTTGAATCTCCCCTTACCAAAATCTTTAAAGGCTCATTCAACCACATCCACGGCAACTTCTTCTGTGTTCCACTCTAGAGCTTCTATGGACAATATATGTGCGACTGCAACTTGGTCAAATCCACATATGGCACATTATAATAGTCTTTCTGTCAAGCAGCAAAAAAGATCTGAGGGATGTCAGGGATTGGTGCATTATGGGTCGGGAAGGAGCTCAAGAGTTTCTTCAGGTCACAAGCTTGTTTAACGGCTAGATCAAATCAGAGGATTGGATCTGAACCCATTAGTTGAGAGAGAATGAAAATGGACAACACGGATGGTTATGGGGAGTACATAACTTTTTTTGTCTGCTTCAGTGATCATTAAGCAAGCTTTCACAATGTGCTAGTATGTAGTGGTAGACTTCACTCAAATTTTTATTTCTCTTATTAAACCACAACCCTATTAAACCACAACCCAGTAACCAAGCTAACATTCTCTCACACCAACATCCCATCATCCACAAAAATAACTAATGTTCACACTTGCATTTACAAGTTTTATAGATTTGTTTGTATACATCACACATAAGCTATTAAAATAGCAGAAACATAATCCACAATAACTTGTGAGGCAAGCTGCAAGGCTCCTAAAATGAAAATGATATTCTGTTCCAGAATCATGTACAGGATATCATCTAGTTAGGTCAAGTCAAATCAAAATATCATCTTGCTGCACTTAGCAGACTTTTATCAGCATGTATGCACACAGTGTCATATATACTTTAAAACAGCTATGTTAATGTTTATGCACTTGAGATACCCAGTTAATGTACTTTATTAGCAGATGTTGTGTAGCAGACAATCTGAGATGCATGTATTTTTTAAACACCTTTATTAACCTCACACATTTTGAATAATGCCAAGGGGACATAGTTATAGAGAAGAAAACAAACCATTGTAAACATTTTTTTTCATTACTTTTATAAATTATACATAAATGTTTTCTTTTTAAACAATTATAATTCACTCCAACATGTATTGTTCCCATAAACTCCATTTATTTCTATGTAATTTGCACCTTACCTTTTGTAAAGAGTCCACCTCCAGTTCTTTTGTCTTCGCAATATTCAATACTTCTGTTACAGCTAGTTTAGATTTTTACTTTGATGTTCTAGTAATTGCTTTTTTGGCAGCTAACAGCATTAAACTTAGAAAAGCCTTATTATGGGTAATTCAGATCTTCTGTCCGAGCTCGAAAGAATCACCTCTTTAGACTCATTTACTCCCCCAATGTTTCTGACAAATTACTCTTAAAAGAATTTTTAAAATCTGCCAACTCTGCACTTCAAAAGCTTGTTCCCAATTACAACTCTCTTTCCCATCACACTTCTAGCTACAGCTATCTACCAGAGAAAAAATCTCTGAAATCTCTCTGGGATATGAAAACTCCTCAGACGTATGTACATTAACAGTCATGATAAAAAATAGCTGGTTTGATGCACAATTTACATAAACAACTTGAAAAACATTATGCAGAATGACTGTGTTTACAGCAAAAAAAAAAAAAAAAAAAAAAGTTCATGTTCAAGTAGCACCACTGCTGCAAGTAGTCCTAATCACTGGGACTTCTGCTGATGAAGGCCCAATATCAGGTGTGATTTCCATGGCTTTCCACCTTTAATCCTCAGGGCCAGACAGCTGTTTATATCCCTTGGTATCAGCCCATGCCAATATAAATTAGATGTTGCCTGCACCATCTTTAGATCCTTCTTGCCACAAGAATCACAGATAAGATCTCCTTATCTTTCTCTCATGACCAACAACAAGAGGAGGTCCTATCCCAAACCACATCCTAGGTCTCCTTGCAATAGATGGAAGAAAAAGTACAGTTTTGTACCTACCATAAATGTAGATGTCCGATAGGTATGCATCTGCAGTCATAACATATGGGTTGTCCTGCCTCAGGCAGCCCTTCGGTCGGCCGGATTCCAAAGTCTGGTTCTGGCCTCGGCTGATGTCGCACTTCACCCGACGTCATAGCTCCTGGGGTATAAAGGCATCAGCCGACGCCATTTTCCTCAGTGTTTCTTGCCCCAGATGCCAGGTGCCCTCTAGGAAGGCTAAATTTGTATAAAAGTAGAAAATTCCAAACAGTAGAAATCAAAAAAGTGTATATACATATATACATACAAACAAATACACCATAATAGATTCCCCCAGCTAGCTAAAAGAGGGGTAAGTACCCTAGGAATACCACAGAGGGGAAGGAGGGTGGGTAATCTTGACTGCAGATGCATACCTATCGGACATCTACATTTATGGTAGGTACAAAACTGTACTATGTCCTTCAAGGATGCATCTGCAGTCATAACATATGGGTAGAATACCATAGCCAAACTGGGGGAGGAGGCACTAAGATAATGATGGTGTAGTTAAGATCCCTTGTAAAACTGCAGTTGCAAAACCTGCTCGGGATCTGGAGTATAAAGGAAGATTGTAATGCTTGGCGAATGTATGCACGGAGCTCCAAGTAGCAGCTTCTTAAATGTCTTTGGTAGCCACTCCTCGTAAGAAAGCTGTAGTGGTGGCTGTAGCTCTTGTGGAGTGAGGCCTGATATTTTCAGGAGTTGTCTTTCCATGAAATGAGTAGCAGAATCAAATGCAATTTCCTATCCATTTTCAGATCGTCTGTTTTGAAATTGCTTTTCCTTGCACTCCTGTTGCATACGCTACCAGAAGCTGGTCAGATTTTCTGCTGGCCTTAGTTCTGTCCAGATAGTAGCGCAGTTGTCTGTGTACATCCAAGGTGTGTAGTACTTTTTCCCCCCTGTTCTGTGGGTTAGGGAAGAATGTAGGCAAATGAATAGCTTGGTTCAAGGATACCCTGGATACCACCTTTGGCATAAAAGTAGGATTGGTTCTCAGAGACACTCTATCCTGGTGGAAGATAAGGAAAGGCTGCACTGCCATTAATGCCTGTAACTCGGAAACCCTTCTTGCTGAAGTGATTGCTAGCAGGAAAGCAGTTTTCCAAGATAAGAACTGTAAGTCTGCTGTTGCTGCTGGTTCAAAAGGGGGAAGTGTTAATTTTTCTAGCACATAATTGAGATCCCATGCAGGCAGAGGTGGTTTCCTTGGTGGTTTTACATTTTTGATCCCTCTCAAAAATTGTCTGAAGAGAGGATGAGAGAAGACAGGAGGATCCATGTTGTACTCTGCTGAAATTGCTGATGCATGAATCTTAATGGAAGAGTAGGACAGGCCGTTGTGGAACAGTTCTGCTAAGTATTCTAGGATGTGTGCTAGGTTTGCCAGTGTGACATTTGTTCCCTTTGCTGCACTCCAAATGAGGAATCTCTTCTATTTTGCTGAATATGTCTTCCTTGTGGAGGGTCTGCGAGCCTCCAGGATAATGTCCTTAACCCTCTGAGATAAAACAGGTTGGTTTTGTTTTATGCAATTTTCCAAGCAGTTAGCTGCAGGGTTTTTAAGTTTGGATGCAGGGTCTTGTAGCTGTTCTGCGTTAGAAGTAAAGGACATAGAGGTAGAGGCCATGGGTTCGTCCGAGACATGCTTCTCAGTAGCGGGTACCAATGCTGCCTTGGCCAGTCTGGAGCTATCAGAATTACCTTTGGCTGCTCCTCTCTGATCTTCAGTAGAACTTTGTACATCAATGGGAGAGGTGGAAAGGCATATACTGTCAGGGCCTTCCAGCTGAAAGAAAGGGAGTCCACCCTCCAGGCTTGTGGGTGGTATACTCTTGAGCAGAATTTCTTCAGTTGGTGGTTGAGTGGGGAGGCGAACAGGTCTATCTCTGGCATTCCCCATTTCTTTGTTATTGTTCTGAAGATGTCTGGATGCAGCATCCATTCGTGAGCATCCGTGGTAGTTCTGCTTAAGCTGTCTGCTAGTGAATTCTCTTTTCCTGGTACGAATCTGGCCTGCAGTTGGATGTTGAGATTCAGGCCTAAGTTCCACAGGTCCATTGCCATCCGGCATAGAGGGTATGAATGTGTGCCTCCTTGTTTGATGTACCACATGACTGTGGTATTGTCCGTCCTTATCAGCAGGTGTCCTTGCTGGAGGAATGATTTGAATGTCTCGATTGCATGCTTCACTGCCAGCATCTCCTTTAGATTTATGTGTAGATTCAGCTGGTCTTGTGACCATAGGCCTTGGATACACTTGTCTTCCATGTGTGCCCCCCAGCCTAGGTGTGAGGCATCCGTGGTGATGGTCTGCCTTGGATGTGGTTTGTGGAAAGGCAATCCTCTGTTGATCTGGCAGGCCTAAGCCCACCACAGGAATTCCTTTTTCAGGCATGGAATGATTGGTATCAGGGCTTCTAGGCTGTGTCTGTGTTGAGACCATATATTCCTTAGGTACCATTGTAATTTTCTCATATGCAGCCTGGCATGTGGGATCAAGATTATGCAGGATGCCATGTAACCCAGGGCCTGCAGGACTTTCCTTGCAGTAAGCTGAGTTTGTCTTGTTAATGCCATGAAGTAGACTGGTAGTTGTTTTTGTTTTTCTTCTGTGAGAAAAGCCATCTGAGTTATTGTGTCTTGTTCTGCACCCAAAAATGTTATCCTTTGGGATGGCACTAGTCTTGACTTTTGTATGTTGACTGTGTATCCCAAGGCTTGCAACAGTTGTATGACATAGGTCAAATCCTTTATTATTTTTGTCTTGTTGTCCACTTGTATTAGGCAGTCGTCCAGGTATGGGTAGATTTGAATTCCCTGAAGTCTGCAATGAGCAATTACTGATGCCAGGCATTTCGTGAATACTCTGGGCGCAGTAGATAAGCCAAAGGGCAATGCTGAGAATTGATAATGCTCTGATCCTGCAAGAAATCTGAGGTGTCTTCTGCAATCTGGTCATATAGGGACGTGCAGGTATGCCTCCTTGAGATCTAGAGTCACCAGCCAAAACTCCTTGCCCAACATGGGAAGAAGTTGCTGTAGGGTCAGCATCTTGAATTTTGGAACAATGAGATATGTGTTCAGTGCGGACAAGTCGAGAATAGGCCTCCATTGATTTTCTTTTCTTGGTACAAGGAATAGTCTGGAGTAAAATCCTTGGCCTTGTTCCATAGATGGTACCTTCTCTATTGCTCTCATCCTTAGTAAGCTGTTGATTTGTTTTAGAGCCTCTGATTTCTGGCTTGGTGGAAGGTTTGGCATTCCTCTCTTTTTTGGTAGAGTGTGGAAGTGAAACCTGTAGCCTTTGTCTATTGTTTGCAAAGTCCATTTGTCTCCTGTAATGCAATGCCAGTTTTTTGAAAATAAAGCTAGCTTTCCGCCCAAGGGTGCTTCCAGTTGTTCCCTGGTAGGCGGAATCAGAGCCAAGTCATTGTGTCTGACCTGTGGAAGTGGTTGCAGTCGTAGCTGTGGCGGCACTTCTCTGGCTGGCAGGTTGCCACTGACGACCCCTGTAGGCATCCCTTGATTGACCTCTGCCTCTTGGGCGTCTATTTCTGCCTCTCTGAGCTCTGGAGGTGTCTGGAAAGGACCAATTCTTTGAAGGCCAATTTCTGCTGAACCTTGGAGGTTGGACCTGTAGAAAATCCTTGACTGTTTGGACAGATTTTGCTTTTTCTTCCACTTTCTTTAGGACCTCCTGTGCAGGGGAGTCAAATAAACTTTGTTTCTCCATAGGGGCATCTAGGAGTTTAGACTTAACATGGTCTGGCAAGGATTGTTCCTTTAGCCAGGCATGCCTTCGAATCACTGCTCCAGTCATAGCTGATCTAAATGAAGCCTCCAGTGCATCATAGCCACATTTTAAGAAATGATTACTGACCTGCTGAGAGTTGTGTACCAAATCCTGAAGGGACTTACGGTCTAAAGGTTCAGGAGAGGACAGTTTTTTATTCAGCTGATCTAACAAAAATTCCTGGTACTGTATCATGTGAAATTGACAGTTTAAAGCCCTGGCAGAAAGAGTAGCAGATGTATAAACCTTTTTACCCATCTCTCTAATGCTCTTGATTCTCTTTCAGAGGGTAGGGGGTTCTTGGCAAAGGCAGCTGCAACACCTTTAGGGCCCTGAGAAATGGTTTCTGGGTCTGCAGCATGGGCCTTATACAAGTGGAAGTGAGAATCCGGGACCCTGTAGTATCTGTCAGGTTTGGTAGGGGCCGGGGGCAGAGAATCAGGGGCAGTACTGGCATCATTGTATGCATCATCCACAACTGATAGTACAGGTGGTATGGCTAAAGGCCTATGCTGTGGTAAGTGTAAAAAAGTCCTTAGCCTTTTCCTAGAATCAGAAAAATCCTGACCCTGCCATTGGAAGTGTTCCCTCATTGAGTGGAAAGTTTCCCCAAATGAAAATTCTTCTGGAGGGGATGCAGAAGGAATGGAGTCTTCTGCATCAGAATCCTCATAAGGTGAGTATGGTCCTTCCTGATGGTCAGATAAATCTGAACCATCCGAGGAATAGTCAGAGGAGAGAGGTTCAGGGGGTTCAGACCTAGGCCTCTTTTCAGGAGGGGGTTGTGAGGCCCTGTCTGGGTGAGGTTGGGAACCCCTGATCAGAGAAATAAGGTACTCAGCAAGGCTGAGAATCTGAGA
This sequence comes from Protopterus annectens, assembly GCF_019279795.1. Classification (NCBI taxonomy): domain Eukaryota; kingdom Metazoa; phylum Chordata; order Ceratodontiformes; family Protopteridae; genus Protopterus; species Protopterus annectens. The sequence continues at coordinate 628,912,297 of NC_056746.1, forward strand.
ACTTGAGGTAGGTCTGTGAGAGGGAGCTTTTGTAGGTAAGGCCTTGGAAAGTTTAGCTGCTTTAGCCCTGGAGAAGGCCTTGATAGACATAGAAGCAGGGGGCCTAGCTGCCCCACGTGCAGGGGTAGAGATGTCCAACGGAATGGTGTCGGACAAATCTTGTGTGCCTGCTTCTTCAGTAGGAATTTCTGTAGCCGATTAAGCCGGGGCCTGTGCAGCCTCGGTTGTCGGAGGCATGCTTTCAGCCGAAGGGAGAACCGAAGTCTCTGTTTCAGCCGAAACAGAGACACTCGCGGTAGGCCTAACCGTGGTTTCAGTCGAAACCGCGGGCCGCGAGTGTCGGTCCTTTTCCTTGCGTTTTTTAGCTAAATGTGTAGTCGGAGTCTCCAACGGCATTTTATATGCAAAAGTGGAGCCAAAAAACTCTTCAGCAAACTCCGACCGACGTCTAAGTGTCCGTCGGTTGAAGGAAGCACAGGCTAAACAAGCTGATACGTCGTGGTCTGGGCCTAAGCAAGGAAGGCAGTAAGAGTGGAAATCCTTATGAGGTATTTGTTTCCCACAAGTTAAACAATTATTTACTTTGTCTGACATCGGCTGAGGCAAAAAAGAGTCCCCAACAGGGTACTTAGCTTTTTTGGAAGTCTTCGGTAGCTGAAATCTCTGGATCTGACCGACCGGCACTTGCGAACAGCTTCTGCTTCGGGCACCGCGCAGCAAGAAAGACTAAGGAAAATGGCGTCGGCTGATGCCTTTATATCCCAGGAGCTATGACGTCAGGTGAAGTGCGACATCAGCCGAGGCCAGCCCCAGACTTTGGAATCCGGCCGACCGAAGGGCTGCCTGAGGCAGGACAACCCATATGTTATGACTGCAGATGCATCCTTGAAGGACATCACCATGACACATGGCCCTCATAAAGCTTTCCAGACCGAAGGAGAATAGACACTCATATTATAAAGTGAGTGGGAAGATATGGTGGGACTGAACTGGTACCCACCTAAGCCCTAGGATGTCCAAATCAGAAAAGTGAAATGGGTAGAAAACATTACTACAGCAGTGATCCTACATGGACTCCTCTGTTGATTTCCTCACAGAACTGTACTATGTTCTTCAACATTTCACTGCTGCAGTAACCACCTTCCACAGCTATTACCTGATTTGTGGTTGATGACTGTCCAGATGCAAGCTACAGGAAGTCCTGCAAAAATGGCAGTGGTGGAGACTGCCCTGCTTCTAGAGGTGAAGTCCAGTTTATAATGTTTGGGCAATATATGTACTGAGGACAAGACCACCTCCTGGACAGTTTGGTACTCATCATCCTGAGGAAAGCTGCAGTGGCGGCCACAGCTCTTACAATACATGGCTCAAGTACTCACTCAATGTTTTACCATGAGCCAAGTTGCAAGAGAATATGTAGTCAGACAGCCATTTGGAAATCGCTCTCTCCTGTTATCCTTCGGTTAGGAGAGAAGGCAGGCAACTGTACGGACTGGCATACAGACATTTCAGTGATCACCTTATGCATAACAGAAGGGTTTCTGCATCATCTGACCCATCCTTGTGTCATGAAAAGTTCTGTTGCATAAGTACTACCAACCGGTAACAGTAGATATTTGAATTCCTCACTTCCAGTGGCATTTTGGGCTATATGCCAAGTTAATCCAATAGTCACCAATCTAAAAGCTCAGACTTCTCTCCCTCTCTCTTCTTGTGACAGCTGATTTGCTGAGTATATCCTGAGAGGGAAGCTTCAGATGTATCAGGAAGTGAGTGACCAGGCTTTAAGTACCTGAATATAGAATCATCTAGCAAGAGTAAATATGTAGCCAATCATAATACCATATTAAAAGCAAATCCAAAAGCAAAAAAAAAAAAAAAAAAAAAAAAAACAAATCAAAAAATCAAAGAAGTTGAAACCCAATTCAACTATGCATAATCTGGGGTCAAGTGAGTGGGTACTACTAGTGAGGCAGTTAGATATTTGAAATCTACAACTACAGGTATGCAAGACTTGCACAACTGTAATATGTTCATCATTCCCACTATCACAATGACATTTTTGGTAGATTCCCAAAGGTTACTCTACCTGGGAGATGGAAGGATAAGAGTACAGGAGCCCCTGGAAAATGAACCTAGCAAAGCCTGCCATGGACCTTGAAAAGGAATCCAGATTGTAGTGTTTTGTGAAGGTATGAAAATAAGACAAGGTTGCTGTCTCTAGAATACTTGGAGTCCACCCCTTTCCAATATACCATCAAAGAGAATAAGGCCTTAGTCAAGTGATGCCTAACCTTGCCTAGAAGAGATATACCATGGTGGGAGTAACAGAAAACAATAATAGAGGACAACCACAATGCAACAGTTTGTTTAGAGACATGTTGACCTTTCTAACCCCCTGTACAGGAGACAAAAGATGTTCAGTACACCTAAAGGGCCTTGTTCTGTCAAAGTAGTACCTGTGCTGGCTGTGTGCATACAGTGTATGTTGAATGCTTTTTCCTCCTCTTTTTTTTTTTTTTGGACCAGGATAGAGCACTGGGAAATTGGTGGCTTGATTCAAGTTAAATTCATTAAGAGCTTTAGCCATGAATGATGGATTAGTGCATAGCACAATCCTGCCCTTCTGAAAAAACAGAAAGGGTTTACCCATCATGAGAGCTTGCAAAACAGAGACTAGCCTTGCAGATGTCAGAGCAAGGACTGAAACAGCCTTTCAAGTAATGAACTGGAAATGAGCCTAAGAAGCATGTTTCAAAAGGAGGTAAGGTCAGTTTTTGAAGAACAAATCTGAGATCCCGAGGAGGAGGAATTTGCTTTTGAGAGGGGTCTCATGTTCAACACTCCTTTCACAAATAGTTTGAACACAAAAAGAGATGAAAGAGGGGGACCCATAAGCAGACAAGTTGAGATGGTTGCAAGATGCACTTTGATAGAAGCATACGGCAAACCATCTCAAAGTAGCTCACACACATCTCAAAACCAGAGTGGTCAAAACCTGTATTATTGGCTAGTCATCACAAAGAAAACTTGACTTGTAAATGTAAGATTTACTAGTTGCACGTTTTCTTGCTTTCTTAAATACTTGCGGCACATCTTCATTGAATATCCCAGCCGTTAACTACAATTGTTCTAAGATGGGATAAAACATTTGGCACTGATGATGTGTAAGCAGTCTGTGAGCAAGTTTGTACTAACTGCTCTTGGCAAGTTAAATTGAAAGACAGAACCAACTTTGCATAGGGCAAAAAAGGTTTACCACAATGACCTTTGCTAATTCTTTCTGAACTTTTAGAAGTACCTTGGGAATCACTGGAAAGGGTGGAAATGCAAAGAGCAGCATTTCCCACCATGCATTGGTGTGTCTGCCTTCCAAGCATGGCTGTAGGATGTCTTGAATAGAATTTTTTTCAGTTATCTGTTTTGAAAGGAAACAAACAGATGTACCTGAGGTTCTCCCCACATCTAGATCAAGTCCTGGAAGACCTCTACATGCAGCTTCCATTCGTTAGGGTCTATCAAAGATCTGCTTACTGTCAGTCTGTCACTGCGTTTTGCTCTGATGGAATGCACAGAACCTGAAGAGTCAAGAGAATGCTGTAGAGTCAGCTCCCAGGCCAACACAGCCAACCAGCAAAGACGGTATGACCTTGTACCACCTTGCTGGTTCAAGTACCACATCATAGTATTGTTGTCTGTGATCACTAGAAGAGGACCTGAAGTCCATATGTGGTGAAGAACCTTTAAGGCTTAAATCACTGCCAACACCTCTTTTACATTTATGTGCTTCAGTGTCTCTTGAGGGTACCACAAGCCTTACAGCTGAACTCCCATGGACACCCAATCTGAAGAGTCTGTCTAGGCATATAGGACTGACGTCTAAAAAGAGAAAGGGAGTCCTGGATTCAGAGACAGTTGATCCCTCCACCGCTGCAGATCCTGTTTCACAAATCCCAGTATCAGTACCTGGAAACCTAAGGGATGAACATGCTGGGGCCAACAATTCAAGCATCAGTGATTTTTTCTCATGTGCAGTCTGGCTAGTGATACCATGAGGCCTAGAATTTTGAGCAACTTTCTTGCTGAGGCCACATATAGGACAATGAAATCCAAGAAAAAACCCTGATAAGTCAGAACTTCTATCAATTGGCAGAAGGCCATTCTTTTTAATGTGTCTATCCAACATCTCCGGAAAACAATTAATTATGAGGATGTGAGGAAGGACTTTTTAAGATTAAATTTGAAACCTAAGTGGGAATGCAGGGATGCAACCTTGTCTATGGCCTCCAAGCACCTGGATACAGAATCTGCAAAAATCAGCAAGTAATTTAAATAAGAAAAAAAATGGATGGCTAGGGTGTAAGGTGAGTATTTGGAATTTACAAAGGCATTTAGCAAGAACAGGTCTAGGACAGATCTCCAGGAGTTATATATTGTTTTGGTACCCAACAACTCTGGAATAAAAATCATTTGCCTTTGTCTATCACAGGCACTAGTTCTACGTCCCTTTCTTCTAACATCTGATGGAGCAATGGAGGAAACAGCTCAGTCTGGTCTGGTAGGTGTGAAAGAATTCTTCTGAAAGGAAGAGAATTGTTTTTATCTACTGCCAAGTCTATCCTCTCTAAATTATTCTCATAACCCACTGGTCTGAGACTATTTACGGCTAGGCTGCAGGATTGAATGTCTGGGGGAAGGAAGAAAAGGAGGGGGTGCTCTGTGACTTGGTATAGTCATTCCTTTGCAGGGGGCTGATCCTTTTTCGGAAAGGAACTCCTCGTTTTGAAAAGTTGCCTTCTTGCCATTTCTCTCTCTCTCTCTCTTTTTTTTTTCCCTTTTGGATCCCTGACTTTTGTTTGGCTGGGATTTCTATTTGTTCTGCCCCTTGAAGGAAGGGACCCTGTGTGATGGGTCCCTACTCTGGGCCAGTAATCAAGGAGCCTCAATCCTTGCCACTGACACCAGTGAGGGATGGCCACTAGAAAAAGTGGATACACACAGTATATTCAAATGCAGCTCTCTGCACCAGACATAATTCCCTTAAGAGCACACTGGGAGCACCCTCCAGAACTGGGACCAGAGACACTGTCTCTCTTGAGGCCCAAAACAAGACTCCACACTGACCACTTTGGAGCTCTGTGTCCCTGTGCCAATTAAAGGACACACACACTTAGACATTTAATTTTCTCACTCACACACGAGAAAGGCTGGCACAGGTTTACCAGCTGTGCCTCCTCTGCCCAGACTATAAGGTTATTAAACAGCCACCAGTTAGCTACTCTAAGGCTCTTACAAGGGTACCCAATTATACTGAGTAAAATTAATACTAATACAAATGGTACAGGTTGACCAAAGCAGCAAGGCTTTCAGGAGTGGCCACAGTGTCTCTAAAATAAGTTGTTAAAAATATTCTCTAAAAGACCAGCCACAAAGAAAGGTATAGAACATTTAATAATAACAATACTAATAAAATAGAAAACATGAGAATACTGAACATCTGGTTACAATAAACACCAGAGTTTCAATCACTGGAGATATAAAAAATATCACAGTTGGACAGACTCACATAGATGCAGAAAAGCAATACTTAACTAATCTCAGAATATTTTCCTGACTGACTAAAGAATTACTGTTCCCTAGCTAATTTACTTACTACAGCAAGGCAAGATGATGAGTGTTGAGTTGCTTACTACGCAAGGCAAGATGAGGTGTGTGGTTGTTTGAGATCTGTGCGAGATCTTTCCTGTCAGGTTCCAAAAAACAAAGTATAGCTGTGAGAGTTCTGGAATATCTGTCACCAATATCTAAAAAATCATGTCAGTGCTGGTTACAGAATGACATCACATGTGGTCACCTGACTCTGGTACAATACGCACCCAGAGCTTTACTAACATTTGTTGCAGCATCTGAAAGCTATAAATCAATTACAAAAACTTCCACCCTTCCAGGGTAGCAATTAGTTCACCCCTAAGGATAATACAGTAAAATTCTTAGTCCTGGTTTTCCCAGATATTTTTGTCTCTGGCTGCAATCAAGCCTGCAAGATAAAATCTTTATGACCTAAACCAACCCACTTAATTTTCAACCTATTTTTCAAAATTAGCTGGACTGATTAACATCTTCCCTTCCAGATTTCTCTGTTAAAACATACATATTTAATCAATTATAATAATACTGTCTGATATACATGTATATCTCTTTTCTGTCCAGTAGGACCCACTGTTGATACATTTTTAACACAAGCAGCTTTGCAAATACACTTTTAACATAATCACCTGTACAAATCAGTGTGATAGCCAAATGACATAAAAGTCTTTACAAAACTCCAGCTATCTAAGCTGCCATACGTTACACATGCACTGTCCTCCTCTCCTTGGCACATATGACACTGCCTCATATCATCACATCCTGTTAGGGGACAACTTGGATAGATGGAAAATCCCAGATACCCCATGCATTACTTTGCCTCTATCATCTTCCACTGTCTGAGAATCTGTGGAACAGAGGGCTCAAACACCAATTCAGACTTTAAAGATGCATTCAAAATGTCATTTTTTAATTAATTAATTTAACATTTGTTTACTGGGAAAGTCCGACTTGGAACAAAGCCAATTTTCAGTGGAGGCTGGGGGGAAACGCTCCAGATGCATGTCTTTGTAAATCACCAGAGAAGTTCTGATTACATATCCAAGTGTACTGTCTTAAGTACAGTTGTGTACACTTACCATAAATGTAGATGTTCAAGTGTATTCATTGTTGCAGTCATTACATTTGGGTTATCCCAGACAAGGTAGCCCTCGGCCGACCCAAATACCAGATGCTTAGTATTTCTGTGTCAGTTGCTGTCGCTTCAGGACTGACATCAGGTCATCAGTAGCATAAAGTAAGGCAGCCGACGCCATTACATCAGATTTTCGTGCCCTGTCAGAAGCCCCCAAGTGAGAGCCAGGATACGGTGGTAGAACTCCACCAGTAGAAAGTAAATACCAAAAAGTTCCTTGCAAGGAGAGAGAGAGAGAGAAAAAAGAGGGGGATGGAGGGAGGGAAACCAGGACTGCAACAGTGAATACACTCGAACATCTATATTTATGGTAAGTGTACAGAACTGTACTATGTTCTTTGTGTTTCACTGTTGCAGTCATCACATTTGGGTTGATTCCCAAAGCTGAGGAAAAGGGTGGAGGCAGTCAAGGAGACTAGGGGCTGGCTAGGATGCCCAGCAAGACTGCAGTGGTACAGCCTGCCCTGGATTTGGAGAAGATAGGCAGGTGGTAACGCTTGGTGAAAGTGTGAACAGATGTCCAGGTGGCAGCCTCCAGGTGTTTCCCCTTGCCCGTGTAGGATTCTTATAACATAATTGCTTTTTTAAAGATTTATTATTCTTAAAATTAAACTTAGGTTGCTCGCCAACAATAGAACAGATATCTTCATCCAGATGTAAAATAGACCAATTATTTTTAATTATTTGTAGGATACTACTAATGTCACTGGTGTAAATAATAGATATAGGTAGTGTCTTGTTATCAGAACTCAAACCACTATGGTTCTTATTAACTAGTGGCGACCCATGGGAATAATAGGGTCGACCCCTACCTTTTCTATTCTCCCCTACATAATGTAATGTAATGCATCATCCACCTCCTTCTTCCTATAGGCTCTGTCATGCAGCTCAAGTCTAAGATTATTCATATTTATTTCATAAAGAACATCCTCATTGTTCAATCTCAAAATATGCATGCCCTGGCCTTTAGCTATGTTCTTAAATACATGGCCTGAATGCATGCTATCCCATTGTAGTAGTAGTGTATTTTTCCTACAATGTTTCCTAAATAAAGTTGTAGTTAACTTACAAGAGGCATTCACTGAAATCTTGACATCTAAAAAATCAAATCTCTTTCACTGATGACTTATGTGTAAAGGATAAAAACGACACTGCATTCTCCAAAAAACATACAAAATCAGTTAACTGATGATCAGTACCACCTCAAACCAAAAAAAGGTAATCTACAAACCTCCTATAAAATATTATATATGGAGCAAAAACAGATTTAAAAACAAAATTCTTTTCCCATTGAGCCATCAGTGTATTGGCACAACTACTGCCCATAGCTACGCCAATCTTTTGTAAGAACTTTTCATTATACATAAAGACATTGTTCTCTAAAACAGTCTCCAAAAGCAAACAAATCAAATCAATAGTTATCACATTATAGTCACTCTTATTTACCAGAAACTCTAACCATATCATGTGGAATGCATGTGAACAAAGACACTATGTCCAAGGTCACCAAAAAATATTGTCCTTCAAAACTCAAATCTTTAGTGGATTCAAACAAATTTTCTAGAAATTGTTTAGTGTTCCTTAATACCCATCGCTGTGTATTTCACACAGGTCTCAACATTTTCTCTATGAAAACAGAGAATGGTTCCATGATCCTGCCCTTGCCAAACACAATAGGTCTAAAAGGAAGTTTTAATAGACATTTATGAATTTTTGGTAGCCATGAAAAAACGGACTCAAAGGAAATTCAGCTATAAAATAACTGCATAAATCCTTAGACATTAACCCAGTATAAAGACAGTCACTCAAGCCCACCTTCCCTCTATCATGTGACAAAGTGACATGATCGTAGTTGACTTCATTATAAACATTTCAATAATTTAGCAAGTCTAACATACTATCGTGATAAAACTGTACCCATGACAACAATGGTGCCACCATTAACAGACACAGGGAATAACATGGTTAAGGAGTTTCTGGTAAATAAGAGTGACTATGATGTGATAACTATTGATTTGATTTGTTTGCTTTTGGAGATTGTTTCAGAGAACAATGTCTTTATGTATAATGAACAGTTGTTCTTACAAGAGATTGGCATAGCTATGGGCACTAGTGCCCATAGCTACTCCAATACAATGATGGCTCAATGGGAAGAGAATTTTGTTTTGAAATCTGTTTTTGCCCCCTATATAATATTTTATAGGAGGTTTGTAGATGACATTTTTTTGGTTTGGGGTGGTACTGGTAATCACTTAACTGAATTTGTATGTTTTTTTGGAGAATACGGTGTTGATGTTATCCTTTACACACAAGTCATCAGTGAAAGAGATTGATTTTTTAGATGTCAAGATTTCAGTGAATCTCTCTTGTAAGTTAACTACAACCTTATTTAGGAAAGATTGTAGGAAAGATTTCAGTAAATGCCTCTTGTAAGTTAACTACAACCTTATTTAGGAAAAATTATAGGAAAAATACACTACTACAATGTGATAGCATGCATCCAGGCCATGTATTTAAGAACATAGCTAAAAGCCAGGGCATGTGTATCTCAAGGTTGAACAATGAGGATGTTCTTTATGAAAGAAATATGAATAATCTTAGACTCGAGCTGCATGACAGAGGCTATAGGAAGAAGGTGGATGATGCAATTACACTATGTAGGGGAGAATAGAAAAGGTAGGGGTCGACCCTACTATTCCCATGGGTCACCACCACTAGTTAATAAGAACCATAGTGGTTTGAGTTCCGATAAGACACTACCTATGTCTATTTTTTACACCAGTGACATTAGTAATATAATACAAGTAATTAAAAATAATTGGTCTATTTTACATCTGGATGAAGATATCCGCTCTATTGTTGGTGAGCAACCTAAGTTTAATTTTAAGAATAATAAATTTTTAAAAAGGCAATTATGTTATAAGAAACCTACATGGGGGCAAGGGGAAACACCACAGGGATGCTTATAATGCGTTGCTGCTCTACGTGTAATTTCTGTGTATATGTAGATCCATTTGTGGATTTTACACATCCTGTTACAAACTAGGTATACCAATTTAAGGTGACTGCTGCCTGTCACAACAGAAACCTGATTTATTTAGCTAAGTGTAGGTCATGTAGCTGTTTTTATATAGGTAAGACTAATAGGTCCCTCAGTGAGAGAATGAGGGAACATTTATATTGTATACATAGATCTGATGAACGTATTGCCTTAGCTAGGCATTTTATAGAATATGGGAGTGAACATGTTTTTGGGTTTAGAGTAGTAGAGACAATAAACTGTGATATGAGTGGTTGTGATCTTAGAAATTTTACTGAGAATCGTGAACTGTCATGGATTATCACCATGCAGGCAGATAGATTTCCAGGCATCAATGGCAGAACCTCTATCAAACCAGCTTTGAAAGCTAGGGGCCTCTTTAAATGAATGATGGCTGTTTTATTGGTTAGTTTGAATTGTTAATGGACATTGTTCTTGTTATTTATATAACTTAGTTTATGTGATGTATGGCCTGATGAAGCACACTGAATATGTGAAAGCACTTACCTTGTATACTTTTTATTAAAACTGTGTTTTTTAGGGTTATTGCCGTCCTTTGGTGCTGTTTTGTTTTAGTTTATATTACACTTTGGTTAATCAGCACCATTTATTCTGAGGGGACTATTCATTCTCCATTTATTGATATTTTTTTGGTTCCTCACGGAAGTATGACTGAAGGGAATGAGACTGATATTGAACTTGGTTATTATTGAACTTGGTTATGTGCCAGCCAGGAAGAGAGGTGAAGACCGGTTCCTGAAGTTTTTGAAGACAGAGGTTAATCCATTGTTGGCGAGACCAGGAGCCAACAAGAGTGATCAATTGGCTAAAGTTGATGGTGTTCGTTTGATTAATGGAACCAGGGAGATCAAAAATGAATTGTTCAAGCTAAAACAGTTCCAGTGGCAACATCTGCACCTGGAGGCATGTTTGTTTCATAAAGTAATACCTCGGAGGTTACAAGTGTTAGTGATACCAACTTATGGTGAGACTCATATTGGTCTATTAAGCAAATGGAAGCAGTTGAATGTTGAGTTGAGTTTTAACTACATATGCCTGCTTATACACTATTTTAAACCCCTGGAAAGAGAGCTAATTGATTCAGTCAATAAGAAGAATGCTGAGCTGTTAGATCAGTACAAAGACTATTTTTGGTCAAGCTTTATGAGGTGATAGACAATGTTTCCTCATACGAGCAACAGCTTAAAATGCAGAAGTCGAAGAAATTGCTAAGAGACACTATGGGGACTTTAGCAATGATAACGTGTTCACATGGCCGAAAAATCCTCAGCAGATCATCGCTATAAATATTGACATTGATGGTATTCAGAAAAAGGGACACTGCTGTGACTGGGACTACTCCTATCAACAAACGGATTAATGACAGCAGTGAAAATAATATTTTGGGTTTAAACAATGTACCAGGTACCACTGTTTAGTCCCCTTTAAATCCGGCTATCTTAAACAAGCCGGTAGATGGGTGACCGAAAACGTCAAATATGACTGGTTTGACAGAAACACTCCCTTTACCACTACCTATTCATCAGAGGGAGAAGTCATGTTACCCACGCTCTCTGAGTCGAGGAAGGAAGAAGCAACGCTTAATGGAGGACAACAGAACACAAACGATAAAGGTGATGTGGACAGATGCAACAAATCAGTAATATACAACATTTCTAGCAAAGAATCGACTGTAGCACAAATATCATTATTAGAACACGGGTTGACTTTTATTCCAGCACAGGGTTCTAATTTAAGTGAGACAGTGGTTGACATTAAAATGTCTGTAAGAAATTTTATGCTTAAAACTATACCCTGTACTGGAAACATTTTCCAAGAAATGTGAAAAGGACTTAATGGCTGCATATGATAATGGAAGTATGAAAAGGAGTTTTAATAATTTAAATGTAGATGAGAGGCAGGCGTTGCTCGAGTTACAGCGTGATAAGAATGTGATTACAAAATCTGCTGATAGTGGTGGCTCCATTGTCATCATGGATACACAGTTTTATCATGATAGTATGTTAGACTTGCTAAATGATAGAAATGTTTATAGTGAAGTTAACTATGATTATGTCACTTTGTTACATGATGGAGTGAATGTGAGCTTTTGAGTGACTGTCTTTATAGTGGGCTGATGTCTAAGGATTTATACAATTATTTTACAGTTGAGTTTCCTTTGATTCTGTTGTTTCAAGGGCTAACAAAAATTCATAAATGTCGATTAAAATCTCCTTTTAGACCTATCGTGTCCAGCATGGGCTGGATCATGGAACCACACTCTATTTTCATACAGAAGAAGTTGAGATCTGTGTTAAATACACAGTGACAGGTATTAAGGGACACCAAACAATTTCCAGAAAATTTGTTTGAATCCACTAAAGACTTGAGTTTTGAAGGACAATATTTTTTGATGATCTTGGACGTAGTGTCTTTGTTCACATGCAATCCACATGACATAGGGATTAACATGGTTAAGGAGTTTCTGGTAAATAAGAGTAACTATGATGTGATAACTATTGTTCTGATTTGTTTTCTCTTGGAGACTGTTTTAGAGAACAATATCTTTATGTATACTGAACAGTTGTTCTTACAAAAGATTGGCGCAGCTATGGGCACTAGTTGTGCCAATTGCCACGACAATACAGTGATGGCTCAATAGGAAGAGAATTTTGTTTTTAAATATATTTTTGCCCCTATATAATATTTTATAGGAGGTTTGTGGATGACCTTTTTTTTTGGTTTGGGGTGGTACTGGTCATTAACTGAATTTGTATGTTTTTGTGGAGAATACAGTGTCGTTTTCATCCTTTACACACAAATCATCAGTGAAAGAGATTGATTTTTTTTTAGATGTCAAGATTTCAGTGAATGCCTCTTGTAAGTTAACTACAACCTTATTTAGGAAAAATATAGGAAAAAACCACTATTACAACAGGATAGCATGCATCCAGGCCATGTATTTAAGAACATAGCTAAAGGCCAGGGCATGAGTATCTTAAGACTGAACAATGAGGATGTTCTTTATGAAAGAAATATGAATAATCTTAGACTCGATCTGCATGACCGAGGCTATAGGAAGAAGGTAGATGATGCATTACATTATGTTGGGGAGAACAGAAAAGGTAGGGGTCGCCACTAGTTAATAAGAATCATAGTGGTTTGAGTTCCAATAATAAGACACTACTTATGTCTATTTTTTACACCAGCGATGTTAGTAGTATCATACAAGTAATTAAAAATAATTGGTCTATTTTACATCTGGATGAATATCTATTCTATAGTTGGCGAGCAACCCAAGTTTAATTTTAAAAATAAGAAATCTTTAAAAAGGCAATTATGTTATAAAAAACCTACATGGGAAAGGGAAAACACCACAGGGATGCCTATAATGCGTTGCTGCTCTACGTGTAATTTTTGTATATATGTAGATCTATTTGTGGATTTTACACATCCTGTTACAAACAAGGTATACCAGTTTAAGGTGACTGCTTACTGTCGCAGCAGAAACTTGATTTATTTAGCTAAGTGTAGGGCATGTAGCTGTTTTTATATAGTTAAGATTAATAGGTCCCTCACTGAGAGAATGAGGGAACATTTATATTGTACACACAGATCTGATGAACGTAATGCCTTCGCTAAGCATTTTACAGAATATGGGAGTGAAAAAGAAGTTATGTACTCACCATAACGTTCCATCTGAGTAGGTAACTTCATTTGTCAGCAACCTGTGGGTATCGGATCCGACCAGGATCCGAGCAGGCAGCTTTCTAAGCTAAAGATCTGAGCTTCAAGCTCCTCCCCTTACCCATAATACCCTGCTACCTCCTTCCAACCCTCAGATTGCATTTGCCCATTATACAATTACACCAAGACAAAACAACAACCTAAAAAACATCCTAACCTAGCGAATACCAACAGGCTGAATCATTGTAGGATTCAGATAACCAAAGGACCAGGTTAGGGGGAAGGAGGGGGGGGGGGTCGGTTGCTGACAAATGAAGTTACCTATTCAGATGGAACATTATGGTGAGTACATAACTTCTTTATCTGAAGTAGTTAACTTCATTTGCTACCAAACACTTGGGAGGTCCTTAAGGAAGGATATTCTGGAGAACTGCAGAGCCAAAAGCTGCCCCTCCTCTGGATATTAAATCCAATTTATAATTAGAGATAAAGGTATGAGAGGAAGCCCAAGTAGCTGCACTCTTGACCAGAACGCAGCAGATGTAGCCACAGAACGGGTAGAATGAGCATGAACCCCTAAGGGCTCTGGCTGACCAGATATCTTGTATGAGAGCAAAATGCATTGAGAAATCCATCTAGCTAAAGTCAACTTCTACACTGGCTTACCCAAGAAGGATTTTGCAAAGGAGATAAAGAGCTGCTCTGACTTGCGAAAGGCAGCTGTTCTGTGTAGGTAAAAACACAATAGTCTATGAACATCTAACAAATGAAGTTTGTATTCCCCTTTATTCTGATAGTTAGGGAAGAAAACAGGTAGATTAATGGACTGATTGATGTTCGCCTCAGAATCCACTTTAGGTAAGAAGGAAGGGTTAGTCCTGAGAGAGACTGTCCTTATGGAAAACAAGATATGGGGTTTAATACAAAGGGCCTGGAGCTCTGACACCCTTCTAGCTGAGGTAATAGCTATTAGGAAAGCAGTTTTCCAAGATAAGAATTTTAAATCAACAGAAGCTGCGGGCTCAAAGGGTGGTCCAGTTAGAGCCTGAAGGACCAAAGTTAGGTCCCATGGGGGAACAGTGTTCCTAGTAGGAGATCTCAAAAGGAAGGTGCCTTTTAAGAAGGTCTTACAAATCTTAGTGGAAGCTAAAGGACTAAGATGGTCTCCAATGTGAAAATGGGAAATGGCAGCCATTTGAACCTTTACAGTAGAAGAGCTGGTCCCTTGCTGAAAAATATGCAATAGGAAATCAAGCACTGCTGGAATGGGAGCAGTGAAAGGATCCAAATTCCTATGCGAGGTCCAAATGGAAAACTTTTTCCATTTGCTGTTGTAAACCTTCCTGGTAGAAGGCTTATACGCCGCTACCAGGATGGATCTAACTGTAGACGAGATACCGGGAGTCCTGGCAACTAATGGAACTGGATCAACCAAGCTGAGAGCTTGAGGTCGTCCAGATTCGGAGTTTCCAATCCTGAAGGATGAGAAATCAGATCCGGGATGGGATCTAAGATCCAAAGAGGAGCTACAAGATGAGACCATAGGTACAGGAACCAGGTCTGACGAGGCCAGAATGAGGCTATGAGGTTAATTTTGTTCCCCAACCGACAAGCTTTCTGTAAAAATTTTGTCATTACCGGAAGAGGAGGATAAGCATAAAGAAGACCGGATGGCCAAGCATGGACTCTAGCATCTCTGGGGCTTTCCCCCGGGGGGGGGGGGTTACAGCGAAATACTCGCTGCACTTCACATTTGAACGCGATGCGAAGAGATCGCAGCAAGGCTGACCCCACTTGTGGAAGATTTGTTTCGCTACTAAGGGGTTCAGAGACCACTCGTAAGTTGAGAGGATAGTTCGACTCAGCTTGTTAGCTAGGATGTTGGACCAACCCGAGATGTGTGTTGCTAACAGAAAATGGTTGGTGGATATCACCCAATCCCAAACTCTCATGGCCTCTTGGCAAAGAGGGTAAGACCTGGACCCCCCCTTGTTTGTTGATGTACCAGACCACTGACATGTCTGTTTGAATTGCAATAGTCCCTGGAGGGAGAAAGGTATGAAGAGCTTGCAATGCTAGAAGCACCACTCTCATCTCCAGAACATTGATATGCAGAATGGTCTCTGTGAGTCCATGTACCTTGGACAGTTCTGCCCATGCAATGCCCCCCCCCCCCAAGGCGAGAAGCGTCCATGGTTACTGTGGCTTGGGGTTGTGGCATTATGAACAGTCGTCCTTCCTGAAGCTCTCGAAATTGGAGCCACCATATGAGGGAATTTCTGCAAGCTCTGCTGAGGGGGACTGGAGAGTCCAACGGGTGTTGAAGGATGGACCACTGGACCTGCAAGGTTCACTGGAGAACCCGCATGTGCAAGCGAGCTAAGGGCAAAAGGTTGATTGCTGCTGCCATGGACCCTAAGGCTCTCAGGACCAACTCCGCTGATGGGGCTGAAGATTGAAGGAGTGCTAGAACGTGAAGGGTTAAGCTGCGAAGTCTGTCTGACATCAAGAAGGCCTTGGTCTGAAGCATGTCTATTCTGGCCCCTATGAAGTCCAGGACTTGGACTGGTTAAAGGGACGATTTCTTGTGATTTATAGTGATCCCCGGAGGCTAAAAGCAGGAAGAAATACCTTGAGCTTCCAGCAGCCTGGACGACTCCACGTGGGTGTCGTTAGCGGCCTGCGAGTCTAAAGTAGCGGTTGTCAGGGGCTGTGAAGGCACTTCACTGAGAACCAGCGAACTGGCGACTGGCTTAGATGAAGCCTCGTCGTTGGTTTTGGACCTTGGATTCCTGTCCGTTTCTTGTGCATTCCGGTAGTCGGATGGCTATCCGACGACATTGTATAGTTAAATCTTCTGCCACAACAGTGAAATGCAAAATCGTACCGACGCTTAATAGTGCGTTGGTTAAATCTAGCACAAAACAGACAACTAGCAACGTCGTGGTCAGGGCCTAGGCAAGGAATACAGTAAGAATGAAATTCCTTAGGAGGTATTTGCTTCCCACAAGAAATACAATTATTAACTTTTTCTGAAATCGGTCTGGAGCAAGAAAAAAAGTTTCCCCAACAGGGTACTTAGCTTTTAGTGAAGACTTCGGATCTGAAATTCGAACACAAAAATCTCAGGAGTCGGCCGACCGGCACTTGCAAACTGCTTTTGCTTCGGGCACCGTGCGGCAAGAAAGACTGAAGAACATGGCGTCGGCTGCATCTTTTATACCCCTGGCGCAATGACGTCAGGGAAGAGGCGACAGCAACTGACGCCAGACCTAGACTTTGGAATTCAGGCCGACTGAGGGTAGCCTGCCAGCAGGATAACCCAATTGTAATGACTGCAACAGTGAAACATGAAGAAAATCCTGCATTCCCTGAAGTCTCAGGTAGGCCGCTACAACTGCCATGACCTTGGTGAACACCCTGGGGACTGTGGTGAGGCCGAATGGTAGGACCCTGAACTGGTAATGACTGGCCCCCAACCGAAAGTGGAGAAACCTTCTGGATTGCATGTCCATGAGAATGTGGTAGTACGCATCCTTGAGGTCTATGGAGCACATCCAGTCGTTCTCCTGCAACATGGGGAGAATGGATTGAAGAGTGACCATCTGGAATTTCCCTTGGCAATGAAGAGGTTCATTGTAGAAAGGCCGAGAATTGGTCTTAAGTCCCCCATCTTTTTTGGCACCAAAAAGAAAGTACAGTTTTGTACCTACCATAAATGTAGATGTCCGAACTGGATAGCATCTGCAGTCATAACAACTGGGTTGTCCTGTCGTCAGGCAGCCCTTCGGTCGGCCGGATTCCAAAGTCTGGGTCCGGCTTTGGCTGATGTCGCACTTCACCCGACGTCATCTCTGCTGGTCTTCGGGTATAAAGGCATCAGCCGATGCCATTTTCCTCAGTGTTTCTTGCCCCAGATGCCAGTTGCCCTCTTGGAAGGCTAAATTTGGATAAATGCCAATGTTTCCAAAAAGATAGAATGCAAACACAAGAAATAAGCATGTATGTACATATATACAAACAAATACACCATAAGAGACTCCCCCCACCAGCTAGCTATTAGGGGGGTAAATACCCTAGGAGTACCACAGAGGGGAAGGAGGGAGGGTAATCCTGACTGCAGATGCTATCCAGTTCGGACATCTACATTTATGGTAGGTACAAAACTGTACTATGTCCTTCATGGATGCATCTGCAGTCATAACAACTGGGTAGAATACCATAGCCAACTAGGGGAGGAGGATGAAGAAATTATGGTGTGGTAAGGATCCCTTGCAGTACAGCAGTGGCAAACCCTGCTCGGGATCTGGAGTACAGAGGTAAATTATAATGCTTGGCAAATGTATGCACGGAGGTCCAAGTAGCCGCCTCAATAATGTCTTTGGTTGCCACTCCTCGTAAGAAGGCTGTGGTAGTGGCTGTTGCCCTTGTGGAATGAGGTCTTATGTTCTGTGGAATTGGTTTTCCATGGAAGGAGTAACAGAATCTTATGCAATTTCCTATCCATTTTGAGATTGTCTGTTTGGAAATTGCTTTTCCTTCTCTTCCTGTTGCATAGGCTACAAAAAGCTGGTCAGTTTTTCTGTTACTTTTGGTTCTGTCCAGGTAGTAGCGTAGCTGTCTATGTACATCCAAGGTATGCAGCATTCTTTCCCTCTGTTTTGTGGGTTGGGAAGAAGGTAGGTAGGTGGATTGCCTGGTTTAAAGACACTCTGAATACCACCTTAGGCATAAATGTAGGATTAGTTCTCATGGACACTCTATCTTGGTGGAAGATTAGGAAGGGTTGTACTGCCATTAGGGCCTGAAGTTCAGAAACCCTCCTTGCTGAGGTTATTGCCAGTAGGAAAGCAGTTTTCCATGATAGATGCTGTAGGTCTGCTGTTGCTGCTGGTTCAAAAGGGAGTGTCAACTTTTCTAGCACAAAGTTCAAGTCCCAAGCCGGTAGTGGTGGTTTCCTAGGAGGTTTTACATTCTTGATCCCTCTGAGGAACTGCCTGAGTAGAGGATGTGAAAAGACTGGTGGATCAAAGCTGTATTCTGCTGAAATAGCTGATGCATGTATCTTGATGGAAGAATAGGACAGGCCTGTATGTAGAAGCTCTGCCAAATACTCCAGAATGTTAGCAATATCTATATTCGACACGTCTTTTCCTCTTTCAGTACTCCAAATGACAAACCTTTTCCATTTTCCTGCATAGTTTCTTCTTGTTGAAGGTCTGCGGGCTTCAAGGATAATGTCTTTAACCCTTTGGGAAAGATCTGGATTAGTTGCTGCTATGTGATGTTCCATGCAGTCAGTTGCAAGGTTTTTAGGTTTGGATGCATGATGCTGTAGTTGTTCTGAGTTAACATCAAAGGCATCAGGGGTATTGCCCACATTTTGTCCCGAGACATGCTCCTCAGCAATGGGTACCAGTGTTGTCTTGGCCAGTTCGGAGCTATCAGGATTATCCTTGGACGTTCCTCCTTGATTTTTAGTAATACCTTGTGTATCAAGGGAAGAGGTGGGAATGCATATGCTGTCAGACCTTTCCAGCTGAAGGAGAGCAAATCCACCTTCCATGCAAGCGGGTGGAATCTCCTTGTGCAGAATTTTTTAGCTGGTGATTGAGAGGGGAAGCGAATAGATCTGTCTGTGGCATTCCCCATTTCTCTGTGATGGTCTTGAAGATGTCCGGGTGTAGCATCCATTCGTGAGCATCCGAGGTGGTTCTGCTTAATATGTCTGCTAGAGTGTTCTCCTTTCCCGGTACAAACATTGCCTGTAAGTGGATGTTGTGGCTGAGTGCCAGGTTCCAAAGGTCCAAAGTCATTCTGCATAGGGGGTATGAATCAGTGCCTCCCTGTTTGTTGATGTACCACATGACTGTCGTGTTGTCTGTCCTTATCATCAAATGGCCTTCTTTGAGAAATGGGCTGAATTTTTGGATTGCCAGTTGTACTGCCAGCATTTCTTTTTGGTTGATGTGCAGGTGTAGTTGGTCCTGAGTCCACAATCCCTGTACACATTTGTCCAGCATGTGAGCCCCCCATCCTAGGTCTGAGGCGTCTGTTGTGATGGTTTGGCTTGCTCGAGGGCTGTGAAAGGGTAGGCCTGGATTTGTCTGGCATGCTTGAGCCCACCATAGGAACTCCTGTTTTAGGCATGGGATTAGTGGTATTTCTGCTTCTAGGCTGTGCCTGTGTTGGGACCATAAATTCTTTAGGTACCACTGTAGTTTTCTCATAAGCAGTCTGGCATGTGGGACCAAGATTATGCATGATGCCATGAAGCCCAAGGCCTGCAGAACTTTTCTTGCTGTTAGCTTGTTCTGTTTTGTTAGTGCCAAGAAGTAAAGAGGAGTTCTTTTTGTTTTTCTGCAGTTAGGAATGCCATTTGTTTGACTGTGTCCAATTCTGCGCCCAAGAATGTCCTTGTTTGGGATGGTATCAGTCTTGACTTTTGAAAATTGACTGTGTATCCCAGGGCTTGTAGCAAGTAAATGACCCTTTGCAAATCTGTTGTCAGCTTGCTTTTGTTGTCCGCTTGTAGCAGGCAGTCGTCCAGGTATGGGTAAATTTGTATTCCCTGTAGTCTGCAGTGTGCGATTACTGTTGCCAGGCATTTTGTGAATACTCTGGGCGCAGTAGATAAGCCAAAGGGCAATGCTGAGAATTGATAATGCTCTGATCCTGCAAGAAATCTGAGGTATCTTCTGCAATTTTGTCGAATGGGGACGTGCAGGTATGCCTCCTTGAGATCTAGAGTTACCAGCCAACACTCCTTGCCCAGCATGGGAAGAAGTTGCTGCAGGGTCAGCATTTTGAATTTTGGGACAATGATGTATGTGTTTAAGATGGACAGGTCGAGAATAGGTCTCCAAGTTTTTTCTTTTCTTGGAACTAAGAATAGTCTTGAGTAGAATCCTTTGCCTTGTTCTGTTATTGGTACTCTTTCCACAGCTCTCATTTTTGTTAATTGCATTATCTGCTGTAGAGCTTCTGTTTTTTGATTTGGAGGCAGGTTTGGCATTCCTCTTTTGACTGGTAAAGTGTGGAAGTGGAACCGGTAACCTTGGTCTATGGTTTGTAAAATCCACTTGTCTTTTGTGACATAGTGCCAATTTTTCGAAAATAAGGCTAATTTTCCGCCTGATGGTGCTGCTATTTGCTCCCTGGTAGGCGGGATTAGGGTGAAGTCATTGTGGTTGTCCTGTTGCAGTGGTAGTGGCTGTGTCTGTGCCTCTGTTATTACCTTGCCACTGTCGTCCTCTGTAGGCACCCCCTCTGGATTGATTTCTGCCTCTGGATCGTCTATTCCTGCCCCTTTGGGATCTTGTGGAGTCAGGAAAGGACCAATTTTTGGCAGGCCAGTTCCTGCTAAACCTTGGGGGCTGAACCTGTAAGAAATCTTTCACCGTTTGTACAGATTTTGCCTTTTCTTCCATTTTCTTCATTACCTGCTGGGCAGGTGTACCAAACAAACTGGCCTTATCCATAGGAGCATCTAATAACTTAGCTTTAACATGATCCGGTAAGGCCTGTTCTTTCAACCATGCATGTCTTCTTATCACTGTGCCAGTCATGGCTGATCTAAATGAAGCCTCCAGTGCATCATAGCCACATTTTAAGGAATGGTTACTAACCTGTTGTATGTTATTTACCATTTCTAATACATATTTCTTATCTATAGAGTCATAAGAGGATAGCTTTTTAGTTAACTGATCAAGCATAAACTCTTGGTATTGTATCATGTGAAACTGACAGTTTAAAGCTCTAGCTGAGAGAGTAGCAGAGGTGTAAACTTTTTTGCCCCATCTATCTAAAGACCTTGATTCCCTTTCAGAAGGAATAGGATTTTTTGCTGTGGTCGAGACTACTGCCTTAGGCCCCTGGGATATGGTTTCGGGGTCTGCCAGTGGGGCCTTGTATAGGTGGTGATGAGTGTCTGGCACCCTGTAAAATCTATCTGGTTTGGCAGGGGCTGGAGGTAAGGAATCAGGTGCAGTACAGACATCATTAAATGCATCGTCCACAACAGAAAGGACAGGAGGTATAGCTAAGGGCCTATGTTGTGGTAAGTGCAGAAAGGTCCTAAGTCTTTTCTGGAATCTGAGAAATCCTGTTGTTGCCATTGGAATTGTTCTCTCATGGCATGTAAGGTTTCCCAAAGGAGAATTCCTCTGGTGGAGAGGCAGCTGGAATGGATTCTTCAGCATCGGAGTCTTCATAATTGGAGAAAGGAGCCTCTGGCTGGTCTGTAATATCTGAGTCATCCGCAGAATCATCAGAGGAGACAGGCTCGGGGGGCTCTGCTCTAGGTCTCTTTTCTGGGGGTTGAGAGGCCCTGTCTGGGTGAGATTGAGATCCCCTAATTAAGGATATTAAATCTTGTGCCAGAGTAAGCATTTGTGAACTAGTAGTGGGCCTGGTTGAGGATGGTTTAACAGGCACTGATGTAGAAGATTTGGCTGCTTTAGCCCTGGCAAAGGCCTTAATAGACATGGCTGCAGGAGGCCTAGCAGCACCATGTGCTGGGGTAGAAACATCCAAAGGGATGGTGTCTAAGTCACTAGTAACCACAGGTGTAGGTATAATTTCTGAGGCTGTTTCAAGTAAAGTGGCAGAAACGTCAGTAGTAGGCATTGATTCGGCTGTATTTTGATCAGTTTTCGGTTTCGCCGAAACCGAGACACTCATGATTTGCTTAACCGTGGTTTCGGCGAAACCGCGGACCGCGAGTGTCGGTCTTTTCTTTGCGTTTTTAACAATTTGGGTAGTCGGAGGATCCGGCGGCATAATGTACGCAAAATCTGAGCCGAAAAACTGTTCAGCAAACTCCGACCGGCGCCTAAGCGTTCGTCGGTTGAAGGAAGCACAGGCGAACAGGCTGCTACGTCGTGGTCTGGGCCTAAACAAGGCAAACAGTAAGAGTGGAAATCTTTATGAGGTATTTGTTTCCCACAAGTTAAACAGTTATTGACTTTTTCTGACATCGGCTGAGGCAAGAAAGAGTCCCCAACGGGTACTTAGCTTTTAGAAGTCTTGAGTAGTATTCGGTAGTAGTAATCTCTGGATCTGACCGACCGGCACTTGCGAACAGCTTCTGCTTCGGGCGCCACGCGGCAAGAAAGACTGAGGAAAATGGCGTCGGCTGATGCCTTTATACCCGAAGACCAGCAGAGATGACGTCGGGTGAAGTGCGACATCAGCCAAAGCCGGACCCAGACTTTGGAATCCGGCCGACCGAAGGGCTGCCTGACGACAGGACAACCCAGTTGTTATGACTGGAGATGCATCCATGAAGGACATCCTGGAGTAGTTGCCTAAGCTGGACTGGTCTGGGGGAACGTGCTGGATGGCCCTTTTTTCTAGCAGCTTCTTTATTTCTAAAGCTGCAGCCTCCCTCTGACTGGGTGGAACATCGGGGAGGTGCCTCGATTGAGGAGGAAGATTTATGAAGGGAATAGAGTAGCCTCTGGATATTATTCGAAGCACCCAGCGATCTGACGTGATGGACTCCCATTGTGCCAGGTGCTTTGAAAAACGCCCCCTGACTGCATCCAGAGAGAAGCAGTCGGGCAACCCCTCAGGGCTGCTGCGTTGGTCGATCGGAAAAGGGTTCCCACGACCCAAAATTCTTCAGCCCCCCCTCTCTGCCTCTGGGCCGGCGTCCACCTTGTCCCTCTCTGCCTCTAAAGGATGAAGGGTCCGGAGTGTAATGGGACTGCTGAGACTTCCGGAACCACATCTTCTTTTGTTCTCACTGGTTCCTGGAAAAAGACCTTTGAGGAGTCGAGAAACAGATTCCGACGGCAGACAGCGTCTTCCCGTCTTTCTCACTCTGGACCAATGTATCACGGATGGTCTTGCCAAACAGGGTAGAACCGTCGAAGGGAGCATTCGCGAAAAATGTCTTAAAGGGTTCTGCAAAATCGCAAAGTCAGAGCCAGGCGTGATGCCGTAAGGCGATGCCTGATCCGCTGGCTCTAGCGGCCCACTCCGTGGCATGGGAGAGTAGCCGCACAGACGTGTTTGATACCGATTTAAGAGTGGCCATGCGAGTCGAGAAAGTCCGTTTGTCCTCGGCTGACATGGACTCAGGGGGAGACTCAGTGTATTCCTTCACCAGATTCCGCCGAAGCCTAATCACATGGGCCAAGTAGTTCAGCGCCCTTATGGAAAAGGTAGCCGAAGCAAACATCCGCTATCCGATACGATCCATCGTCCGAGACTCCTTAGGAGGATGGACCAAGGAGCTATCCTGTGCCAGTTCCTACTTGGTGGCAGCCGCCACCACCATGGCATCTACCAGGGAACCTTTACTCCACGCTGTCCTATCCACAGGAGGGCTAAGGATCTTATCTGGTCTCCTGGGGATTGGCTCTACAGTGTCTGGCTCCTTCCATGCCCTGGTAGTAATGAAGTCCACCATGGGTCAGCTGGAGGGGACACCCAAGGTAGACGGGCTTGTGTCAAACGCCTCCAGAAACACAGACTCATCCGAGGAAGGCTTTTGGGCTGACCACTCCCCTTTTAGGTGTAGCATTTCCATAATGCCTCCAAAGGAGTCCAAGTGCCTCCTCTTACACTTGCGTTTGTGAGGGACCTTGTCGGTGGGACTGTCCGAGGAGGGCTCACCAACAGGGCCATGTTCCTCCAGTGGAACTGTGTGGGGTGTCGATGCAGGCGGTCCCTGGGGCCGGATGATGGAAGACAAACCCGTCTGCGAGGGAGTATTGGCTGGATCCATAGCACGAGCAGGGGACCCTCTCCACCATGTCGAATGCTGAAGGTGAGCAGCGCTCTCTCGGTTCCATGAGCAACACCCTCGGGTCCGACGCGGGGATCGCCGGAGCTGAAGCGATCAGACCAGAAAGGGAAGTGTGCTCCGACCGTAATGGAGCCGAAGACACACTTGCCCCCTTGGATCAGACGCACGGCTCTCGGCCCCGAGAGCTCGAATCCGAAAAGGGATCCGACAAACTTGAGGGCATGGCCGGCGTCGAAGTAGCAACTACTATTGGTGCCGACTCCATGGCTCCAAGACTGCTCAGATCCGATGGCTCCGAAACCCGATAATGGATCAGAGAAGGAGCTATTGGGGCAAAAAAAAGGGGCTGAGCTCCCCCCTGGTGGGGGGGGGTGGCAGGAGCACTCCCATCTGCATCTGGGCTTGAAGAAAGCGATGCATCATCCGGTCCATGTCAGCATCTGAAAGGCTTCTCGTCCACCTAGAAGCTGCCGAAGCCGGCCGGGAAGGCCGCCACGATGACCTCGAAGATGGCCGGGGCTCCTCCTCTGGCTCCGGCAAGAAACATGGAGAACGGAGCCGAGAGGGGGAGGACCCAGGAATCTTCAGGGGAGAAGAGAGCTGCTTAGCCGGTGGGGCCAAGGGGGCTGAGTCGGCCCACCGCTTGTGGCTCCTATGCTTCTATCTCTCTCTCTCTTTCTCCTTCTCGCTCTCTCTCTCCTCTCTTTCCTCTTGGGAGTCCTTCTCTCCCTGGGAAATGGTGGGAGGTTGAGTCCCAGCCAGAGGAGGAAGCGCCGCTGGCTGAACAGCCACAGCCACGGCTGGAGCCACTGAGGGAGAGGAGGAAGCAGCAGAATCTGCGGGTATAAGACCCGCCAGGATCAGCTTGTTCCTTCTATCCCTCAGAGCCCGGGGGTTAAAGGCTGTGCAAATCTGGGAGGGTGGTCTAATGGTTAAGGTGTTTGCCTTACAAACACAAGGTGCAGGGTTTGAGTCTCACAAGGGATAATTGGCTAGGCTTAAAATGGCTCGCAAGGGCAGTTAGCTTAGTACTAATCTATGAATCTATGAATGAATAAAAAAATGGCAGCCCGATGATAAATGAGCTACCCCCAGGCAAAGAACGCACTGAGTGTGGCCATCGGCTGGGGAGAGCTTATGGCCACACTCAGAGCACTTAGAGAAAATGGCCTTAGGGCCTTCGGCCATACCCACTACAAAAACACACACACTT
Source organism: Protopterus annectens (assembly GCF_019279795.1). Lineage (NCBI taxonomy): Eukaryota > Metazoa > Chordata > Ceratodontiformes > Protopteridae > Protopterus > Protopterus annectens. The sequence goes on from NC_056746.1 coordinate 628,937,774, forward strand.
ACACACAAGAATAAGGGGAAGGGAATATACTAAAACTAAGCCAGGCAAATGGGTTTAACAATCACAAACACACACCTCTCAAACTTTGCAAAAAAAATCTAAAATTTTACACAATACTCACTACCTAATGCCAGGAGCTCGTAACTCGTGCTTGTTAAAACCGCGGCAAACCAGATCTGGGGGATGGAAGGAGGTAGCATGGTATTATGGGTAAGGGGGAGGAGCTTGGAGTGCGGATCTTTAGCTTGGAAAGCTGCCAGCTCGGATCCAGGTCGGATCCGATACCCACAGGTTGCTGATCAAATGAAGTTAACTATTTCAGATCATGTTTTTGGGTTTAGAGTAGTAGAGACAATAAATTGTGATATGCCTGGTGGTGATCTTAGAAATTTTATTGAGAATCGTGAACTGTCATGGATTATCACCATGCAGGCAGATAGATTTCCAGGCATCAATGGTCGAACCTCTATCAAACCAGCTTTGAAAGCTAGGGTCTCTTTAAATGAATGATGGCTGTTTTATTGGTTGTGTGTTCTTATTGGTTAGTTTGAATTGTTAATTGACATTATTCTTGCTATTTATGCAACTTGGTTTACGTGATGTATGGTCTAATGAAGCACATTGAATGTGTGAAAGCGCTTACCTTGTATACTTTTTATTAAACCTGTTTTTTATGGTTATTGTTGCGGTTTTCTTTTAGTTGAAAGACAGAAATGATAATAAATCTAATAATAAAATGAGATGAATGATGTCCCCAAATGTGACTTCTGTGCAGTAAGCCAGAAAAATCAGGACTGGATCCTGTGAAGAGTCAGAAGACATTCTTTTTTGTATGGCAGAAGACGACTGAACATTCATTTCCTGTTACAGCTGAAGGCTTCCCTCTCAAGATATGCTCAGCCAATCAGCTGTCACAGAAAGACACAGGGAGGATAGTCTGAGCTTTTGAAAGCTGGTCAGTACTGGGTTAGCTTGGCAGATAACCCAAAATGCCAGGGAGGCAGCAGGAAATGATGAACATGATTCTTTTCACATCAGTGCTTGTAATTCTGAAATACTTCTGAATGACTATTTCTTGTTAAAAAGCTGTATTCTAGGTATGGGACTTGATGGGTGCAGAAGCACCTGGTTCAAGAGGGGACTGGATCAGCTGTTTTAAGGTGATATTGACAAATGCTTGTTTTTACTGTTTCTTTGGAAACATTCAGCATTTCTCTCTGGGCAGGCTTACGTGCATCAACCCCTTGAGGAACTGGTTAATCAGGGGTGCAACAATATCGAGGGGGAGAACATAGGAATGCATGACAAACATATCTTCACTTAAACATAAGCCAGCCCTGAGCTGCACAGTTCTGACAGATACTGTAGAATCAGTGACACCTACTAAAACTGGGGTAAAAATATATTCTACTTGGCTAGTTAAGACTCAACTTTAACAGATTTCCTTCATATTGTTAATCACATTCTTTGATAAAAGGCGCATAACAGGTGGCAAGGTCAGATGTATCAAAGACCCCTTTAAATGAGTCATCTGAGGTAGAGTGAAGTGTTCGTTCCTTTGCCATCTCCACTAGGAAGAACCAATGCTGCTCTAGCCAAAAGGGTGCTAATAGGAGCACCTCTGGCCTCTCTTCCTTCACTTTTTGGACCTCCTTTGGGATAAGGGGAATCAGAAGGAAAACAAAACACACCTACCTAAATGAAGAAGGCATTCATCACCAATGTTGCTGTGTGTGAAACTCTAGACAAGTATTTTTCATAGGTTCATAGGTAAGTACTGGCTAGCTGCCCTTGTGGGCCATTTTAAGCCTAACCAGTTTCCCTTTTGGTGCTTGAATAAACCTATCCTCTTTGGTGTTAGACTGGCCTTACCTATCCCATGGTTGATAATCCCTAGTGAGAATAAGTGGGAACATACCATAGAAAATGTGTGGGGACCCATGAGTAGGATAAAGCATTTAGGAGCTATCTCTGTTCATTAGTAGCATAGAGGACAGTCCTGAGGTAAATTTTCTATTGCCTATCCAAAGATCCAAGTGGTGTTTGAATATGGACAGGGATGAGCTTTGTTTCAAGTGGATGTGGAGTTTATTTCAGAGCAGTGATATCCTCTGCAAGATATACCTCTCTCTTCAAACCATTCCTTTGACAGAGTCTCGCTGATGGTAGTTGACTTGCTGACGTGCACTAAGTCAGTCAGTAGTGGGTCTGAGGATGCCCTCCATGCCAGACACAGGTCACTTCTTAGCAGTCTGTAGGATACAGAGTATAGGGACAGGGCTTTGGCTTGGTCCATGTAAGACATTATTGTTTAGGCCTTGTATCCTTCCAGTAAGACACCTCTGTGAGCACTCCAGTTGTTGAATTTGTCTGGACAGATGCACGCCAAAGGAGGCAATACACTCAATGACTGGACTAATAAGGGTTGAGTACAGGGGGACAATGACGTTTCTAGATCTAGACACAATGCCTTTGTTTATAACCTGCACAACACAGAAGGGCATTCTTATGACATGGACACATGTTGGTTAAATGTTAGATCACTGTCCACATAAATTCTCAAATCCTAAACAGCAGGGTCAACACTTAGGGGTGCACTGTCAATGCCTTAGTGCCCCGGGGTAGATGACTTCCCAAGTATACGATAATGCATGATTTTAGCACCAGTTATCTGTGGATTCAATGACTGTTCCTAGCTTGTAGTCATCCGCAAACCTGGTCAGCCAGAGCCCCTTGGAACTGGCTTTTACTTCAGAGAAGTAGATACTAGAAGTCACTGAACCCTGGGGGGACTCTAGTGACTGGTCTCTTTGTGGTGGCAGCTTCAACTATTTAAAGAAGTAGGTTAATATGACAGCCTGGATGGGAATAAAGGGAGAGGAATAAAGAGTGAGTGGAGAAGACCAAGATATGGAAAGCTGGTAGGTACAAAAGAAGTTACATTAAATAACAAAGATAACAATAAAAAGAAAAATAATGTACATAGCTGACAAAGTGTGAGGAAGCAACCAAGTTAAGAGGTTGGAGAAAAAAAGATATTAAAATTTAGCAGTTTGACTAAGAAGACACATGGGGTAAAATGAGATCATAAAGGAACACATCCTGTAGAAATGCAGTAAGATGTAATAACTGTAAAATAAATGCATATGGTACACGAGGTGGGGGGGCTGGATCTAAAGTATAAGGGAGTTAATTAAACAGGGATAAAAATAAGTTATGTACTCACCATAACGTTCCATCTGAGTAGGTAACTTCATTTGTCAGCAACCTGTGGGTATCGGATCTGACCTGGATCCGTGCGGGCAGCTTTCCAAGCTAGAGATCCGAGCTCCAAGCTCCTCCCCCTTACCCATAATACCCTGCCACTTCCTTCCAATCCTCAGATCACATTTGCCCACCTATATAACCTCACAAAGACAAAACAACAACCTGAAGAATCCTAACCTAAGGATTAACAAAGGACATGAAAAACCATCCTAGGGTTCAGGTAATCAAAGAACCAGGTTAGGGGGAAGGAGGGAGGGTCGGTTGCTAACAAATTAAGTTACCTACTCACATGGAATGTTATGGTGAGTACATAACTTCTTTATCTGAAGTAGTTAACTTCATTTGATCATCAACCTGGGGGACAGAGTCCCCAGCTACCAAAAAACTTGGGAGGTCCTCAAGGAAAGATATTCCGGAGCACTGCAGAGCCAAAAGTCACCCATCCTCTAGACACTAAATCCAATTAATAGTGAGAGATAAAGGTATGAGAGGATGCCCAATTAGCCGCAGAGCAAATGTCATAAGGGAACTCTAGACCAGAATGCAGCAGATGTAGCCATAGAGCGGGTAGAATGAGCATGAACCTCTATAGGCTCTGGCAGGCCAGATAGTTTGTATGCGAGCAGAATGTAATTAGAAATCCATCTGGCCAGAGTCACCTTCGACACTGGCTTACCCAAGAAGGGTTTTGCAAAGGAAACAAAGAGCTGATCAGACTTGCGGAATGCAGCTGTTCTGTGTAAATAAAAACGTAACTGTCTATGAACATCTAACAAATGAAGATTGTACTCCCCTTTGTTTTGATAGTTAGGGAAAAAACTGGGAGATTAATGGACTGATTGATGTTCGCCTCGGAGGCCACTTTAGGTAGAAAAGATGGGTTAGTCCTGAGAGAGAGACCCTGTCCTTATGGAAAACAAGATACGGGGGCTTAGTACAGAGGACCTGAAGCTCTGACACCCTTCTAGCTGAGGTAATAGCTACCAAAAAGGCAGTTTTCTAGAACAAGAATTTCAAATCAACAGAAGCTGCAGGTTCAAAAGGTGGTCCAGTCAGAGCCTGAAGGAACAAAGTTGGATCCCATGGAGGGACGGAATTCCTAATAGGAGGTCTCAAGAGAAACGTACCTTTCAGAAAAGTCTTAAAAATCTTGGTGGAAGCGAGGGGATTGAGATTGTCTCCAATGTGAAAATGGGAGATGGCAGCCATTTGAACCTTTACAGTAGAAGAACTGGCCCCTTGCTGAAAAATGAGAGATAGGAAATCGAGCACTGCTGGGATGGGAGCAGTGAAAGGGTTCAAATTCCTATGAGACGCCCAAATGGAAAACCGCTTCCATTTACTATTGTAAACCTTCCTGGTAGAAGGCTTATGCGCCGCTACCAGAATAGCTCTAACTGCAGACGAGATACCAGGAGTCCTAGCAACTAATGGAACCGGATCAACCAAGCTGAGAGCTTGAGATCGACCAGATTTGGGGGTTTCAATCCCGAGGGATGAGATATCAGATCCGGGATGGGATCCAAGATCCAGAGAGAAGCTATAAGATGAGACCATAGACATGGGAACCAGGCTTGACGAGGCCAGAATGGGGCTATGAAGATAATCTTGTTCCCCAACCGACGAGCTTTCTCTAAGAATTTTGTCATCAATGGAAGAGGAGGATAAGCATAAAGAAGACCGGGTGGCCAAACATGGACTAGAGCGTCTCTGGGGCTTCCCCCGGAGGGGGAATTAGAGCAAAAAACTCACTGCACTTCACTCTGGAAGGTGACGCGAAGAGATCGCAGCAAGGCTGACCCCACTTGTGGAAGATCTGTTTCGCTACTAAGGGATTCAGAGACCACTCGTAAGGCGAGAGGATAGTTCGACTCAGTTTGTCCGTTTGTTGCTAACAGAAAACAGTTGGTGGATATCGCCCAATCCTAAACTCTCATGTCCTCTCGGCAAAGAGGGTAAGACCTGGTCCCCCGTTTGTTGATGTACCAGACCACTGACATGTCTGACTGAATTGCAATAGTCCCTGGAGGGAGAAAGGCATGAAGGGCTTATGACTCTAGAAGCACCACCCTCATCTCCAGAACATTGATATGCAGAACGGTCTCTGAGTCCACATACCTTGGACAATTCTGCCCGCGTAAGGCCCCCCCACCCACCCAAGGCGAGAAGCGTCCATGGTCACCGTGGCTTGGGGTTGCGGCATAACAAACGGTCGTCCTTCCCGAAGCTCTCAAGATTGGAGCCACCACGAGGGAATTTCTGCAAACTCTGCTGAGAGGAATCGGTAAGTCCGATGGGTGGTGAAGGATGGACCACTGAACCTGCAAAGTCCACTGGAGAACCCTCATGTGCAAGCGAGCTAAGGGCGTGAGATTGATTGCTGCTGCCATGGACCCTAAAGCTCTCAGGACCAACTCCGCTGATGGGGCAGGTGACTGAAGAAGGGCTAAAACGTGTAAGGTCAAACTGCGAAGTCTGTCTGATGTCAAGAAGGCCTTGGTCTGAAGCGTGTCTATTCTGGCCCCTATGAACTCCAAGACTTGAACTGGTTGAAGGGGTGACTTCTTGAAGTTTATGGTGATCCCCAACTGGGACGCTAGAAGTAGGAAGCAATCCCTGACTAAGCAGAGCAGATGCCTGGTGGGGGCGGTAAGGAGCCAGTCGTCTAGGTAAGGAAAAACCTGTATTCCCTGAAGTCTCAGGTGGGCCGCTACAACTGCCATGACCTTGGTGAACACCTTGGGGGGCTGTGGTGAGGCCAAAGGGTAGAACCCTGAATTGGTAATGACTGGCCCCTAGCCAAAAGCTGAGGAACCTCCTGGATCGCCTGTCCATGAGAATGTGATAGTACGCATCCTTGAGGTCTCCTGCAGAAGGGGCAGAATGGATTGAAGCGTGACCATCCGGAATTTCTCCTTGGCAATGAAGAGGTTCATTGTTGACTGGTCGAGGATCAGCCTTAAGTCCCCCGTCTTCTTTGGCACCAAAAAGAACCTGGAGTAATTGCCTAACCCGGATTGGCCTGGGGGGACGTGCTGGATGGCTCTTTTTTCTAGCAGCTTTTTTACCTCGAAAGCTGCAGCCTCCCTCTGACTGTGTGGTACATCGGGGAGGCGCCTCGACTGAGGAGGTAGGTTTATGAAAGGGATTGAGTAACCCCTGGATATTATTTGAAGCTGTTGTGATGGACTCACATTGGGCCAAGTGCTTCAAAAAACGCCCCCCCCCCCCCCGACTGCCTCCAGAGAGGAGCAGTCGGGCAACCCTTCAGGGCTGCTGCATGGGTCAGTCAGAAAAAGGTTCCCACGACCCAAAATTTTTCGGCCCCCCTCTGCCTCTGGGCCGGCGTCCACCTTGTCCCCCTCTGCCTCTGAAGAACAAAGGGTCTGGAACATAACGGGACTGCTGAGACTTCCGGAACCACATCTTCTTCTGTCCTCTCTGGTTCCTAGAAAAAGACCTTTGAGGAGCTGAGAAGTGGACTCAGACGGCAGACAGCGTCTACCCGTCTTTCTTGCTTTGAACCAATGTGTCGCGGACGGTCTTCCCGAACAGGGTAGAACTGAAAGGTGCATTTGCGAAGGATGCCTTGAAAGGTTCCGCAAAAAGTCACAAAGCCGGAGCCAGGCATGACGCCTTAAGGCGATGCCGGACCCGCTGGATCTAGCGGCCCCCTCCGTGGCATGGGAAAGTAGCTGCATAGACGTGTTTGAAACAGATTTCAGAGTGGCCATGTGAGCCGGGAAAGTCAGTTTGTCCTCGGCCGACATGGACTCAGAGGGAGACTCGGCGTATTCTTTCACCAGATCCCGCTGAAGTCTAATTACATGGGCCAAATAATTCAGCACCCTTATGGGAAAGGTAGCTGAAGCAAACATCCGCTTCCCGATACGATCCATCGTCCGAGACTCCTTGTCAGGGGGATGGATCGAGGAACTATCCTGGGCAAGTTCTTTCTTGGCGGCTGCCGCCACCACTATGGCATCTACCGGGGAACCCTTACTCGAAGCTGTCCTATCCACAGGGGGACTAAGAATCCTATCTGGCCTCCTGGGGATTGGCTCTACAGTGTCCGGTTCCTTCCACGCCCTGGTAGTGATGAGGTCAACCAGGGGGTCAGCCGGAGGGGACACCCAAGAGGTAGACGGGCCTGCGAACGCCTCCAGGAACACAGACTCGTCCAAGGAAGGTTTTTGGGCTGACCACCCCCCCTTTAGGTGAAGCATTTCCATAATGTCTCCAAAGGAGACATCCTTGGGGGGTGACCTGGGGGAACCTTCCCCTTCCACCAAATTGGTGTCCTCCTTGAGGGACTCAGGGGAGTCCAAGTGCCTCCTCTTACACTTATGTATGTGAGGGGCCTCCTCAGTGAGACTGTCCGAGGAGGGCTCACCAACAGGGTCGTGTTACGCCAGTGGAAAGGGCTGGGGTGTCAACACAGGCTGTCCCTGGGACTGGACGATGGAAGACAAGTCCAGCTGCAAGGGAGTGGGGGCGGATTCCGAAGAAAAAGGGGTTCTCAAACCTCTCGAAAGGACCCTCTCCACCACGTCAAAAGCAGAGGATGAACCAATCTCTCTGGGCTCCATGGTTAACACCCTCTGATCCAGCGCGGGGATTGGCGTCGGAGCCGAAGCGCTCGGACTTGAGAGGGAAGTGTGCTCTGACCAAAATGAAGCCAAAGACACTGGCCCCCCTCAGATCCGAAGCACGGCTCTCGGCCCAGAGAGCTCGAATCCGAAAAAGGATCCAACAAACTCGAGGGCATGGCCGGCGAAGTAGCAATAAACATCAGCACCGACTCCCTGACTCCGAGACTCCTCGGATCCGAAGGCTCCGAAACCCGATAGTGGATCGGAGAAGGAGCTATCGGGTCAAAAAGTGGGGCTGAACTCCCCCCTGGAGAGGGGGCGGGCAGCAGCACTCCCATATGCAGTTGGGTTTGGAGAAAACGACGCATCATCCGGTCCATATCAGCATCGGAGAGGCTACGGGTCGACCTAGAGGCGGCTGAAGCTGGCCAGGGGGGCCTCTGCGACGACCTTGAAGATGGTCAGGCCTCCTCCTCCGGCTCCGGTGAGAAGCGTGGAGAACGGAGATGAGGGAAGGAAGGCCCGGAGACCTTCTGGGGTGAGGAGAGCAGCTTGGCAGGCGGGGCAGAGGGGGCTGAGTCGGCCTGCCACTTGTGGCTTCTGTGCCTCTCTTTCTCCCGCTCTCTCTTTTCTTTTTTTAGAGTCCCACTCTCCCTGGGAAGAAGTGGGAGGTTGAGTCCCAGCCAGGGGAGAGGGGACATCAGGCTGAGCAGCCACAGCCGTGGCTGTAACCACCGAGAGAGAGAGGAGGAAGAAGCCGACTCCGCAGGTAGGAGACCTGCAAGAATCAGCTTACTCCTCCTATCCCTCAGGGCCAGGGGGTTAAAGGTTGCGCAAATTTGGCAGCCCGAGCTCAAATGCAGTACCCCCAGGCAGAGGACACACTGAGTGTGGCCATCGGCTGGGGAAAGCTTATGGCCACACTCAGTGCACTTAGAAAAGATGGCCTTTGAGGCCTCGGCCATGATTTCTACACAAAAAAAAACACATACGCCACACAAACACCTAAAGGAAAAAGAGGGGGGCCTACTAGGCTTTAAACTATGAGGGAACGGTAAATCTCAGGGGTTTAAACTAAGAAATTAAACTAACCACACACCAAAAACTAAGAAAGATTTTGACAAAAAACTTACAAATAGCCTAAACGCTAGGAGCTCGAAAAACTCATGCTTGATAAAGCCGCGGCAAATGAGATCTGAGGATTGGAAGGAGGTAGCAGGGTATTATGTTTAAGGGGGAGGAGCTTGGAGCTCGGATCTCTAGCTTGGAAACCTGCCAGCTCGGATCCAGGTAGGATCAGATACACAGGTTGATGATCAAATTAAGTTAACTACTTCAGATCTTAAAAAGTTCACAAGTTTTGATCTACAAAGAGAACCATGCATGAGCTTTGCAGTTATGTGTTAAAAGTACTATGAATAAAACTGCTGGTTCAGCTCGGAAGGGGAGGGAATGTTGAAGGATGTTTTAACTGTATACATTTTGAAATCTTGTGTATTGCAGGAAAACTTGTTTTGAATGAAAATGTTACAGTAGTAGCGAATGAAAAAGTGATGCATAACACACAGAGCTGATGTATAACATACAGAGTAAGAATGGGGATTCCAAGATGGCCGCACACTGACTAACAGCTTGTTTTTAGCTCTTCCAGTGTGAAAACAGACACTCAGCAGAGAAGGCTAGTAGAGTTGTGTTTATGGGTGAATTTCAGTAACTGGCTAGTAAGTACACTGCCTGGATGCCAGGAATAAAGAAATACTGAAGACCTGGAAAAAAATCAGCTACAAACAGTGAGGAAGAAACACTGACTAGGGAGAGTTCTACAGCTGTTCAGCAAAAAGTAATGCAACCTTTAGACATGACCTCCAGTAACCTACAGGATAATATAAGACAACTGCATATAGACCTCGTTAAAATAAACAAAACACTGATGGAGTACATTAACACAAACAACAAAAAGCTGGAACAAATGGAAGAAGCTTTAAACAGATAATCAAATAAATCCGAAAAAATAAACTAAACAGTTAAAACAAAAACAAAAATAACCATGGCCCAGTGTCACAACAAAAGCCACTTTAGTACCGAAAAACAGGATTTACACACAAAAGACTAAGCTCTTTTGCCCATTACTTCCAGGGCTTCATCAGAATAATGATTAAAACCAACAGCACTTCTTAAATAGCTTAGTTAAATCACGATTAATCAATTTAAACCTTTCATTTTCTTAAAAGACTATAATCTACAAACTACCTTGTTTTCACTCTGAATAAAAAAAGTATACATAAAAAAATGAATAAAAAAATTACAATATGTCAACAGTCTACACCTTCAAATTTTATCTCTATCTTAACAAATACATGCAAATAAATCCATTTCATTAAAAAATGAATAAATATTATTTTTGTGGCGATATTAAAATCTAATACACAATTAGTTTGAACATTTGAGACCAAAGTACACCGCTTTTCAAATCTCATTTGCCCTCATTTTTACAATACCCGTAATTGAGCAACAGTCGATACCAGGGGGCTTTTAGCATTCAATCTTAATTGCCACACGGTTTCGTTAACCCCTAACAGGTTATTGAGGTCACCTCCTCTCTGTACAGCACCAATTTTGTCAATAATAAAAAGATAGAAACCTTTTAAAATGGTCACATTTGGTACCATGCATATACAAGGCATTTGTGTTTTTTTTTCATACTCTTCACATGTTCTGCAATTCTGTCCCTCATTCTTCATTTGGTTTTCCCTACGTAGAATGCCAGGCAACACAAACATGTTGCCACATAAACTGCCAATCTGGCATTGCAAGTACACCTTCCAGGGCACTGAATGTTTCCATTAAACCCACTAATAGAAAGGTAGGAACCATTGTTAATATTTACAATATCTGCATGTGCCACGCCATTTCAGATCTGTGGCTCATCACTTTTTTGTTTTTCTGTCTCTCAAACAAATTTTCAAGTTACTTCCCCTACTGTAAGTTATTTGTGGTTTGTTTTCCAGTAGGGCTTTTAATTCTTGCGGAATAGCAAAATCCAAAACCCGGTTAACAATACTCACTACCTGTGGAGTATTAGGGTTGTATTGTATAACCATGGCCCCCATTTTTTCACTTGTTTTAGAACTAAAGACGGTAAAATGCTGTACTGATGATAAAATAGTGGTAAATGTAATGAAACGTTTCTTAGTCACTTCACTTCTGATCTTCAATAACAACTTTATTGGGTAACCCCAGTCTTTAAACATACCCAAAAGAACCTCCATTTCTTCAACAAACCTTTTGTCATCACTAACTAATCTTAACAGCCTCACCATCTGCCCCTTGACTTTTGATGGGGAGGGTGACAGCTATCAAAATACAGCAGGGAATTAGAGTAAGTTTTTTCCCTATATATCTTGGAACATAGTTGAAATGATTGATATAGCTGCAAAAATCAGAGGTCGAACTCAGGAAAAGATGTTTCAAAAAATAATAGAATTAAGAGAAAAGAGCACGTAGGGAAAACTTGAGATTTTCAGCTATACCAGAGAAGCTGAAAGGAACAGACTGCATTAAATTTATAAAAACACCAACAAGCAACTGAACTGGTATTCCACAGCAGGACTTATTAAACAGGCACATTGTGTGTATGCTCCAAAACTAGCTATAAGAAAGCAACCTAGACCTTTAATACTAAGGATGCAATTCTACCAGCAAAAAAAAAATTATTTTGTCAAAACTGGCAGAAGGACAAAGTACTAAAAGCAGGTGAGAGCAGAGTGTTTGTGGAGAATGGTTATTCATTGTACACCAGGCAAAAGAGAAGTAAGTGCATCCCTCTGTTCAGAGAATGCTGAGACGTAGGTGTGAGATTCATACTGCTGTAGCCAAGCTGTCTTCAAGGTATTCTTCCCTGGAGGAACAAAATCAGTTTTTGATGATGTACATGCTAAGGAGGAAACACAAAAGTTTGTCCAACAAAAACTGAGCTGTGAAACAGAAGGAGATGCGGCTTCTCACTCCTCTGGTAAGAAAGACTAGAGAGAGAGACTGCACCTGTTAAACCTTTTCCAGTATTTCAACAGAAAATGTTAGCGGGAAGGAAGGGAGCATGAGAGCTGACCAGAAGAATACAGAGTACGTTGGAAATGAAGCAGAGACAGAATCTGGGTGATGGAGAACAGTAATATAATCAGTAACTTAATGTGGGATTACAAAGCATTAACTATATTTGTGAAATATGACAGCACAGGAAAATCTGGAAACATTGGACTTCTTCAAAATTTGTTTGCTGAGTGGGGGACTCAAGTATATGCCCTACTTTATGTCATTAAAGTTCGGAAAAATGCTTTGGGGAGAGGGAGAGAGTGGAGAATGCTAAGTAAGGAAAACACACTTCTTTTTTTTAATAGTATTGTACCAGTGTTGCATGGTTTTCTTTGCATGCTATTTTTTGCTGGAATGGGGATTGTAAACAGTTGTTTTTATTTTTCTCCCCTCTTCTCTTTCTTCTTGTGTATTTTTGAGAAACAGGCAATGTAATGATTAACAAAAAAAAAAAAAAATTCGAAAAAGGGAGCTTGGTTAAGGGGGCATGACAGTTCAAATTAATGTGCTTTTTTTCATTCGTGCATGTGGAAATTACTGATTAAGGACCTTTGTTTTAAAACACAGAGCAAGTAAATGAAGAAAGAAAGAAAACTTGTGCAAAATCTTAACATAACCAAAGATGTCCTTCTCTTCCATGTTGCAGTATTCCAAATATGGGTTTACTCCTCTTGCTTTGCATACGTCCGGCCCGTATGCAAAAGCTTTTCAGTCCCTAAGAGGTGCATGGGACATCTGAAGTGGCTCCAGGAACATGGGTCATAAAAGTGACATCTGCATGCACCAGCCCTTAGAACTGAAAGCCCCAGTCGGAGCCAGTCCTATAAAGGACAATGCCAGTCCAGTGCCACCCAAAAAAAGGAAAATGTAACCTAACAGAAGGGGAAGGAATACTGCAACATGGAAGAGAAAGACATCTATGGTTATACCAAGATTTTACACAACTTTTCTATGTCCTTCTATTCCAATGTTGAAGTATTCCGCATATGGGTAAATGCCAGGGTGGCCTAATGGTTAATGTGTTTGCCTTACAAACACAAGGTGCAGGGTTTGAGTCTCACAAGGGATAATTAGCTAGGCTTAATATGGCTCACAAGGGCAGTTAGCTTAGTACTAATCAGTTAGCTTAGTACTAATCTATGAACTAAAGTTCACTGTGTATGGGGAGGAGGTTTAGAGGCTGACTCCAGGAATCCATGAAGGATTACCCTGGCAAACCCACCCTAGTTCTAGAAATGTGGTCGAGTTTGTAATGCTTGGTGAAGGTGTGAACTGAGGACCAAGTAGCGACTTCTAGCATAGTAGAAGTATCCATTCCCTTGAAGAAGGCTCCTGAAGAGGCCACAGCCCTGGTGGAGTGAGCTTTTACAATGCCTTGCAAAGGATTTCCATGGTATTGGTAGCAGAAAGTACAGTTTTGTACCTACCATAAATGTAGATGTCCGATAGGTATGCATCTGCAGTCATAACATATGGGTTGTCCTGCCTCAGGCAGCCCTTCGGTCGGCCGGATTCCAAAGTCTGGGTCTGGCCTCGGCTGATGTCGCACTTTCCCCGACGTCAGAGCGTCTGGGGTATAAAAGCATCAGCCGACGCCATTTTCCTCAGTTTTTCTTGCCCCAGATGCCAGGTGCCCTCTAGGAAGGCTAAATTTGGATAAATGCAATAATTTTAAAAACATTTGCAAAAATGATATATATATATATATATATATATATATATATATATATATATATATATATATATATATATACACATGTAAATACAAACAAATACACCATAATAGATTCCCCCAGCTAGCTAAAACAGGGGTAAGTTCCCTAGGAATACCACAGAGGGGTAGGAGGGAGGGTAAACCTGACTGCAGATGCATACCTATCGGACATCTACATTTATGGTAGGTACAAAACTGTACTATGTCCTTCAAGGATGCATCTGCAGTCATAACATATGGGTAGAATACCATAGCCAATATGGGGGTGGAGGTACTAAGAAAAGGATGGTGTAGTTAAGATCCCCTGCAGGACTGCAGTTGCAAACCCTGCTCTGGATCTAGAGTATAAAGGTAGATTGCAATGCTTGGCAAATGTATGCATGGAGGTCCAAGTAGCAGCTTCTAAAATGTCCTTGGTAGCCACCCCCCCGTAGGAAGGCTGTAGTGGTGGCTGTGGCCTCTGTGGAGTGAGGCCTGATATTTTCAGGAACTGTCTTTCCATGAAAGGAGTAGCAAAAGCGAATGTAATTTCCTATCCATTTTGAAATTGTCTGTTTGGAAATTGCTCTTCCTTGCACCCCAGTTGCATATGCTACAAATAGTTGGTCAGTTTTTCTGCTAGTTTTTGTTCTGTCCAAGTAGTAGCGTAGTTGTCTGTGTATATCCAGGGTGTGCAAAAGTTTTTCCCCTTTATTCTGTGGATTAGGGAAGAATGTAGGCAAGTGAATAGCTTGGCTCAAGGATACCCTAGAAACCACCTTTGGCATAAAAGTAGGATTGGTTCTTAGTGACACACTGTCCTGGTGGAAAATAAGAAAAGGCTGCTCTGCCATTAATGCTTGTAACTCAGATACTCTTCTTGCTGAAGTGATTGCCAGAAGGAATGCAGTTTTCCAAGATAGGAACTGTAGATCCGCTGATGCTGCTGGTTCAAAAGGAGGTAGTGTCAGTTTTTCCAGCACAAAGTTGAGATCCCAGGCAGGTAGAGGTGGTCTTATTGGAGGTTTAACATTTTTGATCCCTCTCAGAAATTGTCTGAGGAGAGGGTGTGAGAAGATAGGTGGGTCCACATTGTATTCTGCTGAAATTGCTGAAGCATGAATCTTAATGGAAGAATAAGACAGGCCATTGTGGAACAATTCTGCTAAATATTCTAGGATATGTGCTCGGTTTGCCACTGTGACATCTGTGCCCTTTGATGTGCTCCAAATGAGAAATCTCTTCCATGTAGCTGAGTATATCTTCCTTGTGGAAGGCCTGTGAGCCTCCAGGATAATGTCCTTCACCCTCTGAGATAAAATAGTTTGATTGGGATTTAAGGAATTTTCCAGGCAGATAGCTGCAATGTTTTCAAGTTGGGATGCAGGGTCTTGAAATTGTTCTGCGTTAGAAGAAGAGGCCATAGGGGGAGAGGCCATGATTTTGCCTGAGACATGCTTCTCAATAGTGGATACCAGTGTTGTCTTGGCCAGTCCGGAGCTATTAGTATCACTTTTGGCTGTTCCTCCCTGATTTTCAGTAGAACCTTGTGCATCAATGGGAGAGGTGGGAAGGCATGTACTGTTAGGGCTTTCCAGCTGAAAGAGAGAGAGTCCACCCTCCAAGCTTGTGGGTGGTATGTCCTTGAGCAGAATGTCTTCAGTTGATGGTTGAGTGGGGAGGCGAACAGATCTATCTCCGGCATTCCCCATGTCTTTGTTATGAGTTTGAAGATGTCTGGGTGCAGCATCCATTCGTGTGCATCCATAGTAGTCCTGCTTAGGCTGTCCGCCAGTGCATTTTCTTTCCCTGGCACAAATTGGGCCTGTAGTTGGATATTGAGGTTCAGGCATAAATCCCACAGGTTCATAGCCATCCGGCATAGCGGGTAAGAATGTGTGCCTCCCTGTTTGTTTATGTACCACATGACCGTGATGTTGTCTGTCCTTATTAACAGATGTCCTTGTTGGAGGAAGGGTGTGAATGCCTCGATTGCATGCCTCACTGCCAGCATTTCCTTTTGGTTTATGTGCATGCTTAGCTGCCCTTGAGGCCATAGGCCTTGGATGCATTTGTCCTCCATGTGTGCTCCCCATCCTCAGTCCGAGGCGTCTATGGTGATGGTCTGCCTTGTTTTTGGTTTGTTGAAAGGCAACCCTCTGTTGGACTGGCAGGCCTGAGCCCACCACAGGAATTCCTTTTGCAGGCATGGAATGATTGGTATCATGGTTTCTAAACTGTGACTGTGTTGAGACCATACACTCCTTAGGTACCATTGCAATTTCCTCATATGCAGTCTGGCATGTGGGATTAGAATTATGCAGGATGCCATGTAACCCAGGGCCTGCAGGATTTTCCTTGCAGTAAGATGAGTTTGTCTTGTCAAAATCATGAAGTAATCTGGAAGTTGTTTTTGCTTTTCTTCTGTGAGAAAGGCCATTTGGGTGTTTGTGTCCAGATCTGCACCAAAAAAGGTGATCCTTTGGGATGGTACTAGTCTTGACTTTTGGATGTTGACTGTGTATCCCAAGGCCTGTAACAGGTGTATGGCATAGGCCAAGTCCTTTAACAATTTCTTCTTGTTGTCCGCTTGTATTAGGCAGTCGTCCAGGTATGGATAAATTTGAATTCCCTGTAGTCTGCAATGTGCAACTACTCAACTACTGATGCCAGGCATTTCGTGAATACTCTGGGCGCAGTAGATAAGCCAAAGGGCAATGCTGAGAATTGATAATGCTCTGATCCTGCAAGAAATCTGAGGTGTCTTCTGCAACTTGGTCGGATAGGGACGTGCAGGTATGCCTCCTTGAGATCTAGAGTCACCAGCCAAGACTCCTTGCCCAACTTGGGAAGAAGTTGCTGTAGGGTCAGTATTTTGAATTTTGGCACAATGAGATAAGTGTTGAGTGCGGACAGGTCGAGAATAGGCCTCTATTGATTTTCTTTTCTTGGTACAAGGAATAGTCTGGAGTAAAATCCTTGGCCTTGTTCTGAACATGGTATCTTTTCTATAGCTTTCATCTGAAGTAAATTGCTGATTTGTTTTAAAGCCTCTGCCTTCTGATTTGGTGGTAGGTTTGGCATTCCGCTTCTTTTTGGCAAAGTGTGGAAGTGAAACCTGTATCCTTTGTCTATTATTTGCAATGCCCATGTATCCTTTGTAATATAATGCCAGTTTTTTGAGAATAAAGCCAGCTTTCCGCCCAAGGGTGCTTCCAGTTGATCCCTTGTAGGTGGAATCAGAGTCAAGTCATTGAGTCTGTCCTGTAGTAGTGGTTGTTGTTGTCGCTGCTGCACTACTCCTCTGGTTGGCAGGCTGCCACTGACGGCCTCTGTAGGAGCCCTTCGATTGACCTCTGCCTCTAGAGCGCCTGTTCCTGCCTCTCTGGGCTCTGTCCGAGTCTGGAAAGGACCAATTCTTTGTAGGCTAGTTTCTGCTGAATCTCAGTGGTTGAACTTGCAAGAAATCTTTAACTGTTTGCACAGATTTTGCTTTTTCTTCAACCTTTTTTAGAATCTCCTGAGCAGGGGAGCCAAATAAATTTTGTTTCTCCATTGGAGCATCGAGGAGTTTAGCTTTGACATGGTCTGGCAAAGACTGCTCCTTCAGCCAGGCATGCCTACGAATAACTGCCCCAGTCATAGCTGATCTAAATGAAGCCTCCAGTGCATCATAGCCACATTTTAAGAAATGGTTACTAACCTGTTGTGAGTTATGTACCAAATCCTGAAGGGATTTACGGTCTAGGGGTTCTGGAGAAGAAAGTTTCTTATTCAGTTCATATAACAAATACTCTTGGTACTGAATCATATGGAATTGACAGTTTAATGCCCTGACAGAAAGAGTTGCAGATGTATACACCTTCTTACCCCATCTCTCTAAAGCTCTAGACTCTCTTTCAGAGGGTAGGGATTTTGGTAGCGGCTGTAACCCCTTTAGGGCCCTGAGAAATAGTTTCTGGGTCTGCAGAATGGGCTTTATACAGATGGAAATGAGAATCCGGGACCCTGTAATATCTGTCAGGTTTGGCAGGGGCGGAGGAAGAGTGTCAGGGCTGTACTGACATCATTGTACACATCATCAATTACATTTAGAACAGGAGGTATAGCTAAGGGCCTATGCTGAGGCAAATGCAAAAAGGTCCGTAATCTTTTCTAGAATCAGAGAAATCCTGACCTTGCCATTGAAAGTGCTCTCTCATGGAGTGTAAAGTCTCCCCAAAGGAAAACTCTTCAGGAGGGAGGCGAAGGGATAGATTCCTCTGCATCTGAATCCTCATAAGGCGAGTAAGCCCCTTCCTGGTGGTCTGACAACTCAGATCCATCCGTGGAATCATTTGAGGAGTGGGGTTCAGAGGGGTCAGTCCTGGGCCTTTTGTCTGGAGGAGGATGAGAGGCCCTGTCTGGGTGAGGTTGTGAACCCCTAATTAAGGAGATAAGGTCCTCAGCCAGGCTGAGGTTCTGAGAACTAGAGGAAGGCCTCTGGGGTGTAGATTTGGCAGGTAAAGCTTTTGAAAGTTTGGCAGCTTTAGCCCTAGAGAAGGCCTTAATGGACATAGAAGCTGGGGGCCTAGCAGCCCCACGTGCAGGGGTAGAAATGTCCAAAGGTATGGTGTCGGACAAATCCTGAACACTAGCTTCGGTAGGTAGTTCTGAAGCCGACTCAGCCGGGGCCTCGGTGGTCGGAAGTATGGTTTCGGAAGAAGGAATCGCCGAGGACTCGGTTTCGGCCGAAACCGAGACACTCGCGGTAGGCCTAGCCGTGGTTTCAGCCGAAACCGTGGGCCGCGAGTGTCGGTCCTTTTCCTTGCGTTTTTTGACCATATGCGAAGTCGGAGTCTCCGACGGCATTTTATAAGCAAAAGCGGCTCCAAAAAACTCCTCTGCAAACTCCGACCGACGTCTAAGAGTTCGTCGGTTGAAGGAGGCACAGGCTAAACAGGCCAATACGTCGTGGTCTGGGCCTAAGCAAAGAAGGCAGTAAGAATGGAAATCCTTATGAGGTATTTGTTTCCCACAAGTTAAACAATTATTAACTTTGTCTGACATCGGCTGAGGCAAGAAACAGTCCCCAACGGGGTACTTAGCTTTTTTCGAAGTCTTCGGTAGCTGAAATCTCTGGATCTGACCGACCGGCACTTGCGAACAGCTTCTGCTTTGGGCACCACGCGGCAAGAAAGGCTGAGGAAAATGCCGTCGGCTGATGCTTTTATACCCCAGACGCTCTGACGTCGGGGAAAGTGTGACATCAGCCGAGGCCAGACCCAGACTTTGGAATCCGGCCGACCGAAGGGCTGCCTGAGGCAGGACAACCCATATGTTATGACTGCAGATGCATCCTTGAAGGACATGGTGATGGCTTTGGAGATCCAGACAGAGATGGTCTGTTTGGTAACTGCCTTCCTTGGGGCTCTAGGGTGGAAGGATACGAAAAGGCTAGTCAGCCTGTCTGATGGGCTTGGTTTTATGTAGATAAAACCAGATTTGTCGGTGAACATCCAGATAGTGAAGTACTCTCTCTCTGTCCCCCTGTGGGTTAGAAAAGAAAGTAGGTAGGTGTATGGCCCGATTAAGAGATTCACCACATTGAGCATTAAGGGTTAGTTCTGAGAGTAACTGGAAAACTAGGAAGGGAGGAACAGCCATGTGGCTTGTAGCTCTGATACTCTTCTGGCTGAGGTCAAGGCCACTAGGAGTACAGTTTTCCACGTGCAATGTTTAAGAGAGGCTTTGTCTGCTGGCTCAAATGGAGGAAGCATACACTTTTCCAAAACATAGTTAAGGTCCCATGGAGGTGAGAATGGTTTCCTGCGGGGCCTTAGGTGAAGTACTCCCTTGAAGAAAAGCTTAGAAGTAAGACTGGATGCTAAAGGGGGATCCAGAGGAAAGCATGCTGAAACTGCAGACAAGTGAGCTTTAATAGAAGAATAAGCCAAACCTGTCTGCAGTAACTCACACAGTTAAGACAGGACTAGAGGAGGTTCACTTGCAAGTTGGTCCAACTGTCTTTTTATGACACCATATAGTGAACCTTTCCACTTTGAAAGGTAGGATTTTCTTGTATTTTGTTTCCTGGCCTCCTGCAGGACATTGAGCATGTCCACGCTGTAAAGGTGTCTGAAGGGAATCAGAATCCCATCAACCACAGGGTGAGGTGAGAAGCTGCCACTGTGGGTGCATCTAGGTTCCCTTGTGCTGTGTGAGAAGGTCCATTCTCAGAGGTATCTTGCGGTGATTGCCCCTGGAAAGTTGTAAAAGTAAGGGGAACCAGTGCTGTCTTGGCCAGTAGGGAGTCGCCAACAAGATTTTTGGTCTGTCCTGCTGGACTTTCAGCAGGACCTTCTGAATTAGTGGGAAGGAGGGATGCATATAGAAAATTCCCCTTCCAGGATATTGTGGATGCCTCTGTTCCCAGTGCCTGAGGGTCGGGTATCCCAGTGCAAAAGCCAGGGAGTTGTCTGTTGATGGAGGCAAACAGGTCTATTTGAGGTATACCCCACCACTGGACCAGATCCAGGAAGACATCTCTGTGCAGCATCCATTCATGGTTGTTTGTGGTGATTCTGCTGAGATAGTCTGCTTGTGAGTTGTGGAGAGAGGGAATGAAGACTGCCTGTAGAGTCACTCCCTGTGAGGTGGCTAATTCCCATACTAAAAGAGCTAGTCTGCACAGGAGGTATGACTTGGCCCCTCCTGTGGTGTTGTCTGTGAAGATCAATCTTTTTATAGGACCTTGTTGTTGGTAAGGTAGGAAGGCTCGGAGGGCCAGGAGGATTGCCCTCATCTCTCGAACATTGATGTGTTCTAGTTTGTGTGGCTATGTCCACAGGCCTTGCACCTTTTGAGGACCCAAAGCTGCTCCCCAGCCCAAATCAGAGGCATCTGTATACATGACCTGTGAGGGTAGAGGTGGTTGGAGGGGAAGACCTGGATTGTGGGTCACTTGTACCATCCACCACTTGATTTCCCGTTTGAGACAAGGGAGGGTGGGAGTGTTTGGTCCAGACTGTCCAAAGGTACCACTGTAACTTTCTCATATGCAGTCTTGCAAGTGGTAGCCTGGGAACAGTTGCTGCCATGTAACCCAGAAGCCTGCGGTACTGTCTTGCAGTCAGTTCTGTAGCTTTCCACCTTTTGTGGAGGGAGGGAGGCTCATGAGGTCTGAATGAATTCTGCACCAGAGGAAGACAATGTGTTGAGTGGGCTCCAGGTAGGATTTTGGGAAATTTATTTGAAATCCCAGGGAATGCAAAAGGGACACCACAAGGTGGATGTGTTGCAGGAGGGTCTCCTTGTTGCCTGCCTGAATCAGCAGGTTGTCCAGGTAGGAGAATACCTGGATTCCCTCTGTTCTGCAATAAGCAATCACCGGAGCCAGACATTTGGTGAAAACCCTGGGTGTAGTGGAGAGCCCAAAGGGCAAGGCAGAAAATTGAAAATGAGAACGGCCAACCAAGAACCTCAAGTATTTCCTGTAAATGGGCTTTATGGGGATTTGGAGGTAAGCATCCTTTATATTCATTGTGGTCATGAACCCTTGGGGAAGAATAAGGGGGAAAAGGATTGGTAGGGTCAGCATCCTGAAGATGGGGACCTTTGGGAATAGATTGAGGTGGGAGAAGTCTAGGATTGGTCTCCAAGGCCCGTCTTTCCCGGGGACCAAAAAAATGCTAGAGTAGAAACCCTTTCCTCTTGCAATTGGGGGCACTCGTACGATGGTGCCCTGATCCAGTGGTGTTTGTAACACAGGTTGTAAGAGGTATCACTGTTGTGTTGGAGGTTGTGGAAGGCCCCTTCATTTTGGGGTTGTGAGCCAGGTCATGAAGTAACCATTCTGAAGGACTGATGGGACCCATTTGTCCAAAGTGATGTGGGTCCATACAGGGAGGCAGTGAGAGAGACGAGCTGACAGAGGTAAGGAAGGAGGGGGGGGTGGGGGCAAGAATGGCAGGGAGTCAGATGCTACCTGCCCTATCTTGAAAGGGCGGCCTCTGGCGAGAGGAGGGTGGAGCTCTAGCTGGAGGGGGTTGCTTCCTTGAGGGCTTCCTAGGCCTAGGAGTAGTAGCAGAGCTAGAGTGCTTCCTAATAAACTGAGTTTTTGCTGGGTAGTTTCTTTGAAACTTTGGTATAGGAGAGATTAGCAGGTGTTTAAGGACCTGCATTTTTTTTCCCCTTTTTGTTGAAGTGACTTGAAAAGATTGGCTACTTTAGCACCAAATAAGGCTATATTGTCCAGGGATGCAGCAATAAGTTTTGCCCTAAAGTCATCAGGAAGTGGCTGTAAACGTAACCAGGAGCATCTGCGTAAGGCAGATGCTGATGCTGCTGACCTTGTTGAGGCTTCAGCAGCATCATAACTGCACTTTACAGAGTACCTGGTGACCTGGGAAGTAAAACCCAGAAGAGAAAACAGTGAAGCTTTGGCAGCACAGTCAGGAATATCATCCAATTCCTTGGAGGCTGTTCCATGAGAGCCATGTGTGTCTGGTAGTTAGTAGCCCTAAAAGACAAGGTGGCAGAGGTATAAATCTTCTTACCCAGATGTTCCATAGTCTTGCTATCTTTATCAGCAGGGAGTACAGTGGTAGTGGGTAAGAGTTTAGAGGCCTTGTCTGTAGAAATGGAAATTATGGCTGGGTCTGCAGGAGGGCACTTAAGGAGGAATTTGGCAGAGTCAGGAACTTTGTAAAGTCTGTCAGGTCTGCGTGGGGCAGGGGGCTGAGAATCTGGATTTAAAGAAGCTGAGAAGTCATCCAGGAAGGCAGGTAAAATGGGAGGTACAGCAGATGGGCTGGAAGAATCCATCTGAATTAGGTCATAGTATCTTTTTTGGACCTCAGTCATTTTGGAGGATTCCCACTTGAAATGGTCTTTCATCTTGGAGATGGTTTCTCCAAATGTCAAGTCCTCAACAGGAGAGTCAGGATTGACAGATTCATCTTCTGGGAAGCCATACCCCCAAGGGAGAAGAAATTTGGGAAGTGTAAAAAAGATTCTTCAGAAGAAGAATCAGAAAATTCTTCCTCTTCCCTCATGGTAGGATCAGAAGTTTGAGGCCTTGGGCTCAAAAGTAGGGGAGGGATGCTAAGCACTCCCTGCAGAAGTAGGCTGGAGAGCCACGAAGGCATTGAACAAACTTTGACTAAAGGCCTGCCAATCAGGCATGCTTTCAGATGGGGTGGGAAGACGTTTTCTTTTCTTCCTCCTTTTTAAAAGATTTAGCTGGCATCTGAGGAGTGGAAGGCCTAAAATCTGGAGATTGCAAAAGAGAGGAGGGATCCGACGGACCTTTGGGACTCACTGGTTCCCCCCAGTGTCGAAGACTGACGCCGGTAAAGCCTCTATGGACAGTCTCTCTGCGCGGGATTGTGCAGCTTCCGTGGAAGTACCCCCTATATTCAAAGAGGCGGGTCCATATTCCTCCACCAGGCCGATGGCCATGGGCTGGGGATCGCATAGAAGAGCAGCAGTAATGGTAGGCCATATGGTCTTGGCCTTCTTTTTTGGCGATTCCAAAGGCACATTGGATGAGCCCTCCATCTTTAACGTGATCTGTTTTAGTCACTGGTTTTCTAAATACATGTTTAATGCATGCAAGTGACTACACAAGGCTTTCGGTATGGATCCCTGACAAATGGGGCAGGCTTTTTTAATTGTTTGCCCTTCTGAAGCAGAAAAAACACTGATCATGGGCGTTCTTATGAAGAATCTGCCAGTCGCACCTACACAACATTTCTGGATGATATGAACAGGCAATACGATAAAGAAAAAAAGGACTAAAAGGTTCCCCAATAGGCTACTTATTTTATTTCTCAAATCCGAAGGCAGTGAGAGCAGGAAAACCTGGCATATGTCTGGCGGCTGAGAAGTTCTGAGGGCTGGTGCGTGCAGACGTCACTTTTATGGCCCACATTCCTGGAGCCACGTCAGACTTCCCATGCAACTCTTACGGACTCAAAAACTTTTGCATACTGGCCGGACATATGCGAAGGAAGAGGAGTAAACCCATATGTGGAATACTGCAACATTGGAATAGAAAGACATTATTGAATATTATAAGTTTTTTTTCTTAACACTTGTAAACATTTATATTAATTAGCATTTCTGCAGCTGCTGTTTATGCCCCCATGGAGACAATTTGATAAACAGAAACTGGAGACAGTCTGGTAGAAGGGTACTGGCTGAGGGAAAAGAAGAAAAAAGAACTGAGAAATTGGCTAGGACATAATGTTCCCTGAAAACAATCAGGGTTTTTCCAGGTTTGACAGCTTTAAAGATAATACAAAACCAAGTTATCCTTGAAGTAAAATTCTCTCAGGGTTTTTTTTAAATGCAATGGGGATACCAATATAAACAGGTACTTTTGTTTTTTCTTGTTCACCCTTCTCTCTTTTTCTTTTTCTAATTTTGAGATATGTAAGCACTGTAATGAAAAAAGAATGAGGAGGGGAGGAGATGGGAGAGTGGAAGGGTCTGGTTAAGAGAATATGACAAAAGAAAAATCGTGTGCTTTTTCCCATGCTTGCATAGGGAAATGACTGGGTAAAAACCCTAGGCGTTATCCAGTAACAAGTTTATTACAAAGCATGTAAATGAAAAAGAATACTGATTACTGTAAGGCTTTCTCTGATAAACAAGGTACCCTTAGCAGTTTTGTGTCTGGTTTGCATGTCACTAGAAGATTGATAATAAAAAAAAAAGATGGCTTGGAGTAAGTGTTTACTGAAAGCATTCAAATGTTTTCTCAACTGGGAGAGTGATGTAGACATAAAACATCAAACATTTACTAATAGCACAGGCTGTACCATGCGTCTTAGCATGACTAACCTTTCTTTTTGGTTAACTTTAGCCTGTCTGTGTAGCTATCAACTTAGAACGTAAGTTCTTATTAGGAAGCAAAAAAGTACAGTTTTGTACCTACCATAAATGTAGATGTTCGAGTGTATATACTGCTGCAGTCATCACACTTGGGTTATCCTGCCGTCAGGCAGTCCCGCAGTCGGCCGAATCCCAAAGTCTTGGTCCGGCGTCGGTTGTCGTCGCTTCTTCCCTGACGTCAGTGCGACAGGTGTATAAAAGAGGCAGCCAACACCATTTTTTTCACTTTTTCTTGCCCCAGATGTCAGGTGCCCCCAACTAGGAAGGCAATACAAATAACTATGCAAAATACCTTAGTAGATAAACAATAGTACTAGCTGTTAGCAAATACATCATATAGACATGCATCCAATAGATTGATGTACATGGAGTTATGACTAACACCCTGGTTTGTAGAGGGGATGGTGGGAGGGTAACCTGGACTGCAGCAGTATATACACTCGAACATCTACATTTATGGTAAGTACAAAAAGTATAGTTTTGTACCTACCATAAATGTAGATGTTCGAGTGCACATACAGCTGCAGTCATCACACTTGGGTTATCCTGCCGTCAGGCGGGTCCTCGATCGGCCAAATTCCAAAGTCTAGGTCCAGCGTCGGTTGTCATCGCTTCTTCCCTGACGTCAGTGCGGCAGGGGTATAAAAGAGGCAGCAGACGCCATTTTCTTCAGTTTTTCTTGCCCCAGATGTCAGGTGCCCCCAGAAAGGAAGGCAATACATGATGTTATGCAAACATACATAAGTAGATAAATCAAAACAGTAGTTGCAAGCAAATACAACATAAAGGAATACCCCAAATAGGTTGTATGTTAAAGGTGTTTGTCATAAGCCCTGTCCTAAGAGGGGATGGAGGGAGGGTAACCTGAACTGCAGCTGTATGCGCACTCGAACATCTACATTTATGGTAGGTACAAAACTGTACTATGTTCATCGTGCATACAGCTGCAGTCATCACACTTGGATAGAATCCCAAAGCTAAATAAGGGTGGCTGGTACTAAGTGGAATTAGGAGGGGCTAGAATGCCCTGCAGGACTGCTGTGGCAAAGCCTGCTCTAGATTTTGAGTATAGTGGAAGGTGGTATCGCTTGGTGAAAGTGTGCACTGAACTCCAAGTAGCTGCTTCCAAAATGTCCTTGGTAGGGACCCCCCTGAGGAACGCTGCTGAGGTAGCTGTAGCCCTGGTGGAGTGGGATCTGATGTATACAGGCACTGATTTTCCATGAAATGAATAACAAAAGCATATGCAGTGGGCTATCCATTTTGAAATAGTCTGTTTGGAAATAGCCTTTCCTTGAGCACCTGTAGCATAGGACACACAGAGCTGCTCAGATTTCCTGAATGACTTTGTTCTGTCCAAGTAATAACAAAGTTGCCTGTGAATGTCCAAGGAGTGTAGTAGCCTCTCCCCTTTGTTCTGTGGAATTGGATAAAAGGTAGGTAAATGAATAGTCTGATTCAAAGCCACACTGGATACTACCTTTGGCATGAAGGGAGGGTTGGTTCGTAAGGAAACCCTGTCCTTATGGAAAATGATGAATGGTTGCACAGCCATGAGGGCCTGTAGCTCCGAAACCCTGCGTGTTGAGGTAGTAGCCAGAAGCAATGCTGTTTTCCACGACAAGTATTGTAGCTCTGCTGAAGAAGCCGGCTCAAAAGGGGGCAGTGTCAGCTTCTCCAATACGAAGTTGAGGTCCCAAGCTGGAGCTGGTGGTTTTATATTTTTTGCCCCTCTGAGGAACTGCCTTAATAGAGGATGTGAGAATAAAGGAGGATCTGTATTGTATTGTGCTGAAATGACTGAAGCGTGGATCTTGATGGAAGAGAAGGAAAGGCCACTGTTTAACATCTCAGCTAGGTACTGTAAAATCTGAGGTATATTTATTACCCAAGGATTCTGGCCCTTTGCTTGATTCCAGGAACAAAATCGTTTCCATTTGGCGGAGTAGGTTTTTCTAGTAGAGGGTCTCCTGGCCTCCAAGATGACATCCTGTACCTCCTTGGAGAGGAGAGTCTGTTGGCAAATTAAGGTATTTTCCATGCAGCTAGATTTAGAGTTCTGAGCTGGCTGTGAAGGGTTTTGTAGTTGTGCTGGGACAACAGAATAGGAACTTGAGGTAGGATCCATGGTGGTGAGTGTGACAGGCTCTTTAGGAGAGGATACCAGTGCTGTCGTGGCCAGTCTGGAGCAATGAGAATCATTTGTGGCCTCTCTGCTCTGGTTTTTAATAGGACTTTGGTCAGTAGAGGTAGAGGCGGGAAGGCATAGACTGTCAATGCTGTCCAATTGAAAGAGTGCGTCCACTTTCCAGGCCTGTGGATGATAGGTCCTTGAGCAGAATTTTTCCAGCTGGTAATTTCTGTGGGTAGCAAATAGATCTATGTCTGGCTGTCCCCAAGCTTGAGTTATCTTTGAGAAGACGTGAGGATACAACTTCCATTTGTGTGGGTCTGTCATATTTCTGCTTAAGTTGTCTGCCAGTGTGTTGTCCTTCCCTGGCAGGAATTGTGCCTGTAGTTGAACTTGTAATTCCAATGCTGTGTTCCACAGGGTCATAGCTTGCCTGCACAGGGGGTATGAATGCGTCCCTCCCTGTTTATGTACCACATGACTGTGGTGTTGTCTGTCCTTATTAATAGCTGGCCCAGATGCAGTAGGTCCTTGAAGAGCATTTTGCACAGCTAGCATCTCCTTTTGGTTGATGTGTAGGTGCATCTGTTTTTGGGACCATTTTCCCTGGATGCACTGATCTGCCATGTGTGCTCCCCAGGCGTAGTCTGAGGCATCTGTTGTGATGATTTGACTTGCTTGTGGTATACAGAAAGGGAGACCCGTGTTTCTTTGGCATGCTTGATCCCACCACAAAAATTCCTTTTGAAGGCATGGAATGAGTGGCAAAATTGTTTCCAAGCTGTGGCTGTGTTGAGATCATAAGTTCTTTAGGTACCATTGTAGTTTCCTCATATGCAGCTTTGCAAATGGTATTAGTAGGATGCAAGATGCCATGAACCCCAGAGCCTGCAGGATTTTCCTTGCAGTTAGCCTGGTTAAAGTTGCCATTTTGTTGAAGTATTGAGACAGTTGCCCTTGTTTGTCTGACGTTAGGTAAGCCATCTGGGCCGTTGTATTTAAGCTGGCACCCAGGAAAATTATCTGTTGAGAGGGTATTGGTTTTGATTTCTTTTTGTTCACTGTGTACCCCAGGCAGTTTAACAGTTTTATCACAAACGCCAGATGCTGCAATAGAATGTCCTTGCTGTCCGCTTGAATCAGGCAGTCGTCCAGATATGGGTAGATTTGTATTCCTCGTTGTCTGCAGAAAGCAATTACTGATGCCAGGCATTTCGTAAACACTCTGGGTGCAGTAATTAAGCCAAAGGGCAATGCAGAAAATTGATAATGGGTTGAACCTGCAAGAAATCTGAGGTATCTTCTGCAATCTTGTCTGATAGGGACATGCAGGTATGCCTCCTTGAGGTCCAACGTTACCAGCCAAGACTCCTTGCCCAGCATGGGAAGAAGCTGCTGTAATGTGAGCATCTTGAATTTTGGTACCTCTAGATATGTGTTTAGAATAGATAGGTCTAAGATGGGTCTCCAATCTTTGTCCTTCCTTCGTACCAGAAATAGTCTTGAATAAAAACCTTGACCTTGTTCTTTTGCAGGTACCTCTTGAATTGCTGTCATATCCATGAGAGCGGAAATTTGTTTTGTGCCTCTGCCCATTGATTTTGTGGCAGGTTTGGCATGCCTCTCATTTTTGGAAAGGTGTGAAAGTGGAACCTGTAGCCTCTGTCTATAATATCCAGAATCCATTTGTTCTTTGTAACAATGTGCCAGTTTTTTGAAAATAAGGCCAGTTTTCCGCCCAAAGGTGCTGCCATTATAGCTTTGCTTGGCAGGCATAGGGGAAAGTCATTGCGTCTGTTTTCTGAATGACTGTGGTCTATCTTCTCCACCTCTTGGGGCTGGTGCTTGCCACTGCCTAGCTCTATAAGATCCTTGAGGTTGTCCTCTACCCCTTGGGCGTCTGTATCTACCCCTTTGGGGTCTGTCCGTGGCTGGAAAGGACCAATTTTTTGAAGGCCAGTTTCTGCTGAAGCGTGGAGGCTGCACCTGCAAGAAATCTTTAACTGTTTGCATAGATTTCGCTTTTTCCTCCATTTTCTTTAGTACCTCCTCAGCTTTAACACCAACAATACATCTTTTGTAGTGGTGCATCTAATAACTTTGCTTTGACATGATCTGGTAAGGTTTGCTCTTTGAGCCAAGCATGTCTACGTATGACAGACCCCGTGACAGCAGCTCTACATGAGGCCTCTAAAGCATCAAAACCACGCTGTAAGGTATGTTTCCCCACTTGTTCTGCTCCATGCAACAAATCCTGCAACTCTTTCAAATCTGGTTGTTCTGTTTGTGTCATTTTGCTTTTCAGCTGAGATAGCAAGAACTGCTGGTACTTTAACATATGAAATTGACAGTTTAATGCCCTCATGGTTAAAGTGGCTGATGTATACACCTTTTCCCCCACCTTTCTAATGCTCTGGAATCTCTCTCTGAAGGTAAAGTGTTTTTAGCAGTAGAGGCCTTAATCCCCTTGGGACCCTGAGAAATAGTTTCTGGGTCAGCAGTAGGGCTTTTATAAAGGAACTGGTGAGAATCAGGAACCCGGTAATATCTGTCTGGTTTAACAGGGGCAGGAGGTAAAGAGTCTGGATTAAGACTGGCTTCTGCGTACACATCATCCAAAATAACTAAGACAGGAGGAATAGCCAGGGGCCTATGCTGGGGAAGCAGCAGAAATTCCCTGAGCCTTTTATTGGAATCGGAGTAATCTTGGCCTTCCCAGTGGAAGTGCTCTCTCAATGTATGTAGGGTTTCCCCAAAAGAGTAGTCCTCAGGGGGGGAGACCGAGGGAATAGACTCCTCAGCATCAGAGTCTTCAAATGGGGAATAGGCGTAATCCTGGTCCTCAGAAAGGTCTGAGGTAATAGAAGCCTGGTCTGAGGAAGGGTAGTCTTCCTCCAACCTGGGTCTCTTGTCTGAGGGGGGCTGAAAACCCCTGATGAGTGTAATCAAATCCTCAGCCATTTTAGGCATCTGTTTTTTAGGCATGTGGCCTTGAGAGGGGGGGTCTGAGGACCCTGTTTTTTTAATTTTCATTGGAGCTTTAGATTTAGTGAACAATTTAATAGAGAAGGCGGTAGGCCTGAAAACGCCTTCAGAAATGGCAGGCCTCGCTAAACTTTCCGTTTCTCCGCCAAGAGTGGTGTCGGTATATGCAGTGGGAATGTAGACCGAGGAACCTGCGACCTCGGGTACTGAAGTCGCCGGTAAAATAGTTTCATCAGTAGTCAGGGGCTGCGTAGGCGCCTCGCTGAGAACTGGTAGTCGGCCTTAGCGTGATCTCAGTACTCGGTGCAGGCCTCGGATGTCTGTCCTTATCCTTGCGTTTTTTTGCCTAAAACTGGCGTCGGACTATCCGACGACATGACATAATTAAATATTTTGCCAAAATAATGAAGGGCGAACTCTGCCCGGCGCTTAATAGTGTGCTTGTTAAACCTAGCACAAAACCGGTAGGCCGAGACGTCGTGGTCTGGCCCTAAGCAAGGTATACAGTAAGAGTGAAAATCCTTATGCGGTATTTGCTTCCCACAAGAAATGCAATTATTAACTTTGTCTGACATCGGTCTGAGGCAAGAAAAGTTTCCCCAAAGGGGTACTTAGCTTTAAAAAAGACTTTGGCTGAAATACTTTTCGTAAATCTCAGGAGCTGGCCGACCGGCACTTGCGAAATGCTTCTGCTTTGGGCACCGCGCGGCAAGAAAGACTGAAGAAAATGGCGTCAGCTGCCTCTTTTATACCCCTGCCGCACTGATGTCAGGGAAGAAGTGACGACAACAGACGCCGGACCTAGACTTTGGAATTCGGCCGACCGAGGACCCGCCTGACTGCAGGATAACCCAAGTGTGATGACTGCAGCTGTATGCACGATGAACATCTGTACTATGTTCATCGTGTTATACTGCTGCAGTCATCACACTTGGGTTGAATCCCAAAGCTATGGATGGGTGGCTGGTACTAAACTGGGTTAGGTGAAGCTAGGATGCCCTGCAGAACAGCAGTGGCAAAACCAGCTCTGGTTTTTGAGTATAATGGAAGGTGGTAGTGCTTGGTAAAGGTGTGCACTGAACTCCAAGTAGCTGCCTCCAGAATGTCCTTGGTTGGAACCCCCCTGAGAAAGGCTGCTGAGGTTGCTTTCGCCCTGGTAGAATGGGACCTAATATTAACAGGCACTGCTTTCCCATGGTGCGAGTAGCAAAAGCGGATACAATGTACTATCCATTTGGAGATTGTCTGTTTTGAAATAGCCTTTCCTTGTGAACCTGCAACATAGGATACAAAGAGTTGGTCAGTTTTTCTGAAGGTCTTTGTCTTATCCAAATAGTAATGTAGCTGTCTGTGAATGTCCAAAGAGTGGGGGAGTCTTTCTGCTTTATTCTGGGGGTTTGGGTAAAAGGTGAGTAAATGAATGGTCTGATTCAAAGCCACACTGGATACTACCTTTGGCATAAAGGTAGGGTTAGTTCGTAAAGAGACTCTGTCCTGATGGAAAATTATGAAAGGTTCCACTGCCATAAGTGCCTGTAGTTCTGAGTCCCTGCATGCTGAGGTGATAGCCAGTAACAGAGCTGTTTTCCAGGACAAGTATTGTAGTTCTGCTGAGAAGGCTGGTTCGAAAGGAGGCAGTGTTAATTTTTCTAAAACTAAGTTGAGGTCCCAAGCTGGCGTTGGGGGTGTTCTGGGGGGGGGTCTTATATTCTTAGCCCCTCTGGGAAACTGCCTTAGTAAAGGGTGTGAGAATATGGGAGGATCCATATTATATTGAGCTGAAATGGCTAAAGCATGGATCTTAATGGATGAGAAAGAAAGGCCTTTGTGTAGCATCTCAGTTAAGTATTGCAGTATTTGAGGAATGTTTGGTATCCAAGGATTTTGGCTTTTAGCCTGGTTCCATGCACAAAATCTTTTCCATTTGTCTGAGTAAGTTTTTCTGGTGCTGGGCCTCCTGGCCTCCAAAATGACATTCAGGATGTCCTTTGAGAGAAGTGTTGATTGATAGTTCAAGGTATTCTCCACGCAGCTAAATTTAAAGTCCTGAGCTGACTGTGAAGGATCTGAGAGTTTTGCTGAGCCAACAGAAGTGGGAATTGAGGTAAGATCCATGGAGGGCTGTGAGTCAAGGTCCTTAGTAATGGGTACCAGTGCTGACGTGGCCAGTCTGGAGCAATGAGGATCATTTGTGGTCTCTCTGATCTGACTTTCAGTAATACCTTGGTCAAGAGAGGTAGTGGTGGGAAGGCATAGACTGTCAATGCTGTCCAACTGAATGATAGGGCGTCCACTTTCCAGGCTAGGGAATGATAAGTCCTTGTGCAAAATTTCTGTAGTTGGCAATTGTTTGGGGAAGCAAATAGATCTATGTCTGAGCGTCCCCACCTTTGAGTTATCATTGAAAATACTTGTGGGTGTAGTCTCCACTCGTGAGGATCTGTCAAATTTCTGCTCAATTCGTCTGCCAATATGTTTTCCTTTCCTGGCAGGAATTGTGCTTGCAGTTGTACTTGGTAAGTCAATTCTGTGTTCCACAAGGTCATTGCCTGTCTGCATAAAGGGTAGGAGTGTGTTCCTCCCTTATGTACCACATAACTGTGGTGTTGTCTGTCCTTATTAGTAGTTGTCCTGGATGCAAGAGGTCCTTGAAGGCTGTCAGTGCATTTTGCACAGCTAGCATCTCATTTTGGTTGATGTGTAGATGCATTTGTTTTACAGACCATTTGCCCTGTATGGACTGTCCTGCCATGTGTGCTCCCCAGGCGTAGTCTGAAGAATCTGTTGTCATAGTTTGGTTTGCTGGAGGTAAGACAAAAGGAAGACCCTTGTTTATTTGACATGCTTGAGCCCACCATAGGAACTCTTTTTGAAGGCAGAGAATGAGAGGTGTACTTGTTTCGAGGCTGTGTTGAGTCCATACACTTTTCAGGTACCATTGTAATTTCCTCATATGCAGCTTTGCATGTGGAACTAGTTGAATGCAGGATGCCATGAACCCAAATGCCTGCAGGATTTTCCTTGCAGTGAGCTGGGTAAAAGTTGCCATCTTTTTGAAGTATTGAGTCAGTTGTTTTTGTTTGTCTGGCATGAGATAAGCCATCTGGGCCGTTGTATTTAAGCTGGCACCCAGGAATATTACATCTTGTGAGGGTATAAGCTTTGACTTCTTTTTGTTTACTGTGTACCCTAGGCAACTTAGCAGCTTTGTTACAAATGCCAGATGCTGTAATAGAATGGCCTTGCTGTCCGCTTGGATCAGGCAGTCGTCCAAATATGGATAAATTTGTACTCCTCGTTGTCTGCAGTATGCAATTACTGATGCCAGGCATTTCGTAAATACTCTGGATGCAGTAGATAAGCCAAAGGGCAATGCAGAGAATTGATAATGCGTTGTACCTGCCAAAAATCTGAGGTATCTTCTGCAATCTTGTCTGATAGGGACATGCAGGTAATGCCTCTTTGAGGTCCAACATTACCAGCCAAGACTCCTTGCCCAGCATGGGAAAAAGCTGCTGTAGTGTGAGCATTTTGAATTTGGGTACCTCCAGGTATGTGTTTAGAATTGAGAGGTCTAAAATGGGTCTCCAGGCTTTGTCCTTTCTTGGTACTGGGAACAGTCTTGAGTAAAAACCTTGACCTTGCTCCTTTGTAGGTACCTTTTAAATTGCTTTCATATCCATGAGAGCTGAAATTTGCATTTGTGCCTCTGCCCATTGGGTTGGAGGCAGATTTGGCATGCCTCTCATCCGTGGTAAAGTGTGAAAATGAAATCTGTATCCTCGGGTAGTGATATCCAGAACCCATCTGTCCTTTGTTATGATGCGCCAATTTTGTGGAAATAGAGCCAGTTTTCCTCCCAAAGGTGCTGCCAGGGCAATTTTGCTTGGCAGGCGAGAGGGAAGTCATTGTGTTTGTTTCCTGAAGGGTTGAGATCTTTCATCTCCACCTCTGAGTTGTTGTATGCCATTGTCTAGCCCTGAAAGAACCTTGTGGCTGGCCTCTGACCCTTGGGCGTTGGTACCTACCCCTTTGGGGTCTGTCTGATGCAGGAAAGGATCAGTTTTTTGATGGCCAGTTTCTGCTAAAACGAGGAGGTTGTACCTGTAAAAAATCTTTAACTGTCTGCATAGATTTTGCCTTTTCTTCCATTTTCTTTAAAACTTTCTCTGCTCTGACACCAAATAACACATCTTTCTGCAATGGAGCATCCAATAACTTTGCTTTGACATGTTCTGGTAAGGCTTGCTCTTTTAGCCAAGCATGTCTATGTATTACAGATCCTGTGACAGCTGCTCTACATGAGGCTTCCAATGAATCAAAACCACACTGTAAGGTATGCCTTCCCACCTGTTCTGCTGCATGCAGCAAATCCTGCATCTCTTTGAAATCAGGTTGATCTGTCTGAGGGATCATTTTCTGCTTTAACTGTGTAATCAAGTACTGCTGGTATTTTAGCATGTGGAATTGGCAGTTTAAGGCCCTCATGGCCAAAGTGACAGACGTATAAACTTTCTTCCCCGTTCTTTCTAATGCTCTGGAATCTCTTTCAGAAGGTAGTGGATTCTTAGCGGTAGAGGCCTTAACCCCTTTGGGACCCTGGGAAATGGTTTTGGAGTCTATACTGTGGAAGAAGAAGAAACTCACGGAGTCTTTTCTTAGAGTCAGAGTAATCTTGGCCTTCCCAGTGGAAGTGTTCCCTCCCTCATGGTGTGTAGAGTTTCCCCAAAAGAGTAGTCTTCAGGGGGGGATACAGAGGGAATGGACTCTTCAGCATCTGAGTCTTCATAAGGAGGGAAGGAATAATCCTGGTCCTCAGAGTTAGCTGAGGAAATGGATGCTTGGTCAGAGGAAGGATAATCTTCCTCCAGTCTAGGCCTTTTGTCAGGAGGGGGTTGGGAACCCCTGATAAGGGTAATTAAATCCTCAGCCATCTTAAGCATCTATTTTTTAGGCATAGGGGCCTGTGGGGGGGGGGTCTGTGGCCCCGGTTTCCTAACTTTTAAGGGGGCTTTAAGTTTAGCATAAGACTTAATAGAGACAATTGTCTGTTTGAAGACACCTTCAGAAACCGAAGGCCTGTCCAAAATGTCCGGATCACTGTCAGGGTTGGCATCCGAGTGGTGAGAGGGAACCGGCTCTCTTGAGGCCCAGCTGATTCGGTCTGGGAGGCCGTCAGAATTTCTAAATCAGCGGTAGTCAAGGGCTGCGTAGGCGTCTCACTGAAAACCGGAGAACTGGCAGCAGGGCTTGCTGAGGCCTCGGTATCTGGTCTTGGCCTTGGTTGCCTGTCCTTATTCCTTGCGTTTTTTAATCATTGCTGATGTTGGTTGCTCCGACGACATGCTATAGTTAAATTTTCTGCCAAAATAATGTCGGGCGAAATCTGCCCGACACTTGATTATATGTTTGTTGAACCTAGCACAAAACCGACAACCAGAGACGTCGTGGTCTGGGCCTAGGCAAGGAATACAATAAGAATGAAAATCCTTATGAGGTATTTGCTTCCCACAAGTAATGCAATTATTAACTTTGTCTGACATCGGTCTGAGGCAAGAAAAGTTTCCCCAACTTTGGGCTGAATTTCGATTCGAAAATCTCAGGAGCTAGCCGACCGGCACTTGCGAACTGCTTCTGCTTCGGGCACCACGCGGCAAGACAGACTGAAGAAAATGGCGTTGGCTGCCTCTAATACCCCTGTTGCACTGACGTCAGGGAAGAAGCGACGACAACCGACGCTGGACCAAGACTTTGGGATTCGGCCGACTGCGGGACCGCCTGACGGCAGGATAACCCAAGTGTGATGACTGCAGCAGTATAACACGACGAACATCCAGTATATTTGAAGATGTACATAGTTTTGTGTGTTATTGTAAAGTCCATAGGTTTTAGGAGGGTTTTTTTTTTTTGGGGGGGGGGGGTTGTTTGTTCTGGTAGAGGGCTTTCAAAAAAACAAAAAATTTATGTAACGTGACACAGGCGCAAATGGATTTGACAGGAAACAACTGTATAAAAGACCAACCTGCCGAACAGTATATACACATGTAACAAACGTTGGAACTAGACATTTAGCAAAATAGCAGTTATATATAAAAGATGATAATAACTATATAAGAAAATTATGCTCTCTGTAATGTCTTTCAATCTAAATGGTCTTACAAACAAATATAAAAAAGAAAAATTAGTGACCTATATTAAAAAATGTAGAGTGCAAATATCTATGCTACAGGAGACGCACCTGGAAAGAACTGCACATGTAAATTTGATAAAGAAAGGTTTTCGGGATGGTTATTCAGCAGAATATTTGGGGTAAAGGAAAACAGGAGCAATTGTATTAATTGCAAGAGGAGCTCAATAGAGATAGAAGAGAAAAAAAGATAATAATGGAAGATGCATAGTACTAAGGGGCTACTGGCTAGGGAGGAGGATTACACTGGCATGCATTTACACCCCCCCCAAACTGCTATAAATGGAGCTTAAGAAAATTCTGGGAGAAATAATCAGCTTTCATCATGGAATATTACTTATAGGTGGAGACTGGAATTTGGTTTGCAACAGTGAAGATGTGTCTGGGGGCCTAGAAGGGAAAATATAACAAAGGAGGGTAGATTTTTGAAGAAATTTATGAAAATGTTTGGCATGGAAGATGTGAATTCAGTATTAGCAGTTCAGAGTGAATTTACATATTACTCAAATAGATAGAAAAACTGGGCTATGGTAGATAGATTTTACATCTCACAGGAACATGTGCACTTACTTGAAGGTCTTGAAACACACCCAATAACTATTTCAGATCATGTACCAATGTTGCTGTCTTTCGGCTTTTCCCGGTTAGGGGTCACCACAGTGGAACTCCGGTCGGCTAATGATTGGCAGTAGATTGTTACTTACTGAGTTGCCGGCCCTGACGCACAACCTTCAACGAAGGTACGCCCATTCACGCATGTCACCACACAGAAGACGCTCCAGCTGAGAATCGAACAAGATAACAAAGTGGAGTTTAAAACTAGGTTGGAAATAAAAGAAAGGGAGATATGGCTAAACAGTAACAAGAACTATTTAGAGGGACTGACAAATGTTAAAGTATTGCAAAATAGAGGGAATTTCTCAGAAGAAAAGGAACAACTGCAGAATGCTAAACAGAAAATAAGGGATTACCCATATAATATGCATGAATTTAGAAAGATTGCGGTTAAGCAACTGTTTTTTGATAATAATTCTACAGCACAAACTTCTAGCACACCTCAGGCATCAGAAAGTAAAAAGGGCAGTCACCAAGCTTAGGGAGCCTATATCAAGGAAGATAGCAAGAGACCCTGTAGAAGTATTAGAAATATTTCAGACATATTAAGAAAATTTGTAAAAAGTACAGAAATATGGAAATCAAGAAAAGGTGCAAATGGAAATTTTTATGGAAGAATTAAATATGCCAAAGCTAGAAGTAGATGAGGCTCAATTACTAACAATGAGGATAGGAAGGGATGGCATAAAAATGGCTATGGATAATCAATCTACAGGAAAGTCCCCACGAAAAGATAGTATTTTTGGAGAACTTTGGAAGTTAGGAGGGAAAAAAAATGATAAAGATCTGGAAGATTTTGTTTCCTTGTTGTTAAGAGGAGAAGTACCAGCATCCTGGAAGAAGGTGGTGGTAAAGATCCATCAGATCCAAAAAAAGGTCTTTCACACTAAGTGAAGACCAAAAAAAAAAAAAAAAAAAAAAAAAAAAAAGGTCCGTCTTTCAACACCGAGCTAACTTGTGTTTAATGCAGAACATCAGGCAGTTCCCATTAAACACAAGTAGCTCCGTGTTTAGCGAGTTTTGACTGGCCAGTATGCCGGTGTATGGGCCAATCAAAAAAAAAAATGGAGGCTATTTTGCCAGGATTTAAACCAACAGTGCGGGACTCGGGATCAGGCTGCTGATCCCGGGACAAACCCACTCATACAGGGACGTCTGGCAACCATGATACTAAACCATGATTATAAAATGTTTATATCTATAATGGCTAAGACAATGGCAAAATTTATAGATATGGATCAGTGTGGTTTTGTGGAGGGAAGGAAAACACTTGACAATATTAACAGAACACTGATGATCCAGAGGGAAGAAAAATGTAACAAAGTACCACTTTTATTGGTGGGTCTTGATGCAGAGAAAGCATTTCACAGAGTAGATTGGGACTTTATGAGTAGGGCAATGGAAGCATTTGCCTTTCCTGATAAAGTTATAAGGTTGATTAGAAGAATATATGAGGAATTGGAGGCGTGAATTAAAGTGTGTGGGGTGCTCTCCAATAATTTCTGCTTAAGCAGAGGAACCAGGCAGGGTTGTCCGCTTTCCCCTTTATTTGCATTATATTTAGAACCACTGGCAAAGAAAATAAGGGACTCAGAAATTCAAGGATATAATTAGTATTGTAGTCAGGAAAAGCTGGCTCTATTTGCAGATGACATTATTTTATACATGACAAAACCAGAAAGGGAAATTACGGTGTTGTGGAACATTTTAAGACAGTTTCATATCTTCTCGGGATACAAAATTAATGAAGCTAAAACAAAGGCAATAGCGGTAAATTATGTACCCACACACAAATTGGTTCAACAATATCCATATTTATGGGAACATGATATAAATGAAGTGTTTAGAGGTATGGATTAGAAATGACTCTGTGATGACAGCTAAGGATATGTGGGAAGAGACTAAACAGAACATAATATAAAAATTGAAAAACTGGAAGTTTTGTTATATGGATATGGATGCTAAGATACAAGCCATTAAAATATTTTTAGTCCCTTTAGAGACTTATACACAGGTCAGGCATACTTTTATCAACCTGAGGAGAAGTTATGGATAGCAATTAAAAAAAAAAAAAGTTGAAGGATTTTATCTGGGAAGGGAAGACAGCAAGGGTCACGTGGGATAAGCTGATTCTACCAATAGAACAAGGTGGACGAGGATTACCTAATTTGAGGGGGTATTTTACAACACAGTTAAGGTTCTTATACATAGCACATACAGAAAACTATAATTCATAGTGGAAAGGAATGATGCTGACACAGGAAGGAAGCTCATGAAATAAGGGGAGATTGGGATTTTGGATGCAGGCTTTTATGGAGAACAACCAAAATCATACAGAGTACTATATTCATAAAATAGCAGGGAGTGTTCCAAGAACTAAACCAGCATGAGACTGGAGTAAAGAGATTCTGCCAGTAGGGATGACTGTGGTTAGGGATGCAGATAATAGGCAACAGGGGGCTGGAATGTATTTGAGAAAACTGGCAAAGGAACCAAGGTACTGGAAGCCAATAACTAGAAAGGGAAAGGTAGAATGAGAAGAGGACAAGAATGTATTTGAACTGCAGGTTAGACATTGCCTTCCCATCAAGGATTGATATCAGACTATAGGAAAAGAGAAAGAAAGAGGGGGCTCCTAAATGAAAGACCAGTCCTGGTAGAGTTTTGAATAGAATCTAAAACGGAAGCGGTCATTAAAAAAAGAACAATTACTAAAGCCTATAAATATTGCATGATAATTATAAGAATCAAATGAGAGGAGCTTAGAAAGGATTGGGAAGAGAGACTGGATAAGCAATACACAAAGACAATGGGGGGGGGGGGGTATGTGCATATCTCCCAAATATGCAGCAAAGTCTAGAAGATTTAGGATCTTTGCCTGGAAGTGTTTACATAGATATTTTTATATCCCAAGTAGACTCCAAAGAGTTTTTCCTCAGGTGGACAGCAAATGTTGGAGGTGTGACGGGGCAAGAAAGAGGTAGCTGGGAGCATGTTTTTTGGAGATGTGATGGGCTGGCAGACTTTTGGGATTCCCTGTGGACTGCTCTGTTGGAGATGCTGGGTGGGCAGATTGGACTGACTGGGGAGATGATTTTTTTGAGTTATGCTACATAGTTGGAATTGCCTAGACATAGTAAGCCTTGCTGAGTCTAATTACGGTGGGTGCCAAAAAAGCAATTACTAGAAAATGGAAATCCAAGTCTAGACCAACTTTACTAGAAGTAGTGAATATAGTAAACAGAGATGAAACAACTGGAACTGGGACCTTTGGAAAAGGGAAGGCGCAAACTACATAGGAAAAAATGGTGACGGTGGGAACAATATATATGCAGAGCAGGAACGAGGTTTAAGAGGCAGGATTTGAATGAGCTATATAATGCTTAACTAACAATGACTAGATGGTTTAGAAATAATGTTTACAACTACAGTTGTTTCAATGTTGTCTGTGATGTAAATTGCAACTAAAGTGACATCATTTTGTATGTTTTTCATTTATATAATTGTAAGATTGCCTTTGTCATGTGTGTAAATTTAATAAAACAGTTTGAAAAAAAAACATACAGAGTAAGAATAAGGCATAAAAATAAAAGAATGAATACAGCAATTTAAAAGGATGCTGTTAAATGAGTGGAAATGGTAAAGTCAACCATACATGTGGACAGCATAGTGATAACTGCATGAAGTAATTGCTTAATAAACATTACTTTGCCTGTATTTAAACAAAGCTATGCTTTTAAGGTGTCATAAGCAGCTCAGGGATCTTAGGCCCTTGAGCTTCTTGAGGTTTTTCCAAGTTGGATAATGTATCTGGACAGATGCATGTCAAAGGGAGCATTACATTCTATTAAGGGCTGATAAGGGAAGAGCAGACAGGGACAAAAAAAATCTCAGGACCTGAAAGATAAATCGCTGGTAGTGAGCTGCACTGGCAGGAAGGATTTTTTTACAGACAATGGTCATGTGGTAGTCAAAGGAGAGTTCAATGTCTGCCAAAGTGCCTAAGGCCCTATGTTTTTAGTGTTTAACTTTACACTAGTGTCCTCACAGAAGTTCTGCACATGTGAATGTGTCAAACCTACTTTCTGATACCTCCAAGTTTGGAATCATCTGCAAAAAGTACAGTTGTGTACATTTACCATAAATATAGATGTTTCAAGTGTATTCACTGTTGCAGTCATTACACTTGGGTTATCTGCTTGCAGGTAGCCTTCAGTCGTCC
Organism: Protopterus annectens; assembly: GCF_019279795.1. NCBI lineage: Eukaryota > Metazoa > Chordata > Ceratodontiformes > Protopteridae > Protopterus > Protopterus annectens. The sequence continues at coordinate 628,978,436 of NC_056746.1, forward strand.
CGAATACCAGAGACTCAGTATTTCTGCGTCGGTTGCTGTCGCTCCACGACTGACGTCAGGGGTATAAACACAGGCAGCTGACACCATAACATCAGTTTTTCTTGCCTCAAATGTCAGGAGCCCCCCAAATTGTGAGCTAAGTTATGGTGGGAAAAACACCACCAGTAAAAAGTAAATACCAATAGCCCTGTAAGGGGTGAGTAATAAACAGAGAGGAGAGAGAGATAAGGGGGCTGTAGGGTGGGAAACCAGGACTTCAACAGTGAATATACTCGAACATCTACATTTATGGTAAGTGTACACAACTGTACTATGTTCTTCGTTTCACTGTTGCAGTCATCACATCTGGGTTGATTCCCAAAGCTGAAGAAAGGGTGGAGGCAGTCAAGAAGAGTTGGGTCTGGGTAGTATGCCCTGAAGGACTACTGTTACAAAGCCTGCCCTGGATTTGGAAAAGATAGGCAGGCGGTAATGCTTGGTGAAGGTATGTACAGAACTCCAGGTAGCAGCCTGCAGAATATCCCTGGTAGGGGACTCCCGTGAGGAATGCTGTAGAGGTAGAAGTTGCCCTAGTGGAATGTGTTCCGACCCCCCTGAGGAGTTTGTAGCAGAAATGGATACAGTGTGGTATTCATTTGGAAATTGATTGTTCTGATATGGCCTTGCCCTTTGCTCCTGGTGCAAAACTGAGTAGTAACTGGTCAGATTTCCTGAAGGTCTTAGTCCTGTCAAAGTAGAATCTGAGCAGTCTGTGCAAGTCCAAGGAGTGCAGGATCCTTTCCCTTTTATTTTGAGGATTAGGGAAGAAAGTTGGCAAATGGATAGATTGGTTGAGAGCCACACTGGACACCACCTTAGGCATAAAGGAAGGGTTAGTCCTGAGGGAGGCCCTGTCAGCATGAAAAATAATGAAGGGTTCCCCAGCCATAAGTGCTTGTCACTCAGACAGTCTTCTAGCTGAAGTGATGGCCAGAAGCAAGGCTGTTTTCCAAGAGAAGAATTTTAACTCTGCTGACACTGCAGGCTCAAAGGGGGGTAGCGTGAGCTTTTCCAGTACAAAGTTAAGGTCCCAAGCAGGGGTGGGTGCTCTCTTTGGTGGCCTTAAGTTGTATGCCCCTCTCAGGAACTGTCTGATGAGTGGGTGAGAGAAGAGTGGCTCAGTGTTGTAATGAGCCCAGATGGCAGAGGCATGGATCTTAACAGAGGAGAAGGATAGGCCTCTGTGGCATAGATCTGCTAGGTAATCCAGGATTATAGGTAAGGTGGATGGCTCAGTGTTGTAATAAAACAAGATAGCAGAGGCATGGATCTTAATGGAGAAAAAGGATAGGCCCTCTGTGGAGTAGATCTGCTAGGTAATCCAGGATTAGAGGTAAGGAGGGCAGTGCTGTGTCATCTCCTTTACAGTGAATTTAGGAACAATACCTTTTCCACTTAGCATAGGATTTCCTTGTATTGGGTCGTCCAGCACCTGCTTGCTTAGGCTGGTCACTGGGGGAGAATTCAAGGAATAAGCCAGGCTGCAAGATTCAGGGTTTGCAGTTGCGGATGCAAGACTTGTCCCCCCTGCTGAGTGAGGAGGGTTGGGATCTGGGGTAGGTGCTAGGGTGGTACCAGTGACGCACTGCGCAGTAGTGCGTACCAGTGCTGGTGCGGCCAGTCCGGGGCAATCAGGATTGCCTTTGGTCTGTCCCGTCTTGAGTAATATTCTTGAGAGAAGAGGCAGAGGGGGGAATGCACAGATTGAGAGGTTTTCCCACTGGAAGGATACGGCATCCACTTTCCAGGCCCTGGTGTGAGGTGTCCTGGTGCAGAATTTGCTGAGCTGGTGATTGCAGAGGGAGGCAAAGAGGTCCACCTCTGGGGTCCCCCATTTCTGGATTAGAAGGCTGAAAGTGCTGGGTTCTAATTGCCACTCGTGTGGGTCTACGAGATTTCTTCTTAAGTCGTCTGCCAGAGAGTTTTGTTTGCCTGGCAGGAATTGAGCTTGCAGATGAATATGCACGTCCAAGGCCGTGTTCCACAGGGCCATAGCTAGCCTGCAGAGTGGGTTCCACCCTGCTTGTTGATGTACCACATAACTGTGGTGTTGTCGGATTTTATTAGCAGGGGTCCTGGTGAGAGTAGGGATCTGAAAGCTGTCAGAGCGTGCTGAACAACTAGCATCTTGTTTTGGTTGATGTGCAGATGAATTTGATTTGGGCTCCAGTGGCCCTGAATGCACTCGTCATCCAAGTGTGCCCCCCAGGCATAGTCTGATGCATCTGTGGTTAGGGTCTGGGTGGCATGGGGTTGAGTAAAGGGAAGTCCCTTGTGGTTGCATGCTGCTGCCTACCAAAGAAACTCTGTCCTTAGACAAGGTATGACGGTTTCCAGGTCCTGAGAATGCTGGCACAAAAGACTTAAGTACCACTGAAGTTTCCTCATATGCAGTCTGGCATACGGAATTAGTAGAATGCAAAAGGCCATGAACCCTAGGGCCTGCAGGATTTTCCTTGTGGATATCTGGGTTCTGGTGGCCATTTGAGTAAAGTAGCCCGTCAGACAGGCTTGTTTTTCTAAAGTAAGGAATGCCATCTGGGATGCTGTGTCCAAGCTTGATCCCAGGAATACAATCTTTTGACTGGGGACTAGTTTTGATTTCTTTTTGTTGATAGTGTACCCCAGGGAGGTTAGAACGTTTTTTACAAATGTCAGGTGCTGCAATAGCTTTTACTGACTGCCTGAATCAGGCAATCGCCCAAGTATGAGTAAATTTGAATTTTTCTCTGTCTACAATAGGCAATGGCTGGAGCCAGGCATTTTGTAAATACTCTGGGAGCAGTGGGTAAGCCAAAGGGAAGTGCAGAGAACTAATCCTGCCCTGAAACGTAGGTATTTCCTGCACGAGTCCCTGATAGAGATATGCAGATAGGCTTCTTTTAGATCTAGGGTGGCTAACCAGGCATCTTTGGACAGCACAGGAAGAAGCTGCTGAAAGGTGAGCATTTTGAATGTTGGTACCACCAGGAAGGTGTTTAGAATGGAAAGATCTAGGATTGGGCACCAAGTTGACCTCTGGGTCAGCAGTAGGATTTTTGAAAAGACATTTGTGAGAGTCAGGGACTCTGTAGTACCAGTCTGGTTTCCTAGGAGCAGGGGGTAAAGTATCAGGAGTTAAACTGGATTCCATAAAGACATCATCCACAACATCCAGAACTGGAGGTACTGCTTAAGATCTATGTTGTGGCAAATCTAAAAATTCTCTGAGTCTCTTTTTGGACTGAGGACAGTCTTGGCATTCCCAGTGGAAATGCTCTCTTAAAGTATGTAGGGTTTCACTAAAAGAAAAATCCTCTGGAGGGAAAGCAGAGGGAATGGCCTCCTCTGCATCTGAATCCTCATAAGCAGATAAAGGCATGTCTTCATACTCAGAAACTTCAGAATCGTCTGACTCCTGGTCTGTTAGAGCTGTTGGGGACATATCTCTTTCTCGTAGCAGGGGAAAGCTGGCTTCCCCTAATCAGCATAATCAGGTCTTCTGCCATTTTAAGCATTCGATGTTGTGGCAAGGAAGCAGGTACTTGAGTTTGGGTCATCGGTTTTTTAGGCGTTGCTCTTACTCTTGGCCTTAGAAACTCAGTAGTTTTCGACAGAACTGAAGACGCGAAAGAAGTTGTCAGTTTGTGTCGAATATCGGTAGTGCGAAAAAAGTACAGTTGTGTACACCTACCATAAATTTAGATGTTCGAGTGTCTTCACTGTTGCAGTCATGACTGTAGGGTTCTCCCCTGCCGGCAGGCAGCCCTCGGTCGGCCAGAATCCCAAAGTTTGGGTGCGGTGTCGGCTGTTCAACCATGCTCCCTGACGTCAGAGCGCCATGAGTATAAAGCTGACAGCCGACGCCATCTTCTCCAGTTTTTCTTGCCCCAGATGTCAGGAGTCCCATAACCTTTGCAAATACACCTCAGAAAATGGTGAAAAAAGGAAATACACAAAAGTAAAAATAAGAGGGGACAGGAGAAAGGGAAACCCAGACTGCAACAGTGAAGACACTCGAACATCTACACTTATGGTAGGTGTACACAACTGTACTATGTTCATCGTGTTTCACCGTTGCAGTCATGACTGTAGGGTAGAATCCCAAAGCTGAAAGAAAGGGAGGTGGTCATAAAGAGGAAGGGGCGGCTAAAAGGCCCTGCAAGACTGCAGAGGCAAAGCCTGCCCTAGACTTAGAGCAGAGAGGTAGATTGTAGTGCTTAGGAAAAGTATGCACTGAACTCCAAGTTGCAGCTTCCAAAATGTCCTTGGTAGGAACTCCCCTGAGAAAGGCCGCAGAAGTGGCAGCAGCTCTGGTGGAATGAGTCCATATACTCCCTGGGATTTGCTTTCCATGGTGAGAATAACAAAATCTGATTCCATGAGCAATCCATTTAGAAATGGTCTGTTTTGAAATGGCTTTACCTTGGGAACTTGAAGCATAAGAAACAAACAATTGTTCTGATTTTCTGATGTCCTTGGTTCTGTTCAGGTAAAAACGTAGTTGTCTGTGTACATCCAAGGAATGTAAGATCCTTTCCCCTTTATTTTGAGGATAGGGGAAAAAGGTTGGCAAGTGGATAGTTTGATTTAAAGCCACTTTGGAAACCACCTTAGGCATGAAGGTAGGATTTGTCCTCAGAGATACCCTGTCTTGATGAAAAATAATATAAGGTTCCAAAGCCATAAGAGCTTGTAACTCTGAAACTCTCCTGGCAGAGGTTAGGGCTAAAAGAATAGCGGTCTTCCAAGATAAAAACTTGATGTCCGAAGAGGCAGCAGGCTCAAAAGGAGGCAAGATTAGTTTTTCCAAAACATAGTTGAGATCCCAAGCAGGAATGGGAGGAGATCTAGGAGGTCTTAAGTTCTTAGCTCCTCTGAGAAGCTGTCTCATGAGTTGGTGGGAAAAGATTGGAGGGTCCGTATTATAAGGAGCAGAAAAAGCAGAGGCATGTATCTTAATGGAAGAAAAAGAGAGACCCTTATGTAAGAGATCTGTCAAGTAAAGTAAAATTAAAGTAATGTTAGGAAGAAGAGGATCAGAATCCTGAGCCTGTATCCAGGAACATAATCTTTTCCATTTTCCTGCATAAGATTTTCTAGTGCTAGGATGTCTGGCTTCTAAAATGACATCCATAACCTGCTTGGGCAGTAAAGAAGAAATCAAAGGCCCTGGATTAACCAGGCCGCCAGGCTGAGAGTTCTGACATGAGTGTGTAGAACCTGACCCTGATGCTGGGACAGAAGGGTCGGAGACGGAGGTAAAACCCAAGGAGGCTCCAGACATAGGTTTTTTAGAGTTGGATACCAAACTGCCGAGGCCAATTTGGAGCCAGCAAGATTATCATCTTGGGCTTGTCTTGTTTTATCTTCAATAAAACCCGTGGAAGTGGTGGAAAGGCATATCCCGAGAGGTTCCTCCAACTGAATGACAGGGCATCCACTTTCCAAGCTTCTCTGTGGAAAATCCTGGTGCTAAAATTCTGTAGTTGATGACTGAGATGGGATGCAAAGAGGTCTATGTGAGGACATCCCCAGACTGCTGTTATCATCCTGAATATTTTGGTGTCCAGCATCCACTCATGTGGATCCGAAAGGTTTCTGCTCAGACTGTCTGCCAGGAGGTTTTGTTTCCCTGGTAGAAACTGAGCTTGAAGATCCAGATTGCAAGCTAGAGCTGTGTGCTATAGATCCATGGCTAGTCTGCATAGGGGGTAGGAATGAGATCTCCCTTGCTTGTTTATGTACCACATAACTGTGGTGCTGTCTGTCCGTATTAGTAGTTGTCCTAGTTGTAAAAGATTCCTGAAGGCCAATAAAGCTTTCTGAACGGCTAACATTTCCTTTAAATTGATATGCAGATGCTTCTGATCCTTTGTCCAAAGGTCCTGCAGACAATTGCCCTGAAAATGGGCTCCCCAAGCATAATCCGAGGCGTCCGTGGTTAGAATCTGAGTGGCAGGAGGCAGACAAAAGGGTTTCCTTTTGTTTAGGGCACAAGCCCTGGACCACCAAAGAAATTCCTTTTGAAGGCAAGGAAGGACGGAGATCAGTATGTCTAAACTGTGCCAATGCTGAGACCATACACTGTTTAGGTACCACTGCATTTTCCTCATGTGTAGTCTTGCATATGGTACGCGAAGGATGCAGGAGGCCATGTAACCCAAAGCCTGCAGGAATTTCCTTGCAGATAGTTGAGTTAGAGTTGCCAAGGTTCTGAAAGTTGAAGCCAGCTGTAATTGTTTTTCGGATGTCAGAAATGCCATCTGGGTTGTAGTGTTTAGAAGTGCACCCAGAAAAGTTATCTGTTGTGATGGTGTCAAATTTGACTTTTTTATGTTTACAGAGAATCCCAGGAACTTGAGGAGGTTCTGTACAAATTCTAGATGCTGGAGTAAGACTTCCTTGCTGTCTGCCTGAATTAGGCAATCGTCCAGATAAGGGTAAATCTGAATTCCCTTGAGTCTGCAGTAAGCTACTACGGGAGCCAGGCATTTGGTAAAGACCCTGGGCGCAGTAGACAATCCAAAGGGCAGCACAGAGAACTGAAAGTGCTTCGATCCGGCCTTGACCCGGAGGTATTTTCTGCAATCCTGCCTGATGGGAATGTGTAAATATGCCTCCTTTAAATCCAAAGTTACCATCCATGCATCTTTGGACAGCATTGGAAGTAGCTGCTGTAGAGTAAGCATCTTGAATTTTGGAATCTCTAGAAAGGTGTTCAAGACCGACAGATCCAGAATGGGTCTCCATGAGTTTTGCTTCCTTGGGACTAGAAAAAGCCTTGAGTAAAAACCTTTTCCCATCTCTGAAAGAGGAACCAGTTCTATGGCATTCATAGCCAAAAGAGCTTCCACCTGGTTTAAGGCCTCCGTCGATTGATGTTTTGGAAGGTCTGGCCATCCGCTTGGCCTTGGCAAGGTATGAAAATGGAATTTGTAACCTCTTAAAATCACATCCAAAACCCATTTGTCTTGGGTTATTTGAGTCCAATTTTGATAAAAAAGAGAGAGTTTTCCTCCGAGAGGGGCTTCCAGGCAAGACGTTCCTGTAGCCCAACAGAGGGAGTCATTGAGTTTGTTTCCGTTGAGATTGTGACCTGTCCTCTCCTCCCCTAGGGGTGGAAGCAGTCCACTGTCTTGGTCTATAAGCAGTTTGTGTTTGAGGCCTCCCTCTGGAGCGTCTATATCTACCCCTCTGAGGCCTGTGTGAAGAGGGAAAGGACCAATTTTTTGAAGGCCAATTCCTGCTAAATCTAGGTGGCTGTATTTGTAAGAAATCTTTAACTGTTTGCATGGATTTTGCCTTATCCTCCATCTTTTTAATCACCTCTTCAGCTTTAGATCCAAACAAAACATTATGCTGAACAGGAGCATCCAATAATTTAGCCTTTACTTGTTCAGGTAAATTTTGTTCCTTTAGCCATGCATGTCTTCTAATGACTGTGCCAGAGGCATAGCCCTACAAGAAGCCTCCAAGGCATCAAATCCACAGTGTAAACCATGCTTCCCAACCTGTTCAGTGGCATGCAATAAGTCATGTAATTCCTTATCATCTGCACAGGCAGAAATGGAAGTAAACTTTTGTTTTAAGACAGACAAGAGAAATTGCTGGTATTTAAGCATTTGAAACTGACAGTTTAAAGCCCTAATGGACAAAGTAGCAGACGTGTACACCTTTTTGCCCCATCTTTCTAAGGATCGAGAATCCTTTTCAGTAGGAATGGGATTTTTGGCAGAAGTGGCCTTAACTCCCTTAGGACCCTGAGAAATGGTTTCAGGGTCAGCAGTAGGGTTCTTGTATAAAAACTGATGGGAATCAGGAACTCTGTAATATCTATCAAGCTTAACAGGAGCAGGAGGAAAAGAGTCAGGGGTTAAGTTAGCCTCCGAAAAGGCATCATCCACAATATCCAAATCAGGAGGAATAGCCAGGGGTCTATGTTGGGGAAGAAGAAGAAAATCCCTCAGTCTTTTCTTGGATTCCGAATACTCATGCCCTTCCCAGTGGAAATGTTCCCTCATTTCATGCAAAGTTTCCCCAAAAGAGAAATCCTCAGGAGAAGCTTAAGGAAAGGATTCTTCAGTATCAGAATCCTCATAAGGAGGGAAAGAATATTCCTGATCAGAATAAGAAACTGAGGAAACAGAAGCCTGATCAGAGGAATCATAATAAACATCCTGCCTTGGTCTTTTGTCTGGAGGGGGATATGAACCCCTAATCATAGTAAGTAAATCCTCCGCCATCTTGAGTAATTGTTTCTGTGACTTGGGAGCCGGTTCAGAAGAGGCCTGTGTTGAAGTCTTTGATTTAGAAGGAGGCTTTGCCTTTACTAGAAGCTGAGTAGGCCTGAAAACCCCTTCGGAAGCCGGTACCTGCACAGCGGCTCCGGACCCATCTGAAGGAGCATTGCCCGAAGGTCCTGCAACAGAAATATTTAAAGGCCTGGTTGGCTCCTCATGAGAGTCCGTGTCGGCCGTCGGTTCTGAAATGGCCGACGACAGGGGCTGCAAAAGCACCTCATTGACGACGCCAAACCTGAAACTGGCTCCGCATGTGCGCTATCATCAGATTTGGACCTCGGAGGCCTGTCTTTATCCTTGCGACGTTTGCGAACTCCGGTAGCCGGAACCGTATCAGACGACATTTTGTAGTTAAAGCGCCTACCGAAGTAATGAAAAGCAAAATCGTACCTTCACTTAATTGTATGTTGATTTAATCTAGCACAAAACCGACAACTAGCTACGTCGTGGTCAGGGCCAAAGCAAGGAATACAGTAAGAATGAAAATCCTTATGAGGTATTTGCTTCCCACAAGAAATACAATTATTAACTTTTTCTGACATCAGAGTGGAGCAAGAAAAAAGTTTCCCCAACGGGGTACTTAGCTTTGAGTGGAGAAGAAAGTCTTTGGACCGAAGTATATAGAAAAATTCATCAGGAGTCAACCAACTGGCACTTGCGAACTGCTATCACCGCACGGAAAGAAAGACTGGAGAAGATGGCGTCGGCTGTCAGCTTTATACTCCTGGCGCTCTGACGTCAGGGAGCATGGTTGAACAGCCGACGCCGGACCCAGACTTTGGGATTCTGGCCGACCGAGGGCTGCCTGCCGGCAGGGGAGAACCCTACAGTCATGACTGCAATACAGTGAAACACGATGAACATCTTCCTCAGAAGCCGGTGCCTGCACAGTGGCTCCGGATCCATCCAAGGTAGAGACATCTGCAGGTTCCGAAGTCAAAGAAGAGTCTCGTGGCATACCGGACTCCGAACGGGTCTCGGTAGCGGCCAGTGAATCCATCGAAGTGGGCATCAGGGGCTGCAAAAGCGCCCGAGTACCGGCAAACTGGCGACTAGCTTAACGGAAGCGTCGTCGGCAGTTTTGGACCTGTGCAGTCTGTCTCTGACTTTATCCTTATGTTTTTTCAGAAGATCGGTAGTCGGATGGCTTGCCGAAGCCATTTCGGAATACGGAGATTGAGAGCTCAAGTATTTAGAAACAATAAGGGCCCAACGATGAATAGTTTGGGCGTTGAACAAAGCACAAAATCGACAGCAAGGTACGTCGTGGTCTGGTCCTAAACAGGTGACACAGTAAGAATGGAAATCATGGTGTGGTATTTCCTTTCCACAGGCGAGACAATTGTTAACTTTTTCTGACATCGGTTAGAGCAAGAAAAAAGGATCCCCAATGGGGTATACTTACCTTTAGAAGACTTCAGGATGATTCAATTCAGAAACGAAAACTCAGGTAGTGGCCGACCGGCACTCATGTAAACTGCTTCTGCTTCGGGCTCCTCGGGACGAAAGACTGGTGTAATGGCGTCGGCGGCCTGTTTTTATACCCCTGACAACCTGACCCCCCGACTGAGGGCTACCTGCAGGCAGATAACCCAAGTGTGATGACTGCAACAGTAAAACACGAAGAGCATCTGGTAAGACAATGCCCTTTGACATAAAAGAAATAAAACACCAAATAGAAGCATCTCTAGTTCTGATCTCTGGGGACCCCACCAGTGTTGAACCTTTTAGAGAATAAAAGTCGCCAGTCTTCGATGAGTTGGTTCCGTCTGTGATACAATTTGTTATAAACAGGATTACATAAAAATGTATGTTTTGTTTGACTTAATTTATTGATATTGCCCAAGTCTGGAATTGTATCAAAAGCCTTGGCCAAGTCAATGTAAGCAATGCATACCAATTTGATATGATCTATGCCGCAGTGAAGTTGACCCGTTTACACAGACAAGATCTTCATTTCATAAAAACAATCTGGCTAAAGTCAAGGGAATGCATGCTGCCAATATCTTTGAGTTCCATAATGATGCATTCTATTACCTTACAGACAAGACAGATAAGGCTTATTGATCTACAAATAAAATTACTGACCAACTCAGTCACTGATACTAGTAACCTTTTGATAGTAATGGCTAGGCTTGAACTAGTACCAACAGGGCGGGCAGTGGTTGTGGTGGCATCTGAATCACCTGTGTGACGACGCTGGCTCATTTTATGCCACAGCCAATGTAGTTGTAAAAACAAAGGTTACCGCCCAGCACCAAGGCTCTGAGTCAGTCGTATAGTTTGGGATGCTGGTGTTAGACTGTACTTAGGACAACAGTCTGTTATCTGCTAGGCCTATGAGGTCAATAAAGAGAAAGTTGGCTGGTGACTGAAAAGTGGCAGATACAAGATCAGCGCTGAACACAGTACCAGGAAAATCTATGCTTCTCAGTAGATCGCTGGTAGCTTCCACTGAAACTGACTCAGAAATTTTCAATAGGAACAGTGACAAGGTGGTGCCTGGCATTAGGCCATCCTAGAGGAGAAAGTGCAAGAAAATGCGACAATAGAGATGCTGACAACTATAAAAAGACAAGACTTGCCAAAATACTCTTGTAACATCTCTGAGAACAAAGAGGATAGGAGAAGATGAAGCATATATTTTCCTCTTCTCTTTAATACTATACTAATGTCAACTTTTTTGTAAACATTATGGTCAACAGAATGAGAAGTTTAGGGTGAGGAAGACTGAAGAAGAGGCACTATCTGCTTCAGTTTTGGTGATAGGAGTGTTAACGATAAGAGCAGCTTGCTGAACCTTCTGCTTTTGTTGGGGGTTCTCCAAGAAGACTTAAGACATTGCTGGAATGCGTTCTAAGCTTACAGTCACAGATAGCAGTTTTGGCTTGCTGATGCACTACCATTATGACATTTAATTGCTTAGCTGGCCACTTATTAGGAGTGATGTCAATGAACTGATGTTGGAAACCAATGATGGCCACTGCTCAGGACCTGGCTCTTTTCCTGCAAAGGATCTCTTCCTAAGGCAAGTCTGGAGTTTTTCTTTCCTCTATTTGTAATAAAGCTCAAGCAATCCATGTAGTGCAACAGGAGGTTTGGTGACCTTTACCAATAAATAAAGTGTGCCAGCTGTTGGGCAAAACAGCCCTGCCACAGACATGTTTTTAGAAAAGGCATTCCAGCATTTTTACCTGAAAAAGTCTAATGACCAACAAGTTGAGGAAAGATAGATGGACAGACAGAGAGGGAGAGGGAAAAAGCAGCAAAAAACAAACAAAAATCAATGAAAAAAATATATAAAAGTAAACAACGATAAAACTTAGCACACTTCTTTCAGTCCCTCAAGAAGACATAGCAGAAAGTACAGTTGTGTGCACTTACCATAAATGTAGATGTTCGAGTGTATTCACTGTTGCAGTCATCACCTGTGGGTTATCCCTGCTGTGGTAGCCCTCGGCTGGCCCGAATACCAGAGTCAATTTTTTTTTGTGTCGGCTGCCATTGTTTGTAGTCAGACGTCAGGTCGTCAGTGCTATAAAGCAAGGCAGCAGACGTCATTACATCAGTTTTTCGTGCCCTGACCCATCAGAAGCACAAGGAAATAAGGAAAAGTGGTCCTGGGGGCACGTGGGAAGCTTATGTTCCGCTAGGGGAAGATGCTATATGGGGGATGGAGGAAGGCAAACCAGGAGTGCAGTGAATACACTCAAACATCTACATTTATGGTAAGTGTACACAACTGTACAATGTTCTTCGTGTTTCACTGTTGCAGTCATCACCTATGGGAGGATTCCCAAAGCTGAGGAGAGGGGTGGAGGATAGGTTGCAGTCCTAGGCATGGGTCAGCAGGCCCTGCAGAACTGCAGAGGCAAACCCCGCTTTAGACTTAGAAAAAAGAGGTAGGTGGTAATACTTTGTAAAGGTATGGACAGAGGTCCAGGTGGTAGCTTCCAAGATGTCCCTGGTGGGGAATCCTCTGAGAAAGGCTGTGGAAATGGAGGCTGCCCTAGTGGAATGGGTACAGATAGACTTGGGGGGGGGGGGTTCCCATTTAGTCTGTAGCAGGAGTGGATACAGTGTGACATCCATTTGGAAAAGGCTTGTTTGGAGATGGGCTTCCCCTCTGCTCCAGGGGCAAAGCTGATAAGTAGTTGGTCCGTTTTTCTGAATGGTTTGGTATGGTCCACATAGTATCCGAGTTGTCTGTGCATGTCTAGTAAGTGTAGAATTCTTTCCCCCTTGTTTTGAGGGTTGAGAAAAATGGTGGGAAGGGGTATAGCCTGGTTAAGGGTCACATCAGATACCATCTTGGTCATAAAGGAGGGGGAGTTAGTCTTCAGGGAGACTCTGTCCGCATGGAAAATTATGAAGGGCTCGACAGCCATGAGAGCCTGAAGTTCCGAGGCCCTTCTGGCTGAGGTGATAGCTAGTAGGAAGGCAGTCTGCCAAGAGAGGTAGTTCATCTCGGGTCTATATGACGCTATTGAATGGACTAAACAGTGAATGCTATTTAGTCGATCCGATACTGTCGAAATGGCAAAATAGCAAAGTCACAGAACATCAAATTTTTTCCCAGGGAAAAATTTGGTGGGCCGTCTTTGGGACTTTGCCATTTCCTCCACAATGGTGCGATCACAAAGTTGGTATATTTTACATAGTGATGGGAGGTGACTGGAACTCATACCAAGATTCTAAACTTGATAAGTTGGGGGCTTCTACAGCTTTTAATAAGCAGGCAATGGTAGCGTTGAAAGAACTGAGAACTGATTTCAAACTGTATGACCCTTTTAAACACACACACATACAAGCAAAGGCAGAGAACTTTACCTTTTACTCTAGCTGCCATAAAATGTGGTCGAGAATTGACTTTTTTCTAATTTCAGAAGTATTGATTTCACTTGACCCCAGGGTTTCTAATCAAGCTAGGCAGCTCTCTGACCATTCTAATATAACTTTAACTTTAAATACCAATATTATGAACACTAAAAGCCACCGTGGATACAATTGGTCCTTAAACCCATACTTATTGACCAAAGAGGATATATTACAAGAAGTCAAGGAGATAACTTAAACAATTATTATACAATATTCCCTGAAATAGACATCCAATAGATATAGAACAACTAAAACGTTGTTAAGAGGATTATTTATTCAGAAAGCTACATATTACAAAAAATTACAAAATAAGGAACAACTGGATTTGGAAACCAAAATACAACTATTGGACCAGGAGTTGATGAGGAACTATAATGAACAGACAGAAAAGTACAGTTTTGTACCTACCATAAATGTAGATGTCCGATAGGTATGCATCTGCAGTCATAACATATGGGTTGTCCTGCCTCAGGCAGCCCTTCGGTCGGCCGGATTCCAAAGTCTGGGTCTGGCCTTGGCTGATGTCGCACTTTCCCCAACGTCAGAGCGTCTGGGGTATAAAAGCATCAGCCGACGCCATTTTCCTCAGTTTTTCTTGCCCCAGATGCCAGGAGCCCTCTAGGAAGGCTAAATTTGGATAAATGCAATAATTTTCCAAACATTTGCAAAATTATATATTTATATATATATATATATATATATATATATATATATATATATATATATATATATATATATATATATATATATATATATATATATACACACACACACATGTAAATACAAACAAATACACCATAATAGATTCCCCCAGCTAGCTAAAAGAGGGGCAAGTACCCTAGGAATACCACAGAGGGGTAGGAGGGAGGGTAAACCTGACTGCAGATGCATACCTATCGGACATCTACATTTATGGTAGGTACAAAACTGTACTATGTCCTTCAAGGATGCATCTGCAGTCATAACATATGGGTAGAATACCATAGCCAATCTGGGGGTGGAGGTACTAAGAAAAGGATGGTGTAGTTAAGATCCCCTGCAGGACTGCAGTTGCAAACCCTGCTCTGGATCTAGAGTATAAAGGTAGATTGTAATGCTTGGCAAATGTATGCACGGAGGTCCAAGTAGCAGCTTCTAAAATGTCCTTGGTAGCCACCCCCCCCCCCCGTAGGAAGGCTGTAGTGGTTGCCGTGGCCCTTGTGGAGTGAGGCCTGATATTTTCAGGAACTGTCTTTCCATGAAAGGAGTAGCAAAAGCGAATGCAATTTCCTATCCATTTTGAAATTGTCTGTTTGGAAATTGCTCTTCCTTGCACCCCAGTTGCATATGCTACAAATAGTTGGTCAGTTTTTCTGCTAGTTTTTGTTCTGTCCAAGTAGTAGCGTAGTTGTCTGTGTATATCCAGGGTGTGCAAAAGTTTTTCCCCTTTATTCTGTGGATTAGGGAAGAATGTAGGCAAGTGAATAGCTTGGCTCAAGGATACCCTAGAAACCACCTTTGGCATAAAAGTAGGATTGGTTCTTAGTGAGACTCTGTCCTGGTGGAAAATAAGAAAAGGCTGCACTGCCATTAATGCTTGTAACTCAGATACTCTTCTTGCTGAAGTGATTGCCAGAAGGAATGCAGTTTTCCAAGATAGAAACTGTAGATCCGCTGATGCTGCTGGTTCAAAAGGAGGTAGTGTCAGTTTTTCCAGCACAAAGTTGAGATCCCAGGCAGGTAGAGGTGGTCTTATTGGAGGTTTAACATTTTTGATCCCTCTCAGAAATTGTCTGAGGAGAGGGTGTGAGAAGATAGGTGGGTCCACATTGTATTCTGCTGAAATTGCTGAAGCATGAATCTTAATGGAAGAATAAGACAGGCCATTGTGGAACAATTCTGCTAAATATTCTAGGATATGTGCTAGGTTTGCCACTGTGACATCTGTGCCCTTTGATGTGCTCCAAATGAGAAATCTCTTCCATTTAGCTGAGTATGTCTTCCTTGTGGAAGGCCTGCGAGCCTCCAGGATAATGTCCTTCACCCTCTGAGATAAAATAGTTTGATTGGGATTTAAGGAATTTTCCAGGCAGTTAGCTGCAATGTTTTCAAGTTGGGATGCAGGGTCTTGAAATTGTTCTGCGTTAGAAGAAGAGGCCATAGGGGGAGAGGCCATGATTTTGCCTGAGACATGCTTCTCAATAGTGGATACCAGTGTTGTCTTGGCCAGTCCGGAGCTATTAGTATCACTTTTGGCTGTTCCTCCCTGATTTTCAGTAGAATCTTGTGCATCAATGGGAGAGGTGGGAAGGCATATACTATTAGGGCTTTCCAGGTGAAAGAGAGAGAGTCCACCCTCCAAGCTTGTGGGTGGTATGTCTTTGAGCAGAATGTCTTCAGTTGATGGTTGAGTGGGGAGGCGAACAGATCTATCTCCGGCATTCCCCATGTCTTTGTTATGAGTTTGAAGATGTCTGGGTGCAGCATCCATTCATGTGCATCCATAGTAGTCCTGCTTAGGCTGTCCGCCAGTGCATTTTCTTTCCCTGGCACGAATTGGGCCTGTAGTTGGATATTGAGATTCAGGCATAAATCCCACAGGTTCATAGCCATCCGGCATAGCGGGTAAGAATGTGTGCCTCCCTGTTTGTTTATGTACCACATGACCGTGGTGTTGTCTGTCCTTATTAACAGATGTCCTTGTTGGAGGAAGGGTATGAATGTCTCGATTGCATGCCTCACTGCCAGCATTTCCTTTTGGTTTATGTGCATGCTTGGCTGCCCTTGAGGCCATAGGCCTTGGATGCATTTGTCCTCCATGTGTGCTCCCCATCCTCGGTCCGAGGCGTCTGTGGTGATGGTCTGCCTTGTTTTTGTTTTGTTGAAAGGCAACCCTCTGTTGGACTGGCAGGCCTGAGCCCACCACAGGAATTCCTTTTGCAGGCATGGAATGATTGGTATCATGGTTTCTAAACTGTGACTGTGTTGAGACCATACACTCCTTAGGTACCATTGCAATTTCCTCATATGCAGTCTGGCATGTGGGATTAGAATTATGCAGGATGCCATGTAACCCAGGGCCTGCAGGATTTTCCTTGCAGTAAGCTGAGTTTGTCTTGTCAAAATCATGAAGTAATCTGGAAGTTGTTTTTGCTTTTCTTCTGTGAGAAAGGCCATTTGGGTGTTTGTGTCCAGATCTGCACCCAAAAAGGTGATCCTTTGGGATGGTACTAGTCTTGACTTTTGGATGTTGACTGTGTATCCCAAGGCCTGTAACAGGTGTATGGCATAGGCCAAGTCCCTTAACAAATTCTTCTTGTTGTCCGCTTGTATTAGGCAGTCGTCCAGGTATGGATAAATTTGAATTACCTGTAGTCTGCAATGTGCAACTACTGATGCCAGGCATTTCGTGAATACTCTGGGCGCAGTAGATAAGCCAAAGGGCAATGCTGAGAATTGATAATGCTCTGATCCTGCAAGAAATCTGAGGTGTCTTCTGCAACTTGGTCGGATAGGGACGTGCAGGTATGCCTCCTTGAGATCTAGAGTCACCAGCCAAGACTCCTTGCCCAACATGGGAAAAAGTTGCTGTAGGGTCAGCATTTTGAATTTTGGCACAATGAGTTAAGTGTTGAGTGCGGACAGGTCGAGAATAGGCCTCCATTGTTTTTCTTTTCTTGGTACAAGGAATAGTCTGGAGTAAAATCCTTGGCCTTGTTCTGAACATGGTACCTTTTCTATAGCTTTCATCTGAAGTAAATTGCTGATTTGTTTTAAAGCCTCTGCCTTCTGATTTGGTGGTAGGTTTGGCATTCCGCTTCTTTTTGGCAAAGTGTGGAAGTGAAACCTGTATCCTTTGTCTATTATTTGCAATGTCCATGTATCCTTTGTAATATAATGCCAGTTTTTTGAGAATAAAGCCAGCTTTCCGCCCAAGGGTGCTTCCAGTTGATCCCTTGTAGGCGAAATCAGAATCAAGTCATTGAGTCTGTCCTGTAGTAGTGGTTGTTGTTGTAGCTGTTGCACTACTCCTCTGGTTGGCAGGCTGCCACTGACGGCCTCTGTAGGAGCCCTTCGATTGACCTCTGCCTCTAGAGCGCCTGTTCCTGCCTCTCTGGGCTCTGTCTGAGTCTGGAAAGGACCAATTCTTTGTAGGCCAGTTTCTGCTGAATCTCGGTGGTTGAACTTGCAGGAAATCTTTAACTGTTTGCACAGATTTTGCTTTTTCTTCAACCTTTTTTAGAATCTCCTGAGCAGGGGAGCCAAATAAATTTTGTTTCTCCACTGGAGCATCGAGGAGTTTAGCTTTGACATGGTCTGGCAAAGATTGCTCCTTCAGCCAGGCATGCCTACGAATAACTGCCCCAGTCATAGCTGATCTAAATGAAGCCTCCAGTGCATCATAGCCACATTTTAAGAAATGGTTACTAACCTGTTGTGAGTTATGTACCAAATCCTGAAGGGATTTACGGTCTAGGGGTTCTGGAGAAGAAAGTTTCTTATTCAGTTCATCTAACAAATACTCTTGGTACTGTATCATATGGAATTGACAGTTTAATGCCCTGACAGAAAGAGTTGCAGATGTATACACCTTCTTACCCCATCTCTCTAAAGCTCTAGACTCTCTTTCAGAGGGTAGGGGATTTTTGGCAGTAGCGGCTGCAACCCCTTTAGGGCCCTGAGAAATAGTTTCTGGGTCTGCAGAATGGGCTTTATACAGATGGAAATGAGAATCCGGGACCCTGTAATATCTGTCAGGTTTGGCAGGGGCCGGAGGAAGAGTGTCAGGGGCTGTACTGACATCATTGTACAGGAGGTACAGCTAAGGGCCTATGCTGAGGCAAATGCAAAAAGGTCCGTAATCATTTTCTAGAATCAGAGAAATCCTGACCTTGCCAATGAAAGTGCTCTCTCATGGAGTGTAAAGTCTCCCCAAAGGAAAACTCTTCAGGAGGGGAGGCCGAAGGGATAGATTCCTCTGCTTCTGAATCCTCATATGGCGAGTAAGCCCCTTCCTGGTGGTCTGACAACTCAGATCCATCCGTGGAATCATCTGAGGAGTGGGGTTCAGAGGGGTCCAGTCCTGGGCCTTTTGTCTGGAGGAGGATGAGAGGCTCTGTCTGGGTGAGGTTGTGAACCCCTAATTAAGGAGATAAGGTCCTCAGCCAGGCTGAGGATCTGAGAACTAGAGGAAGGCCTCTGGGGTGTAGATTTGGCAGGTAAAGCTTTTGAAAGTTTGGTAGCTTTAGCCCTAGAGAAGGCCTTAATGGACATAGAAGCTGGGGGCCTAGCAGCCCCACGTGCAGGGGTAAAAATGTGCAAAGGTATGGTGCCGGACAAATCCTGAACACTAGCTTCGGTAGGTAGTTCTGAAGCCGACTCAGCCGGGGCCTCTCGGGGCTCGGTGGTCAGAAGTATGGTTTCGGAAGAAGGAATCGCCGAGGACTCGGTTTCGGCCGAAACAGAGACACTCGCGGTAGGCCTAGCCGTGGTTTCAATATCCAAACACACCCGTGGAGACAATAATTCAACTGCTGCAAAAAGATGGTAAAAGCAGGTTTAATTCCCAAACGAATCCTTTAGCACAGAGAAGAAACACAGTGGAGACAAGCGCTTTCGCCTGGACAATTCCAGGCTTTATCAAGTCAGAGTAAAAACAAACTGTGAAAGCACTACCTATATACCTAAATCACATGCTTAAATTGATTGTTAATTAGACAAAACAAGCTAGTAGAGAATAATTTAAAGACATATACCATTTCCTTTTAGCTTGTTACTAAAAGTCTATTGGGATGTAAATGTTTGTGTAAACCAAAATTGATTTCATATACAAATATATTAAACATATACTGTACAATAACACATTTTCTTAAAACATTACATTTAAAAACTTTTAAAAATCAAGATTTAAGCCTACAGTATAGCATAAAACTGTAATAGACAACGAAATGTTGTCTGTACACCAAACAACCAAACTGTCAGCTACTGAATTTGTTGTATAAAATGTCAACCTATATTAAAAATTGTGTGTGTTATAAGCTATAATCTGGCTCTTCTAAGTTTGAGAACTGGCCTATGCGCGTCTCATTCATGCCAGGTATACTGCTAGCATCAAGCCTAAGCTGCCAGATTAATTCCTTAAATTCCAGGGTGGATTCCCAGTCTCCACCCCTACTACTTGGATGAACTTGTTCAAGCACCATAAGGAATTAATCTGGCAGCTTAGGCTTGATGCTAGCAGTATACCTGGCATGAATGAGACGCTAGCATAGGCCAGTTCTCAAACTTAGAAGAGCCAGATTATAGCTTATAACACACACAATTTAATATAGGTTGACATTTTATACAACAAATGTAGCTGACAGTTTGTTGGTGTACAGACAACATTTCGTTGTCTATTACAGTTTTATGCTATACTCAGAGGCTTAAATGTTGTTTTTAAAAGTTTTTAAATGTAATGTTTTAAGAAAATGTGTTATTGTACAGTATATGTTTAATATATTTGTATATGAAATCAATTTTGGTTTACACAAACATTTACATCCCAATAGACTTTTAGTAACAAGCTAAAAGGAAACGGTATATGTCTTTAAATTATTCTCTACTAGCTTGTTTTGTCTAATTAACAATCAATTTAAGCATGTGATTTAGGTATATAGGTAGTGCTTTCACAGTTTGTTTTTACTCTGACTTGATAAAGCCTGGAATTGTCCAGGCGAAAGCGCTTGTCTCCACTGTGTTTCTTCTCTGTGCTAAAGGATTCGTTTGGGAATTAAACCTGCTTTTAACATCTTTTTGCAGCAGTTGAATTATTGTCTCCACGGGTGTGTTTGGATATTGTTCTTAGTTGCTTCTCATTTTTCACTAGCCGTGGTTTCAGCCGAAACCGCGGGCCGCGAGTGTCAGTCCTTTTCCTTGCGTTTTTTGACCATATGCGAAGTCGGGGTCTCCGACAGCATTTTATAAGCAAAAGCGGCTCCAAAAAACTCCTCTGCAAACTCCGACTGACGTCTAAGAGTTCGTCGGTTGAAGGAGGCACAGGCTAAACAGGCCGATACGTCGTGGTCTGGGCCTAAGCAAGGAAGGCAGTAAGAATGGAAATCTTTATGAGGTATTTGTTTCCCACAAGTTAAACAATTATTTACTTTGTCTGACATCGGCTGAGGCAAGAAAGAGTCCCCAACGGGGTACTTAGCTTTTTTCAAAGTCTTCGGTAGCTGAAATCTCTGGATCTGACCGACCGGCACTTGCGAACAGCTTCTGCTTCGGGCACCGCGCAGCAAGAAAGACAGAGGAAAATGGCGTCGGCTGATGCTTTTATACCCCAGACGCTCTGACGTCGGGGAAAGTGCGACATCAGCCGAGGCCAGACCCAGACTTTGGAATCCGGCCGACCGAAGGGCTGCCTGAGGCAGGACAACCCATATGTTATGACTGCAGATGCATCCTTGAAGGACATCTGAGTTATTAAGATGTCAGAAAGAGCTGTTTCTTCTGCATAATAGAAAATTGACACTTTATGAACAAAGAAGTTTAGTAAAGTATGCAAATCATATTCAAACTCCCTCGAAAGCTTTAGCCCGTATTATTAATCAGACGAAATCAACACGATTAATTACTGAAATAAATCATAACAATACTATATATACTGACAAGTCAGATATCATGAAGATTTTTGAATTAATTTTTAATCAGATGTATGGTGAGCAGCAAGCACACTTCCAAGATAAAGATAGGAAAGATTTCCTACAGAAAATAATTTTTCCTAATATTGACAAGGATTCTCATGGAGAATTAATTGCACCGATTACAGTCGAGGAGGTTTTGGAGGCAATCAAGAAATTGAAGCCCCATAAAGCCCCAGGGCCAGATGGTATGACCTCTGAATTCTACAAATCTTTTAGTGTGATTCTGAGCAGTGTACTTTCACAGACTTTTAATTATATCATTCTGAATGGCAGCAATGATCCCCACTTTAATGCCTCAAGGACAATCCTGATATTGAAGGAGAATAGTGATTCCAAAAATCCAGACAATTACAGGCCCATATCACTGCTGAATACTGACATGAAAATCATGAAATCCATTCTAGCTAGTAGACTGAAAAAAGTAATAAATTAGATAATATCAGAGGAACAGGCGGGGTTTATAGATGGGAGACAGACTACGGACAATACATTAACTCTTCATACACTAATTTCTTATGCGAAGTATAAAAATATGAACATATATGCCTTAATAATTGATGCTCAGAAAGCATTCGACAGAGTTAATTTGGCATATTTATTTGATATATTATCACATTTCAATATACCTCAGGAGTTTATTTCAACGTTAAGGAAATTATACAATAATGCATACACTAATTTATCTATAAATCATGAATGCTCCAAAAGGATTCAAATTAAAAATGGTACTCGACAGGGATGCCCATTATCTCCCATGTTATTTAATCTGTATTTGGAGCCCTTATTTCTTCACATGAAGCAAAATGTATTTTATAACTCTCCAGTACTTCTTGGGATAAAGGTTAGGATGGCTGCCTTTGCAGATGATCTAAATATATACTGTACCACACCGGTTTCTGATACTGAAAAAATACTAACAGCAATACAAAACTTTGAGAGAATTTCTAATTACAAACTAAATTTAAAAAAAAACAAAATATTCCCTTTAAAGACACCCACACCTTTTTCAATGCTACCATTGATAGGACAAGTAAGGACGGAAGAAAGGATAAAATATCTGGGGATTGAATTCTCAACTGAAAATAGAGATATCTTTATAAATAATATTAAGGCAACTGGAGACCGAATAACATTGGATTTAAAAAGATGGAGCAAGTTGAAGTTACCGATGATGGCAAGAGCAGCGATTATAAAAATGAATGTTCTCCCCAGAATGCTATATATTTTTAGAGCAGCACAACTCAAAATCACGAAAACATTTTTTAAGCAGTTTCAGATAGGATTGGGGAGATTTCTTTGGGAACCCAGGAAAACGAGAATATCATATGAGAAAATGATGGCTCCCAAAAATGGGGGGGGGGGGTTGGATCTACTGGATTTTGAAATGTACTATTTAGTGATTCAGGCTAATAGGATTTTAAGGGTGTCTTACTTGGACAGTAATAGTAGAAAATGGATACCCAAATGGGTGCTTCTAACTTGTAAACACATAAAAGGAGTGGGAATTAACGTTAAAGCGGTACCATTTTTAAATAATCGAACACTGAGCAAATATGATTTAATGGAGCACATTAAGATTTAGGTAATGGCAATTCAAACTCTGTTTGCCTCTTTAAACTTACTAAACTATATGATGGTTTTTCAACCGTTTCATGGGAATCCAAACATGACTATTGGTAGTCAACTGATAGATTTAAAGAAATTTCCCCTTATTAAGGATTTAACTGTGCTTGATTTATACCCCTTTTTAGGAGTAGCAGTACATGATATTTTAAAAGAGATGAATCTTCCCATTTCTTATTTAATTATAATGAGGCAGCTAAAAGATCTTGCCATAAATTATTTTAATAGCTCCGAAATCAAAGAAGAGGACTTAGTTATCTCTCGCAATCTGTGGGAAGCCTTGCTACAAGATAGAAAATACATAACCTCAGCGTATAAAATGATAAAAGAGAGGAAATACAATAATTATATTCTTTTATCGAAATACTGGAAAGAGAAATTGGTATCCCTAGATGACAGTAAGATATTAGAGGTGTTTAGCTTAACATTGAAATCAGTATCCCTTCAAAAACTGGTCTTTACTCAACTGATGATATTTAATAATGCGTATTATACTCGTCTCACTCTTCATAAATTTGATTCGAAGAACTCACCCAAATGTCCACAGTGTTTAGATCAGACAGCGGACCTGCTACACATGTTCTGGAGTTGCAAGTGCATTTATAAATTGTGGAACTCATTAAAATTGCAGTTACAAAAAATGGGTTACCAAAACTCAACACTCTCCTGGGAATTTTTGATTCTCCATATCCCACCGGAGAATTTAGATAAATCAAAGAGGATCGTAATTATGAATATCAGTTTATTAATGAAATTATATATAGCCACAAATTGGTTGAACCCAGCCCAGACATCGTGGGAAAATTTCAGGCTGTTAGCGATCACGCATATTTTAGCGCATAAATTATTAATTAGTAACAACAAGAAAAGTATAAATAGTATAAAAATATGGGAGCAAATTTTTAACACTGTGTTGACCTAGAGGTTCCTATCCACTTTCTCTCAGGACATACAGTAAGAGAACAAACACAATCTTAGATTAGATAGAGGACGTAGAAATAATACAGATTGTTGGCTTGAGTTTGTTTCTATTTTTCTCTTGTAGTTTTTTCGTTTTTTTTCTCTACCTGATTAGTAAGGTATCTATTGTTAATGCATGATGTTGATATATGATATGGAGCTAACCATTGGAAGCAATTTTGTACATAATGTAAATAGTGTGTGGATTGTATTATGGTTTTGAAAAATAATAAAAATGATTATCGAAAAAAAAAAAACAAAGTTGGTATATTTAAGTAGGGGAGAGTTGGTGGCACAGCCCCCCACATTGTGGTGTATGAGGGGCGAAGCTCCCCACTTAAATTTGTGTTTACGTTTTTTTTTTACGGAGCAGCAATTTTTTTTCCTGGGAAAAAATTCGCTGTTCCATTTGTTCGATATTTTGTTTCGATATCAGTATGATGAAATAGCATTCGCTATTTACATCGTACGATAATATGATACAGACATGTTCAACTCTGTTGAAGCGGCAGTTTCGAAAGGAGGCAAGGTTAGTTTTTCTAACACACAATTCAGTTCCCAGGGTGGCGTCAGAGGCCTTCTGGGAGGCCCGATCTTAGAAGCCCCTCTGAGAAATTGCTTAATCAAAGGATGAGAGAAGAGGTGTGGGTCTCAATCATAATGGGCAAAAATGGCTGAGGCATGGATTTTAATAGAGGAGAAAGAGACCACTATTGAGCAGCTTTCATCCCACTGTACACATCTCCTTTACATCTTACCAATTGCATACAATAATACAATAGGGATATGGAAAACAAAAAGAGAACATCCAATCACCTCCTGACGACTTTAAATGATGAACCCCCCCCCTTAGCCAATCCTTGCTTTGATGATGACTAAATAGGTCAACTTACCATGGAGAAACCTGATGATCAACACACAGCCAGGGCAGAGAGTGAAAAAAAATTTGCATGGTTTGCACTGTAACAACTGGACAGCAGAACAGAGAGATGCAGAAGCAAGAAGCCTAAGAACACTTTACATAAAAAAGCAGACAGTCCTGATGGTTACTCAACTTCATAATTTAAAAAAGGAGTTTAAAACAATATTTAAAACAGGCAAATGTACATTAACAAAAAAGAAAACCGCTACATTAACATTTTTTCCATGTACATACATTGTGCAACACACATCTTTTCTTTGCAGCTATAATCAGTTCATTACATAAATTGTTGAGTTTCTGTCTTTCCTTAAATCTCACTCCTCTTTGTCCTAAACATTATTCTGTATGACTTGTTCCCACAATTTCCATTTATTTCTATGTAACCTTCACCTTACCTTTTCTAAAGATCCATCCTCCAAGTTCTATTCTCTCTCTCATAACATTCAACACTTTAAATACAGCTAGTTTAGACTCTGATTTCCATTTTATAGCATTTTGGCAGAAACAGAATTAAACTCAGTAAGGCCTAACTATGTTATGGCAATTCAGATCCTTTGTCCTAGTACAAAAGAATAATTTCCTAAATTATAGCCATTTCCTCACACAACATTTCTGACATTATTCTGTAGGGAAATAGCATGTGTCCCTGAAGACTTTCTTGAAGATAGTTATATATTACCATTTATCTCATCTCCTATCATAACCGTTAGTTGAGACTCATCTACCTCTAACTTTGGCATAAATATTTCCATTTGTGCTATGTCTTGATTTCCAAATTTCTCTGCTTAAAATATTTTTTCATAAAATTTCCAGAATATCTCTAACAGCTGTACATAATCTCTTATTTTTCTTGTTATAGGCTCCCTAAATTTGGTGACAACCACTTCTACTTCCTGTTGCCCAAGTCAAACGTTTTTGTGCTCTGGAGTTATAAAAAAAAAACCAATTCCTTAACATCAATCTTTCTAAACTCATGTATCTTTATCCAGATACTTACACATTCTTTTTACAGTTTTTACACCCCTGGGTTTTTACCACTTGTGTGTTATCTAACTCAAGGATCACTTAATTTGACCTGTTAGTAACAGCCTGCATTTAATTGCTGGAACCTGTGTTCTGAGAGACTGCCTTCCAGACTATCTGCAAATATACAGAGCTGAGTATATTTTTTTGGTTTTAAAGTTTGTACTGTTAGTTGTTGCTTAGATCTCTGTTGAAACTGTTTTGTCCCATCCACCCACTCTCCCTATTTTTGGTTTGTAGTTTAAATTTGGTGGCTTTTGCAGTTTCCCGCCCCACTGTAGATTTGATCTGGGACACTCCCCCAGTCCCATCTGTTTACCACATTCTACCTACTAAACTCTTTCTGGACTTGCTTTTAGTCCTTTTTAATTTAATTGTATTTTTAAACTGTGTTTGGTCTAATATTGCTACATACGCAAGTGTGCTAGCTTGCACTGCATGTGAATTGTTTTACTACTGTTTTTGCTACTTTTCTGTAACAAAAAAAAAAAACAAAAAAAACTAAGCCTGTTTCCTACCTTTCCTGTAACTAGTGTTCCAGATACAGATTTGCTGTATCCAGGACTGTATGTAAGCTTCTGAGCCCCCCAAGCCTTTCTGTGTTGGAGGGAAGCCTTCTAGCTTATCAGTGGGAGTGGTAAGCACTAGGTAACCTGTCTACCACATAAGAAGTGGTTCTGGCCCAGAAATTGTAGTTACTGGCCGTTTGGGCAATCTCTTCCATCTCTCTCAACTTTCTGATTTGAAAGCCTGCATTTGCACTTGTTTCTGTCTTGTAACTCGTCTAGTGCAGACACAGATTCTTTGTTTTAGCACTTAAATTTGCTTATTCATGCTCAGCACTTGTTCACTTGTAAGCACTAAATAGGCTACTAATTACTATAGCATTCAATCTTCCTCATTACCTAGAGGAAAACAGTTTTTGTACTTAATTTTCTCACTTGCTTAGAGAAAAACAGCTCTTGTACTCACTTTCCTCGCTTATCTAGAAGAAAATAGTTTTTTATTCAGGCATGTCTAAGGATCAGCTCCCAGTGTTATGTCCTGTCTATCTGATGAATGTGGGCATCTTGAGGCAATGTAGAAATTGCCTAATGTACACAGACAACCCTCTCCTCCTACCACCCAACACTACAACCTGTGAGAGATGCACTTATCCAGCCAAACTGGAGGTAAAGCTCTCTCCAACCAAGACTGAACTTGACAGTCATGAGGAGAACATAAACATTTGCACCACACCACACTCATTACATAGTCTCACTAAATCTAAACCACCAAAATTCACACACAGTAACACAAAAACATTCGTGGAGGATCTCAATAATAATCTGTCTAAGCAACAGAGACCTCCAAAGCAGAAACGCAAGCAACCTCCATCCCCCAACACAACCCAAATGACACACAGCCCACAGACTCAGTGTGCCACTCAACCACAGCCAATAAGGCAAAACAACGTACCCAACACACTAGTCATAGGTTACTCTATAGTCAGGCACACTGATGTCCCACTCACCAGGCTAAACAAGGAGAAGGTTACTGTCAGCTGCCTGTCGGGTGCCAGGATCCGCCACATAACCCACGCACTTAGGTCACTCCACAACAAGTACAAATATGACTCTGTCATTGTCCATGTTGGTGTGAGTGACCTGAGACGTACCTCCCTGGACTACATGAAGAGAGACATGGAAGAGCTCTCCGATCTTGTAGCCCAGGCAAGTATGACCCTAGCCCTGAGTAGCATTCTGCCATCGCCCAGAATGATACCACAGTACAAGGACAAAATGATTGACTTCAACAATTGGCTAAGCTTCTGGTGTCATTCTAAGGGGATCCAGTATCTGTCTGCCTGGGATGACATGGTCGACAGACCACGATGCTTTGCCACAGATGGCCTGCACCTGTCGCCCCTGGGATTCCGGATACTGGCCAAGGCTCTTGTTGCCCCTATAGTGCCTTTTTTAGGCAAGGTTCAAATAACCAATTCACCACCATATCAGGAACAGGCAAGCAAAAACTGAGGGTAATGCTACTCAATGCTAGAAGTCTAAATCTCAAAATGCACTCACTCAAGGCACTCCTTAAAATGGAGAACATTGATATCTGTGCAGTAACTGAGACCTGGTTCAAGGCTCCAGAGAGCACCCCTGCACTAACAGGCTATAACTCATACTACACTTTTCGGCCATGTAACCTGGACTGAAACACCAAAGGCGGAGTTGTGTCTATATTCATTAAGGATATCCACAACTCCAGGCTAGTTGCTCAGCATAATGCATCCGGGGTTATCCAAGTGCAACTAACTCTGGGCAAAACTGCAATCCAAATTGTAGCTTGCTACAGATCCCCCACCATGCCCCAGGATTCCCACTCCTCTTTTCTTGATGTACTGGAAAATATTAGGGTTCAACCAAACACCGTAATAATGGGCGACTTCAACTACCCCACCATTAACTGGAAAAACTACTCATGTACCAACTCCTTAGCTCAACTCTTTCTGGAATTCATAAACTCCAATGCCCTGGATCAACTTAAACACACCCCCATCAGGGGCAACAATATCCTAGACCTAGTCATTACCAACATGATTGACCGGTGTTCCACACCTGAAGTCAACTCCTCGTTGGTCCGATCCGACCACAAGCTAATCACCCTTGATATCCACATCCCACCCCCACCCCCCATTAAGGGAACCACAGTAAAACATTTCTGCAAAGCCAACTTCATGCTTCTTAAGACAGAAGTGGTGAAGTTCATGACACCCATGCAGATGGACAATACAATTACAACTGCTGAATCCTACACAAATGCACTCTATAAGCACTTACACGAGTACATGGATCGTGCTATCCCAAACGGAACCAAGACGCTATCCACCAAAAAAAGGAAGTCAATCTGGTGGTCCCCTGCCATAAACAAACTGTACAACAGAAAAAAGAAACTGTTGCAAAAGACAGTAAAATCCCATGAGTGGAGGAGCTCCCTGTTCAGCCTCAGTAAGAAGCTGAAATCCCTTATAAGATCCTCCAAAGCTAGCTATGAAAACAAAATTGTGCTAAGATTTTGCGTGATAAGAGACCTTGGGACCCAGGTGGACAGTAGTCTCCCCTTTGATAGTCACATCGCCACAGTAGTCAGGAAGTCCTCCTACGTGGCACACCTCATCATAAAAGGATTCTCATCCAGGAAAAAAGAGGTCATTGTTCCCCTCTACTTGACACTCATTAGACCCATTACAGAGTACGCCCCTTTTGGAATGTACCTCACAAGACATCTGCAGCAGCTGGTAAGGCCACAGAAGTACCTCACAAAGAGGATTACTGGCCTCAAACAAATGCCCTACCAATTCCAAGGACAACCACAAAGCATTCTATAGCTATGTCAAGAATCTCGATGGCAACACCCACATCTGCTCTGAGTTACAGCACAAAGGCACAAAAATGACAGAACCAACTGATATTGTCAACGTCCTGGCAGATAGGTTCAGTGCTAACTTTAGCCCCGCCTCTCACCCCCTAAAGGGCCCATATCTATGCAGGACGAATGCGGAGTCCCTGTAATCACAACTACGCAGGTAAAAGCTGCACTTTAAAGCCAAAAACACAGCATCCATGGGACTGGACAACATCCCAGGCTGCGTTTTACATGAACTTCAGAACGAACTGGCTCCCCACTTAAGCACCATGTTCAATAATAGCCTTGCATCAGGCTTTGTGCCCACTGAATGGCGCACAGCAACAGTTATCCCACTCAACAAAGGGGGAGCCACCACTGATCCCGGGAACTATCGACCTATTAGCCTGACGAGCATGCTCTGCAAGGCCATGGAACGTACCATCATAGAACTCTAACACAGACATTGGTAACCTCCAAACTCTGGATCCCACCCAGTTCGGGTTTGTGAAAGGCAGATCATGCCTCCTGAACCTGATCGACTTCTTTGAGGCAGTCACCAAAGCTGTAGATGAGGGTAAGGTGGTTCACACAGCCTATCTTGACCTCGCCAAGGCTATAGACACCATCCCCCATTCTGGAATTATAGCTAAACTCACTAAACTAGATATAAATCCCTATGTCACAAGATGGGTTGCCAACTGGCTCACTGACAGAACCCACACTGTAAAAGTTGCAGACTCCAAATATGACCTCAAAGCAGTGACAGGTGGAGTACCACAGGGTTCCGTCCTGGGACCTCTCCTGTTTGGTATCTATTTCTCTGAAGTACAGGCTAACACAGAAGGCCTCTGGCTAACAAAGTTTGCAAATGGCTGCTAACGAAGTTTGCAGATGGCTGCAAACTAGGAGCCATAGTCAAATCCCCAAATGATGTGGACATCCTACAGAAGGGCCTCGCTGAGACAGATGCCTGGTGTCAGAGCCATGGCCTCAAGCTCAATGCCAAAAAGTGCAGTGTCATCCCCTTTGGTAACAACTCTGTACCCATGAACTACCACATAGGCAGCAATCTACTTAACACCGAATGCGTGATAAGAGACCTTGGGACCCAGGTGGACAGTAATCTCCCCTTTGATAGTCACATCGCCACAGTAGTCAGGAAGTCCTTCTACGTGGCACACCTCGTCATAAAAGGGATCTCATCCAGGAAAAAAGAGGTCATTGTTCCCCTCTACTCGACACTCATTAGACCCATTATAGAGTACAACGCCCCTTTTGAAATGTACCTCACAAGACATCTGCAGCAGCTGGAAAGGCCACAGAAGTACCTCACAAAGAGGATTACTGGCCTCAAACAAATGCCCTACACTGACTGCCTCAAAAAACTCCAGCTTTATTCCGTAGCATATCGCCTACTCTGAGGTGATCTCTGCCTAACATATAAAGCTGTGTCAAACCCAGAGCTGTTGGACATGCTACATCTAAAGAAATCCCAATCCCTCCGAGCTACACGCTCTAGGGACCTAAACCTTGTTCACCACAATAAACAGGACATGCTGAAGGATAGATTCCTGTCCCAGAGACTTTCCATACTCTGGAACAGGCTACCCATCTATGTCAAGCAACGTTCTTCAATAGCACTCTTCAAGAAAAATCTTGATGAGTGGATGGGAAACAGGAAATACACCCGGGGATCACTTCTGTCTCTCTGCTCAACAGTGGCACAGGAAAATAACTTTCTTGGGTGGCATAAGCCAGGGAACCTTGTTGGCTAGGCTTACGTAGGCCCTTGGGCTGATAGCCTAGTACCTACCTATGAACCTATTCTCTCTTTAGCATTCTACATTTCCACATTTTTTTGTTCTGTAAGATTCCTCTTGTTTTCAATATTTTAAGCTTTGTCAGCCCCACTAAGTGATTCCTATTACTTCTTAATCTCTCTTTCATTTTTACTTTTACCCTATTTTTAAATTCTGTTTTCATTTTATCCCACTCACTACCTGTTACTTCTGAAGCTATTTCTGTCCTCCCTAACTCCTCTTGATTTCTACTAAATTCTACTACCCATTCCTTAAACTCATCTCTTTTGGATAGGTAGGTGGGAAATTACTTGTGTCTCATTTGTTATACCACATTTTTATCTTAGTTTTTATCTGTGCATGATCTGATAGTTACTGGATGTGTGTTGAAGCTTTCTATTAAATGCATGTTTCTGTGAAATATATCTCATCTAGCCCAGTTACTGCACCTTGGGGAATAATATGTAAATTCTGTCAGAGTTCCTACTACTGTACAATTTAATTTTATTTAAACTTGGTCAGCGCACTTTTGCGGGACCTAAAAATGCAATGTTTTCTTAAAGTATATAGCCTGTGGTTTTTATATCTGGGAGGGAACAAAGACAGCAATCAGTTTAAGTGGGAACACAGGCTGTAGCATATGGATAACCTTAATTTTAGGTTAAGTAGTGCATGTGGGTGCAGTTCTCGATTTAAGGTAAATGTTCCTATCTACAGAATTAAACTATTTTTTGAAGATGTACATAGTTTTCTGTATTTGTTCTAAGTTAATATGGGATGTTTGTTATGAAAACATATTTATTTTTTTCTTTGTGCGTGGTCATTAAAACAAAAATGTCTTGAAGAGTGTGACATGGGTTCAAACAGAGATGAGAAGGAATAAATGTATAAAAGATCAGCCTGCCAAACATAAGCAAGTGCATGTAATATAGAAGTTGGAAATACATAACCAAAAAAAAAACCTGCCATGTATAATGGATAGGACAATAACTTTTTTATTATATTGGCTATGTTATTCATATTTATCCTGGAATGCAAATGACCTTACAGACACAGATGAAAAGGCAACAGTACTGAATTATACTGAAAAATGCACAGTGCAAACAGGAATGCTGCAGAAGACAAATTTGGAAATACATGAACATGTGAATTTGATAAAGAAAGCATTTCAGAATGGATATTCAGCATACTATCAGGGATAAAGGAAAAGGGAAGTAATTATACTAATTGCTAGAGGGGCTCCAATTGTGAAGACAGAATAAAGAAAATTGGAGATTTGTGGTAGTCAAGGGCTACTGGCAAGGGAGGAGGCTAGCATGTATTTATATTCTCCCCAAAACTATTGTTTTGAAACTCTAAAAAATTGGGGAGAAATAATCAGCTTTCAGCAGGGAATATTACTTGTACGTGGGGTGTAGAATTTGATTTGCAACAATGAGGATGTATCTAGGGGTGGGTGGCCTAGAATGGAAAATATAACAAGAGTGTAGATTTCTGAAGACATTTATGAAATAACATAATAACTAGGCTATAATAGACAAAAATTATATTTCACTTGAACATGACCATTTAACTGAGAGCTCTGATATATATCCAATAACCATTTCAGATCATGCGCCAATAATCACAAATATAAAAATGCAGGGTAATGAAGTAAAGGTGAGACACTGGTCCTTCCCTACTTAACTGTTAAAAAGAGATGAATGTAAGGAATGGATAATGGAAATTATTCAGGGGTTATTAGGGAAGATAGAAAGTATTCCAGAAGTTATAGCTAGTGAGTGGGATAAAACGAAATGGAGTTTAAAAATAAGGTAGAAATAAAAGAAAGAAAATTCTGGTTAAGGAGTGATAACTTTTTAGAGGAACTGGCAAAGGTTAAAGTGTTACAAAATAAGGGGAGTCTCACAAAGTAAGACAGCAGAGTGCTAAAGAGAAAATAAGGAAGTACCTGGATAAAACTCATGAGTTTAGAAAGACTGTTAAGCAACCATTTTTTTATAATAACTAAAGAGCAAAAAAAACCATTTGGCACAAGGACTTTGGCAACAGAAAATAGAACGGACTGTTGCCAAACTTTGGCAACAAAAAATAGAAAGGACTGTTGCCAAACTTAGGGAGCCTATTACAAGAAAAATAACCAGAAGTCCTGCACAGGTATTACAGACATTGTGTAAATTTTACGAACATTTGTATAAAGCAGAGAAGTGGGGAAATCAAGAAAAATCACAAATGGAAATATTTATGGAAGATTTAAATATGCCATGGTTAGAGGTCAAAGTTCAACAACTACCAGTTAAGACAGTAGGAGATGAGATAAAAATGGTGATGTATAACCAATATGCTGGCAGTCCCCAGGAATAGACGGTACTTTGGTGAAAATTTAGAAGCTAAGAGGGAGCAAAGTGATACAGATCTGTGAATGATTTTTCTATTGGTATTTTAAAAGGAAGGAAGGCACCAACATCCTGGAAAAAGCTGTGGTTGCTGTAATACCTAAAGATGGTAAAGATCCAACTTCATACAGTCACACTTCACTTTTAAACCAAAGTTTTTATGTCTGTAATGACTAAAAAAAATAACAAAGGAGATGACAAATTTGATAGTTGTGGGGTAGTGTGGTCTTGTGGAGGGGAGGCAAACATTTGACAACATTAACAGAACAATAATGATCCACAGGGAAGCAGAATGTAAGAAAATACTGTCTTTACTGGTGGATCTTGTGATGCAGGGGAAGCATTTAACAGAATAAGCTGGGATTTTTTTTTAAGTAGGGCAATGAAAGCATCTGCATTAACAAGGATATATGCGGGATCAGAGTAAAAAAATCAAAGTAGGAGGGTTACTCTCTGATAAGTTGTGTCTGAACAGAGAAACTAAGCAGGGATGCCTTATTTCCCTTGTGTTACTTTCATTATATTTACAGAAGTATTTGTAAAAAAAAAAAAAAAAAAAAAAAAAAAAGGGGGGGGGGGGCTCAAATTCATGAGTATAACTGGTATGGCGTTCAAGAAAAAGTTGGCTTTATTAGAAGATATTATTTTGTACCAGATGAAACCAGAAAAGGACATCTTAGTGTTGTGGAATATTCTGAGACAGTTCCATTTTTTTTAAGGATATAAAATTAATGAAGATAAAACAAAGGCCATAGCTACAAACTATGTACTTACACATGAACTGATCCAGTAATACCAACATTAGTCTTTTTCTTACAGTTAAATCAGTTCTAAACCACAAAGTCACATTTAAGTGACTACCAGCAAAAAGTACAGTTGTGTACACTTACCATAAATGTAGATGTTAGAGTGTATTCACTTGTTGCAGTCATTACATTTGGGTAATCTGCTGGCAGGTTGCCCTCAGTCGGCCTGATTAACAAAGTCTTGGGTCCTGTGTTGGTTGCTGTTCCTTCTTCCATGATTGTCAGGTCATCAGGGGTATAAAACATGCAGCCGACGCCATTACATCAGTTTTTCTTGCCACAGATGTCAGGTACCCCCCAAATGGGGAGCAACATATATATATATATATATATATATATATATATATATATATATATATATATATATATATATATATACACATACATATATACACACACACATATATATAAAATTTAAAACACAAAACATATACCTCCAAACAAAATCAAATACACCAAGAAGGCTATTAATCATAGTAAAAGAAAGAAGAGGTAAAGTTAGAGAAAAACAGGGGGCTGGAGGGAGGGTAACCAGGACTGCAACAGTGAATACACTCGAACATCTACATTTATGGTAAGTGTACACAACTGCACTATGTTCTTCGTGTTTCACTGTTGCAGTCATTACATTTGGGTAGAATCCCAAAGCTATGGTTGGGAGGATGGATTTATACAGCATTAGGAGCAGCTATAAGGCCCTGCAGGACAGCAGTGTCAAAGCCTGTCTGGATTTAGAGAAGAGAGGTAAATGGTAATGTTTGGTGAACGTATTAACTGAGCTCCAGGTACCAGCTTCTAGAATGTCTCTGGTAGGAACCCCTCTGAGAAAGGCTGCAGAAGTAGATGCAGCCCTGGTGGAATGAGATCTGATCCCCTTGGGGACAGGTTTACCATGGTACATATAGCAGAAACGAATACAATGGCTTATCCATTTGGAAATAGTCTGCTTTGAAATAGCCTTTCCCTCTGCCCCTGCAACAAATGCCACCAATAGCGGTTTAGATTTTCTTAGAGATTTTGTCCTGTTCAAGTTGAATCTTAGTTGTCTGTGTACATCCAATGAATGCAGAATTCGCTCACCCTTGTTCTGTGGATTGGGAAAGAAAGTTGGCAGATGAATGGTCTGATTAACAACCACATTGGATACCACCTTAGGCATAAAGAATGGATTGGTCCTGAGAGCCACCCTGTCCAGATAAAAAATAATGAAAGGCTCCATTGCCATAAGAGCCTTCAATTCTGAAATTCTTCTAGCTGAAGTGACTGCTAAATTAAAAGCTGTTTTCAAAAGAGAATTTTTAGGTCCGCAGTAGCAGCTGGCTCAAAAGGAGGAAGAGTGAGTTTTTCCAAAACAAAACTGAGGTCTCATGCAGGAGCTGGTGCTCTCCTGGGAGGTCTTAAATTTCTGGCCCCTCTGAGATACTGCTTTAGCAGAGGATGAGATAAGAGGGGAGGTTCTGTGTTGTAATGAGCTGAAATGGCAGATGCATGGATTTTTATGGAAGAAAAAGATAGGCCCTTGTGAAGCAGCTCAGTTAAGTATTGCAGAATCTGAGGAATATTGGGCATTGCTGTGCTTAATCCTTGTGATTGGTTCCAGGCACAGAATCTTTTCCATTTGTCAGCATAAGATTTTCTAGTACTAGGCCTTCTAGCCTCCAAAATGACATCCATCACAGGTTTGCTGAGAGATGCCAAGGGTAAAATCAGATGATTAGCCATGCTGCAAGACTCAAAGTTTGGAGCTGAGTGTGCAGAACTTCGTAGTTCTGCTGAGACACTAGGTAAGGTGTCTGAGGCAGGTGCCATGGAGGAAGCTGTGACACATTGCGCAGGAGCGGGTACCAGTGTTGGCGAGGCCAGTCTGGAGCAATCAGAATCATTTTTGGTTTGTCCTGTCTGACTTTTAGTAGGACTTTGGAGAGCAGAGGCAGAGGGGGAAAAGCATAGACTGATAGAGCATCCACTTTCCAAGCTTTTTTGTGATGAATTCTTGTGCAGAATTTGTCCAACTGATAGTGCTGGGGTGAGGCAAAAAGATCTATGTCTGGGCTCCCCATTTGCGTATCAACATGCTGAAAACTTGTGGTTCCAGTTTCCATTCGTGTGGGTCCATAAGATTTCTGCTTAGTTCGTCTGCCAGAGTATTTAGCTTTCCTGGCAGGAATTGAGTTTGTAGATGTACTTGATAAGTCAAGGCCATGTTCCACAATGCCATGGCTAGTCTGCAAAGGGGGTAGGAATGTGTACCCCCCTGCTTGTTTATGTACCACATGACTGTGGTGTTGTCTGTCTATCAGTAGTTGTCCTGGATGATGGTAGTCCTTGAAGGCTGTCAGAGCATTCTGTACAGCTAGCATCTCTTTCTGATTGATATGTAGGTGCATTTGATTTGGGCTCCATTTGCCCTGAATGCATTTCCCTGCCAGATGCTCCCCCCAAGCATAGTCTGATGCATCTGTAGTTAGGGTTTGGGTGGCAGGGGGTGGAGTGAATGGCAGTCCCTTGTTTTGGTGGCAGGCCTCTGCCCACCATAGGAACTCTAGTTGCAGGCAAGGTATGATAGGTATCATTATTTCCAGGCTGTGACAATGTTGACTCCATAAACGTTTTGGGTATCACTGAAGTTTCCTCATATGCAGTCTTGCATATGGAATTAGAAGAATGCA
Organism: Protopterus annectens; assembly: GCF_019279795.1. Lineage (NCBI taxonomy): Eukaryota > Metazoa > Chordata > Ceratodontiformes > Protopteridae > Protopterus > Protopterus annectens. Next base: position 629,014,893 of record NC_056746.1, read on the forward strand.
GGAGGCCATGAATCCCAAGGCCTGCAGAATTTGTCTTGCAGATAGCTGGGTTTTTGTGACCACCTGTTTGAAGTAAATCATCAATTGAATTTGCTTTTCTGGTGTAAGGTAAGTCATCTGGGCAGTTGTATTCAAGCTTGCACCCAGGAATGTAATTTTTTGAGAGGGTACAGTTGTGATTTCTTTTCATTTATGGTGTACCCTAGACAAGTTAGAACCCTTTTTACAAATGCCAGATGCTTTAGAAAAGTGTCCTTGTTTTCTGCCTGAATTAGACAATCAACCAGGTATGGATACATCTGAATATTTCTTTGCCTGCAAAAAGCAATTACTGGTGCCAGGCACTTTGCCAGCACCCTGGAATCTCTGTCTGAAGGGGTAGGATTTTTAGCAGTAAAAGCCTTAATGCCCTTGGGACACTGAGAAATGGTTTCAGGGTCAGCAGTAGGGTTTTTGAAAAGGAATTTGTGGGAGTCAGGAACCCAGGCAGAGGAGGGAATGCACAGATCGAAAACTGTGTCCAGGGGAAGGACAGAGCATCCACTTTCCAAGCTTTGTCGTGATGATTGATCCCTGGTGCAAAAGGTTGGAAGAAGGTGATTGGTCGGAGATGAGAAGAGATCCACCTGGGGTGTGCCCCAACGCTGAATGATTCGATACAAGATGGTCTTGTTTAGTTGCCACTCATGAGGATCCAGGACCTGCCTGCTCAACCGGTCTGCCAAGATGTTGAGCCTTTCTGGAAGAAACTGAGCTATCAGATTAATGCCCATGGAAGCTGCCATTGACCAAAGTATCATGCTTTGTCTGCACAGGGGGTAAGAGTGAGTCTCTCCCTGCTTGTTGATGTACCGCATGATTGTGCTGTTGTCTGTCCTGACTAGAAGAGTACCAGGAGAGAGAAGATGCTTGAAAGCCATCAAGGTCTGCTGGACTGCCATCAATTCCTTCAGATTTTTGTGCAAATGAACCTGTTGATAGTTCCAAGTCCCCTGAATGCTTCTGCCCTCTAGATGAGCTCCCCAAGCATAGTCCGAGGCATCTGTGGCGAGAGTCTGGCTGGCAGGAGGTGGACAGAAAGGCAGGCCTTTGTTCTGTGCACAGGTCGTCGCCCACCAAAGGAACTCTGTCTGCAGGCAAGGAATCAGAGGAAGAATCAAGTCTAAATTATGAGTGAGTTGACACCAAAGATTTTTGAGGTACCATTGAATTTTCCTCATATGCAGTCTTGCATATGGAATCATCAGAATACATGAAGCCATGAATCTCAGGGCTTGTAGGAATTGCCTTGCAGAGAGCTGGGTCATGCTTGCCAAATTCTTTAAGTAATTCGAAAGATCCATTTGTTTCTCTTGAGGGAGGGATACCCATCTGGACGGCTGTGTTCAGACTCGCTTCCATGAATACAATCGCCCTGGTGGGTACCAATTTTGACTTCTTTTCGTTGATAATGTAGACCAAAGATGTGATAAGGTTCTTTACAAAGTCCAAATCCTTTAGAAGTTGCTCTGGAGAGTTTGCCTGAATAAGACAATTGTCCAAGAAAGGGTAAATTTGAATATTTATGACTGGAGCCAGGCATTTTGTAAAAACTCTGGCAGCAGTAGATAAGTCAAACGGCAGTGCAGAGAATTGGAAGTGCCTGCTCCCCACCCTGAAGTGAAGGAACTGCCTGCACCTTTCCCTTATTGGGATGTGCAGATAAGCGTCTTTGAGATCCAAAGTCACCAGCAAGGAATCCTTGGCCAGCATCTTCAGCAACTGCTGAACAGTGAGCATTTTGAACTTGGGAATCACCAGAAAAGTGTTTAGAATGGAGAAATCCAGAATAGGGCGCCAGGTGCCCCATTTTTTGGGAACCAGGAAAAGTCTCGAGTAGAAAACCCTGGCCTATCTGTAGTGCAGGAACTGGCTCTATTGCTCTCAGGTTTAGCAAAGAAGAAAAGTACAGTTTTGTACCTACCATAAATGTAGATGTTCGAAGATCCACATTGCTGCAGTCCTTACACTTGGGTAGTCCGCTGTCCTCGGTCGGCCCGAATATCAAAGTATAAGGCTGACGTCGGTCAAGGCGCATTTGACTGACATCAGGACGTCAGGGTACAAATGCGCATGACCGACGTCATATCCTCAGTCTTTTCTTGCCCCAGATGTCAGAAGACCCTAAAAAGAAAGGTCAAAAACCAAAAGACAGCAAACAACCAACCAACCACCCTTGCACTAAAAATATGTACAATATATACAATATACACCATATTGACAACCCAATCCACACAACCGCCTCTAACTACAGAGGGGAAGGAGGGAGGGTAAATTGGACTGCAGCAATGTGGATCTTCGAACATCTACTTTTATGGTAGGTACAAAACTGTACTATGTTCTTCATCTCACATTGCTGCAGTCCTTACACTTGGGTAGAATCCCAAAGCAGAGGTAAGGGAGGATGGCAAAACTATAAGGAAGAAGGAGCTGCCAAAATGCCCTGCAAAATAGCAGTGGCAAAACCAGCCCTAGATTTAGAATAAAGTGGAAGGTGATAATGCCTAGAGAAAGTATGCACTGAACTCCAAGTAGCTGCCTCCAAAATATCTTTAGTTGCCACCCCTTAAAAAGCTGTCAAGTGGCAGTAGCCCTAGTGGAATGAGGCCTAATCCCAGCTGGAATCTCCTTGCCATGATGGGAATAACAGAAAGCAATGCAAAACCCAATCCACTTAGAAATAGTTTGTTTTGACACAGGCTTGCCCTGAGAACTCAAAGCAAAGGAAACAAATAACTGCTGAGACTGCCTGAACCCTTTAGTTCTGTCCAAATAATATCGCAACTGCCTGTGTACATCTAAAGTGTGCAAAATCTTTTCCCCTTTATTTTGGGGGTTTGCATAAAAAGTAGGCAAATGAATAGTTTGGTTTAAAGCCACACTAGAAACCACTTTAGGCATAAAGGAAGGATTAGTACGTAAAGATACCCTATCCTTATGGAAAATTAAGAAAGGCTCAACCGCCATAAGGGCCTGCAACTCAGAAACCCTTCTTGCAGAGGTAATGGCCAACAAAAAAGCAGTCTTCCATGATAAATATTTCAACTCGGTAGTAGCTGCCGGCTCAAAAGGTTGTAGAGTAAGTTTCTCCAACACAAAATTGAGATCCCAAGCAGGAGTAGGAGCTCTACGTGGGGGTCTTATATTCTTTGCCCCTCTAAGAAATTGCTTGAACAAAGGATGAGAAAACAATGGTGGGTCACAATCATAGTGAGCCGAAATTGCTGCAGCATGAACCTTAATAGAAGAGAAGGACAAACCTTTGTCCAGTAACTCAGTAAGATATTGAAGAGCCACACTTAAATTAGGCTCAGAAACATCAAAATCCTTTGCTGCACTCCAAAATAAAAATCTCTTCCATTTATCTGCGTACACTTTCCTTGTACTAGGCCTTCTAGCTTCCAAAATAACATTCAAAACTTGCTGTGGAAGTTGAGACCCACTATGGTTCAAAACAGAATATGCCAGGCTGTTAGATGAAGAGAGTGAAGCTTGACATTGAGCAAATGACTGTCCTCCTGAGACAACAGGTGTGGAATCAAGGCAAAGGCCATGGAGGCTCCGTACCAGGCTTCTCAGTAATGGGTACCAATGCTGTCGAGGCCAATCTGGAGCTATCAAAATCATCCTTGGCTTGTCCTGTCTGGCCTTTAGTAGTACCTTTGGGAGGAGAGGCAGAGGTGGAAAGGCATACACATGAAGATTGCTCCAATTGAAGGAAAGAGCATCCACTTTCCAAGCTGTGGGATGAAACCTTTTGTGCAAAACTTTGGCAGCTGGTGGTTTAGTGGAGAAGCGAACAGATCTATGTCTGGAGTTCCCCATGACACTGTCAATTTCTGAAATACATGAGGATCCAATTTCCACTGTGGGGATCCATAATTGCCTGCTCAACACATCTGCTAAGGAGTTCTGTGCTCCCGGCAGAAACCTTGCCTGAAGATTTAGCTGTAAACTGAGAGCAGTCTCCCACAAAATCATTGCTTGCCTGCATAGAGGATAAGAATGTGTTCCCCTTGCTTGTTGATGTACCACATGACAGTTGTGTTGTCTGTTAGAATCAACACCTGCCCTGGAAGAAGTAAATCCTTGAAAGCTATTAATGCAAACTGGACTGCTAACATCTCCTTCAGGTTGATATGTAGATGTTGTAGTCTGGCAGGCCACTTGTCTTGTATCCACTTTCCATTCAGATGAGCTCCCCAAGCTTTGTCTGAGGCATCTGTCGTTAGAATCTGACTCGCCTCTGGCCGGGTCACAGAGAGTCCCTTGTTTAGGTGACATTCCTGAGCCCACCACAACAATTCCTTTTGAATGCAAGGTATTATTTGAATGACAGTGTCCAGATCCTGGCAGTGCTGTGTCCATACATTTTTGAGATACCATTGTAACTTCCTCATATGCAGTTTGGCATTGGGAAGCACCAGAATACAAGATGCCATGAACCCCAAGGCTTGAAGGACTGTCCTTGCAGTCAGCCTGGACTGATGAGACAATTGATGAAAGTAAAGGGAAAGATTCTTTTGTTTGTCCGGGGTCAAAAGGCCATCTGGGATGCTGTATTCAGTCTTACACCCAGAAAGCACATGTCCTGAGAGGGTACTAGACTGGACTTTATTTCGTTCACAGAATACCCCAGGCATCTTAGCACTGCTATCACATATTCCAAATGATGAAGAAGCTCGTCCCTTCCTTGAGCCAGAATCAGGCAATCGGCCAAATAAGGATAGATCTGTATTCCTTTTAGCCTGAGGAAAGCTATCACTGGAGCCAGAACTTTCGTGAACACCCTGGGCAGTAGATAAGCCAAAGGGCAATGCAGAGAACTGATAATGAGAAGTCCCAGCCCGAAACGCAGATACTTCCTGCAACTCAGTCTGATAGGAACATGAAGGTAAGCCTCCTTGAGATCCAAAGTTACCATCCAATGATCTTTGCCCAGCAGAGGTAAAAGCTGTTGTAACGTCAACATTTTGAACTTGGGAATGTCCAGATAAGTGTTGAGGGTAGATAAATCCAAAATTGGTCTCCACGTGTTCCCTTTCTTTGGTACTAGGAACAGGCGAGAATAAAATCCTAGGCCCACTTCTGGCATAGGGACCGCCTGTATGGCCCCTATTTGAAGTAACAGAGAAATTTGTTTGTGAGCCTCTATTCTTTGCTGAGGAGGAACGTCTGGCATGCCTTTGAAAGGAGGCAAGGTATGGAAATAAAACCTGTAACCGTGGTGTATGATATCCAATACCCATCTGTCTTGGGTAATTAAACTCCAATTTTCCTTGAAGAGTGCCAACCTTCCTCCCAAAGGTGCTGCCAGACGAGAAGGCTCTGGCAGCTGAAAAGGTAAGTCATTGGGTCTGTTTACGAAAGGACTGACCCCTGCCCTCACCAAGACTGTGCAGGTGAACTCCTGTTCTAGGCCTGAAAGAGCCCTGAGCTCTGCCCCTACCACATCTAGACCTACCCCTAGACTGGGAATCATAAGAAGGATACGCCCACCCCTTGGTAGGCCAATTTCTACTAAACTTCGGAGGCTGAACCTGCAAAAAATCTTTAACAGTCTGCATAGACTTAGCCTTGTCTTCCATTTTCTTTAAGACTGCCTCAACAGGAGAACCAAACAACACATCAGATTGTAAAGGAGCATCTAAAATCCTTGTCTTAACATGGTCAGATAAATTCTGATCCCTCAGCCAGGCGTGCCTGCGAAGAACTGACCCAGTGGCAGCCACCCTAGACGAGGCCTGTACAGCATCAAAACCACATTGCAAAGAATGCTTACCCACCTGTTCAGAAACATGTACTAAATCTTGTAACTCTTTACACTCAATACCTTCCGCCAGAGCATCTACCTTAGACTTCAATTGTGAAAGGAGATAGTTTTGGTATTTCAACATGTGAAACTGGCAATTCAAAGCCCTCATAGCTAGGGTGGAGGAAGTATAAACTTTCTTTCCCCATCTATTCAAAGCCCTGGCCTCTTTATCTGGAGGAACCGGATTTTTGACAACAGAAGCCTTAACACCTTTAGGCCCCTGACTAACAGTTTCTGGGTCTGCCCTAGGACTCTTAAAAAGATACTTATGAGCTTCAGGCACCCTGTAATACCTATCCGGTTTAACAGGAGCAGGAGGCAAAGAATCAGGATTAAGAGAAGCCTCTGCAAAAACATCTTCCACCACATCCAGAACAGGAGGTATAGCCAAAGGCCTATGCTGGGGTAAATACAAAAATTCCCTAAGCCTTTTCCTGGAATCAGAGAAGTCCTGACCTTCCCACTTAAAATGCTCCCTCATGGAATGAAGAGTCTCTGAAAAAAAAAATCTTCAGGAGGAGAAGCAGAAGGAGTAGAATCATCCACATCAGAATCAGAATAAGGAGAATACTCCTGCAAGTCTTCAGCCGAAGACTCTGAAACATCCGAAGCCTGCTCAAAACTCTCTAGCTCAGGTTCCACCCTAGGTCTCTTATCAGGAGGGGGCAAAGAACCTCTAATCAAAGTAATCAAATCCTCTGCCATTTTAAGCATATGCTTCTTGGGCACAGTTCCTGAAGAACTAGGGGTGACACCAACTGAAGCTAAACCTGGCCTGCCTCTGGGGGAAGCCTTGGAAACAGAAGGAGAGGGCCTAACCACCCTAGGAAGGGAGGGGAGTACAGTAACCTGAGAAGCCCCGTCAGCCTGACCTGCCTCCTGAGAGGCCACATCCTGCAATAACAAAGTCTCTCCCTGGGACTCCAAAGAAACCTCCGGGAACCACCGCTCCACCGACACCTCTAAAGAACCGGCGTCCGGCACGGACGGTTCTTCTAGCCTAGGCTTAACTGCTTTGTCCTTGCGCTTCTTCAAGAAGCGGGCGCCGGAGCATCCAACGGCATTTTATAATTGCACCGCTTCCAAGACTAACCTGGCACAATCTAACCTTCTCTTTATAGTGCGCTTATTGAATCTAGCACAAGAGCGACACCCAACAACGCCGTGCTCAGGCCCTAAACAAGGAATACACAAAGTATGATAATCTCTATGCGGTATCTGTTTCCCACAAGAAATACAGTTATTCACTTTTTCTGACATCCGGTAAACCACTGAGGCAAGAAAAACTAAAATATTCCCAACGGGTACTTAGCCAACTTTGACTCGGTCTGAAACTCGAATTCAAAATTTCAGAACGCCGAACGGCACTTGCAACGCTGCTTCTGCATCGGACCATGCGGCAAAAAAGACTGAGGATATGACGTCGGTCATGCGCATTTGTACCCTGACGTCCTGATGTCAGCCAAATGCGCCTTGACCGACGTCAGCCTTATACCTTGATATTCGGGCCGACCGAGGACAGCGGACTACCCAAGTGTAAGGACTGCAGCAATGTGAGATGAAGAACATCTTGTTTTTCTGCTTCTGCCCTTTGAAGAGGGGGGATATATCTGGGTATCCTTGATGAACCGGGAAGGTGTGAAAGGAGAACTTGTAGCCCTGGGATACTATTTTCAGCACCCATCTGTGATGGTGTACCAGACATCTGCAAAAATGGCTAACCCCCCCCCCCCCCCCCCAAGGGAAACCCTGGACCCGCAGAGGAAGGCCGGAGTCATTGGGAATGCTTGCTTTGGGAAGTTTGCTTAGAACTCCCAGATATTGTAGAGGAAGGCTGCCAGTGCTTAGTCTTTTGAGGGGTGGAAGTCTGTCCCCTAGAAGACCTGTAACCCCTAGGCCTAGTGCGACCCTGTTTACTAGGGTCAGGAAAAGTCCAATTCTTAGAAGGGTAATGCCTGCTAAAATGAGGAGGCTGAACTCGCAGAAAATCCTTAACAGTTTGCATAGATTTGGCCTTATCCTCCAACTTTTTCAACACCTCTTCTGCTTTGCTACTAAAAAGGTTGTCCTTGTGCAAAGGTACATCCAGTAATTTAGATTTGACAGGTTCAGAAAGAGGTTGTTCCCTGAGCCAAGCATGTCTTCTAATAACAGAACCCGTGGCTGCTGCCCTGCAAGAAGCCTCCAAAGTGTCAAAACCACAATGTAGAGAATGTTTAGTGACGAATGGCAAAATTCAATAAATCTTGCATGTCCTTACTCTCCTTCTGGGAAGGAACACCAGCAATTTTAGCATTAATGGCCTCCAAGGTATGCTGCTGATACTTAAGCATATGAAAAAGACAATTAACAGACCTAATAGCCAGGGTGGAAGAAGTATAAACCTTTTTACCCCATCTATCCAAGGCCCTAGATTCCCTGTCAGAAGGAACAGGATTTTTAGCAACCATGGCTTTAACACCTTTAGGGCCCAGAGAAATAATCTCTGGATCTGTAGTAGGATTCTTGAAAAGGAACTGATGATAATCAGGAACTCTATAATACCGGTCAGGCTTTCTTGGAGCAGGAGGAACAGAATTAGGAGTCAAAGAATTTTCCATGACAGCATCAACAACTTCCAAAACTGGAGGGATAGCCAAAGGCTTATGCTGTGGCAAATCTAAGAATTCCCTAAACCGTTTCTTAAACTGAGGGTAGTCCTGACTTTTCCATTTGAAATGCTTCCTAAGAGTATTCAGAGCATTTCCAAAAGAGAAATCTTCTGGAGGGGAGGCAGAAGGGATGGAGTCTTCTGCATCAGAATCCTCAAAACCAGAAAAAAGTTGAGAGTTTCCCCTCATCATCAGCAGAAGTGCTTGAAACCTCAGGGTCTGAGGCAGACAAAACTTCTGGGGACAATTCCCTAGCCCTTTTAGAAGGAGGTGGCTGAGAGCCCCTGACAAGGGTCAAGAGATCACTAGCCATCTCAATCATTTGAGACTGAGGCATTTGAGGGGAGGCCGGCACCTGCTTTGGAGAAGATTTTTGGCTGGAAGGCCTGCTAGAAAGCCAGAGAGACTCAGGAGGCCTAGATACCGCAGTAGTCTGAGCCAAGGTAGTCGGTCTGGATCTAGTCTCCAGGCGGAGAAATGAGGCCTCAGAAGCTGGCGCCTGCTTAGCGGCTCCGGATCCATCAGACGCGGCAACTGGCAGAGGGTCTGAAGATGAACTGGAAGCCTGTGGAATGGAGGACTCAGAAAAGGTCTCCACTGACGCCTGTTGCTGAACATCCGCGGACTGCAGGAGCAATGAAAGCGCCTCACTGACTACCGCTGGGCCGTCAACCAACTTAACAGGGATGCAGTCGGCTAATTTGACCCTAAGCCTGTCTCGGTCCTTATCCTTGCACTTCTTAGGCACATCTGAAGTCGGGAGACCAGAAGACGCCACACCGACAAACTTAGGCCAAACACCAAAATGTTTGAACAAGATCCTAGCTCTATGGCGAATGGTACGCGGGTTGAAAGAAAGCACAAAGAACACAATTAGGGATGTCGTGCTCAAGGCCCAAACAAGTGATACAATAGGAGTGAAAATCACAGTGCAGAATCTGTTTTCCACAGGCAAGACAGTTATTAACTTTCTCTGACATTCGTTAAAGTAAGAAAAGAGGGTCCCCAATGGGGTACTTATATGAGGATGTCTTCAACTAAGCAGTTGGAATACAAAAAGAAGGTAATCGGCTGACCAGCACTCATGCAAAAAGCTTCTGCTTTGGGCTCCACGGCAAGAAAGACTGAGGAAATGGTGTCAGCTGCCTTCTTTTGTACCGGGCATCCTGACATCAGGCTTAAACCGAAGGCAGCCGACATCATATACCAAGGACTTTGGGATTCTGGACGACTGAGGGCTACCGGGAGCCAGATAACCCATTTTGTAAGGACTGCAACAGTGAAACACGATGAACATTATCCTGTTTGATTATTTTTAACAGAACATCATCAACAAGCCTGCCTGATGCCAGTTATATTATCTGTATGACTGCAGCAAACACACTCACGTCCTTCTCCATTCAGACTGATAAAATGCTGATCATTTGCATCTTCCACCACACAGGAATCTTTGCTTACATTATGATGCTCCACATCAAATATTTTTTTTTTCTCCAAATTCTCATTTTCCATTTCAACTCCTTTTCTCTCCTCCTCCATGTGTCTGCTTCCCTTGGGCCTCTTCCTTGCTGCTGTAGGAGCCCTCTGGTGTCATTCAGCAGCAACAAAAAGTAGGGGAAATTTCACAGTAATTATGAATGCCACTTCTGGACTTCCCCGAAAAGATGTCACTGGTTTAGCAAGGCTAACCTGGTCAAAGTGTTAATAAATCAAGAAATATTCAGGTTTATAAGTGTCTGGGTAGTGCAGTTTCCTGAATACCTGTGGTTTGCAGCTCTACTTTACATTACATGTTGAGATATACATTCATCCCGTTGTGTGCATCGATCACAGGCAGGATAGAGAAGAATGAGGGAAGAGGACATTTCAAAGACATGATAGGTCGACAGTTTTCAATGTGTAGTGGGACTTTTTATTTTTTTAAATGTTTCACTAGTGCTCCCTTTCCTGTGTACTTAGGAACTTCCAACTTTCCAAAAGACTGAACAGAAGAGCAAACCTATACATGTAAAGCAGCAAGTGTGGAGGGGAGTTGGCAGTCTGTACTATCCTAAATGGTCAAATTTAAAGATGGCTTTTCAGCAGCTACACAAATGAATGCATGATGGATTGGGGGTAGTTTGCACACCAAGACAGTCCAACATATACACCATGGTTATACAGCCACATTCACACCCCTTTACAAGGGCAGTAGTCATCATAACATGTCCCTAGCACCTCTATCAAGTACTACATTAATACCATTTCAAACACACCATCTCCCACCCCCAGTTGTCTGACTCATGTACACACCTCTTCCACTCTGAAGGTCCTTCCATCAGTTTAGGGTTATTTCTGAACATGGACTATCAGTAGCACAGATTGACACTGCCTTTTGCATGAGAACTTTGGTGACATCAAGGCACTGCCCTTCAAGATACAACAGCACGCACAAAGTACAGTTTTGTACCTACCATAAATGTAGATGTCCGATAGGTATGCATATGCTGCTGGTGCACAAGGAAAAGCAATTTCCAAACAGACAATTTCAAAATGGATAGGGAATTGCATACGTTTTTGTTATTCCTTTCATGGAAAAACTGTGCCAGCTAACATTAGACCCAATTCCACCAGAGCCACAGCCACCTCCACAGCCTGCTTAAGAGGGGTGGCTACCAAGGACATTTTAGAAGCTGCTACATGGAGCTCCTTGCATACATTTTCCAAGCATTACAATTTACCTTTATATTCCAGATCCAGAGCAGGCTTTGCTACGGCAGTCCTGCAGGGCATTTTAGCTACACCATCCTTTACATAGATCCTCCACCCCCAGTTTGGCTATGGTATTCTACCCATATGTGATGACTGCAGATGCATCCTTGAAGGACATAGTACAGTTTTGTACCTACCATAAATGTAGATGTCCGATAGGTATGCATCTGCAGTCAGGTTTACCCTCCTCCTTCCCTCTTGGGTATTTATTGGGTACTTTCCCCTCTCATAGCTAGCTGGGGTTATCTACTATGGTGTATTTGTTTTATATATATATATATATATATATATATATATATATATATATATATATATATATATATATATACATATATATTTCTGTGCATGTTTGGAATTTATTGCATTTCTCCAAATTTAGCCTTCCTTTGAGGGCACCTGGCATCTGGGGCAAGAAACACTGAGGAAGATGGCGTCAGCTGATGCTTTTATACCCCAGGCGCTCTGACGTCGGGGAGAGGGCGACATCAGCCGACGGCCGGACCCAGACTTTGGAATCCGGCCGACCGAAGGGCTGCCTGAGGCAGGACAACCCACATGTGATGACTGCAGATGCATCGTTGAAGGACATCAACAGAGCACTCCAGTTAACACAGGTGCTTCTAGTGACCCTGAATTCTAATGAAAGAATATTCTACTGCTGCATGGTGACCACTGCAATCAGCAGCCCACATGAGGCTAGGTAAAGAGCTCATTATTCTGGAATATTTTTGTTAAAATTCTTTCAAAAGCATTTCAAGTAACATGCTACATTACTTTCCTAGTAGTAAGGTGTTAATGTATCTATGCTCCTTGTGCAGGGCAATTTGTATCACTGAAATACTGCCTGCAATTTGGCACTCTCCTCAAAAAAGAGGAATGATTACTCAAGATGTAATCTCCCTAAAGACTTCACTTTCTTCTTAATATGAAGATCAACTACAATGCCTTACCTGGCTGACATTGAAGACAAGGTACGAATATTCACCAGTTTCATATGTATCAATGCTATCACCATCATCCCAAAAGAGGTCTCCATAAGCTGTTGCATCACTTGACAATGTGGCAATAATTCGCATGTTGTTTCCACTGCTCACCCACGTGGTAGTACCTGGTTTCTGGAATGCAAGTTAAAAAAGCACTTCAACAAAAATGAGATGAAAACAAGCAAGTGAGATTTGAACGTAAACTACATCATATTATCAATCTTGAAAGTTCCCTGTACTACCTGTCCAAACTTCATTAAAGTGTGCACTGCTACAAAGAATGCATTTAATATAAAATGGCTAATGCTGCTTAATACTATGCAAAATACTCTTACTCAAGGGGCCAGCTCCTACAAAAGAAGTCATCAGCTGCTGACTAACCATTCTCATACCTACACACAGTGATGCAAAATATCTTAGTGCACAGTACACTATGCAACAAAGCGATGGTGCAGTGTACCCCAATCCACACCATCCACTGATGTATGAAATTATGTACTATAACCTAACCCACAATGCCCAGTGTTTCACAAAAATTAGGTAACATATCTTGGCCCCATTTGACTAACTATCCAGTTAAAGAATTTATCAACAACTAAGTAAATAAATATTAAAAGCAGCTGAAAATTAGGCAATACGTCCAGTCTATAGAGTCCAGTGCTGCAAAATAATGTATACACCTAGAGCCTTTATCACTGAAACATTGAAAATCACGCAGTTTATCCTGCCATATAGCAACTACAAACAGAAAGCATGATCAAAACGATATACTTACTGGCCTACAATACCAATGCAACACACAAGGACAGAATACATCCAAGCCCACAGTAACACTGAGTCAGAGAATAAGGTAATTTATCACAGCTCACCTTACCTACTTACTGCACAGAAGGATACAAGGTACCCAACACCTGTGGAAAGCATTGTTTTGCTTTTGAAACAACTATATATTTCATCACATTACACAACCATGCATGTAAGAAAAAAGAAGTTATGTCTTACCATAAACGTTTCATCTGTGTTGTCGATCTTCATCGATTCATGACTTGTGGGGTTACGGTTCTGATGCTTGGAACAGATCTGGCTATTATAAAAGCTTGCATCAGAAAAAAAAAATCTCTCAAGCTGCTAGTCTACCCACAATGCACTTTTCTACATTACCTCAGATTGAGTTTGATATCGTGCAGGAAAAAAAAGGGTTGTATAGAATATGATGGAAGTCTTGTCCAAGGTAACCCTAACAATAAGAACCCAGGAAAGGATGTCATTCCAACAGAAGTCTAAAGGAGGGGCAGGGTGGGGGAACCCAAGAAAAGATCGACAACACAGATGGAACGTTATGGTAAGACATAACTTCTTTATCTGATGTTGTCAATCTTCATCTATTCTTGACTTGTGGGACAAAGTCCCCAGCTACCTTATATCCTGGGTGGCCTCAAGGAAGAATATTCCTGAGAGCCACAGAACCAATAAAGGCTCTCCCCTGGAGACTATGTCCAATTTGTAATGAGTAATAAAAGTACGTGGATTAACCCACATTTCAGCTGCGCAAATCTCTGACAAAGAAGCTTTGGAATGAAAAACAGCTGATGTCGCCATAGATCTTGTAGAATGTGACTTGACCGGCATAGCAAGCTTTATGTTAAATTTCCCGTAAATAAGAGATACAATTCCTTAACCACTTGGAGTCACCTTTGATACTGGTTTGCCCAAAGACACACTGGCAAAGGACACAAAAAATTGGTCTGATCGTCTAATTTTAGTTCTGTCAAGGTAGAAATGTAATTGCCTGTGTACATCCAGAAGATGCAGGCAGTACTTGCTTTTATTTGAAAAGATTGGAAAGAATACAGACAAATCTATAAACTGGTTGATATTGGTCTGTGATATCACTTTAGGAAGGGTTAATTCTGAGTGACACTAACTTTGTGGAAAACCAAGTATGGAGTTTTAGAGCATAAAGCCTGTAATTCGGTGACTCGCCTCACCGAAGTAACAGTAATAAGGAACAATGTTTTCCCAGAAAAATTTTAAATCACATGTCGCTGCAGGTTCAAATGGAGGTGAAGTAAGCGACTAACACAAAAGAGTTAGATGCCATGGCAGAAGAGGGTCTTTGAAAGGGGGGGGGGCTTAAGTGGATTGTGCTGTTAAGTAAAACCTTACAAAGCCTGTGAGAAATTAAGGGGTGATCCCCAATACCGTCATGGAAGTTTGAAATAGCTGCAAGGATAACTGATAGTAGAAGCAGAAACTCCTTTATTGAAGATGGCAGTTAGAAACTCCAAAATCTTCTCTCCTGGTGTTGATAAAGGGTCTAAACCATTGTCAGAGGTCCAAATAGAAAATCTCTTCCATTTACTAAGGTAGAGACTCCTGGTGGATGGTTTATGGGCTGACATCAGAATGTGTCATATGGGGGAAGGAATACCATTATGCCTGGCGACTACTGGAACTGGAGAAACCAAGCCATCAGCTTCACAGACTGAAGATTGGGATGTAGTAGTCCCTGGGGGTGGGACAAGAGATCCAGAACTGGGTCCAGAATCCAAGGGCGGTGTAGTAATTGAGGCCAGAGGAAGGAAAACCATATCTGTTGAGGCTAGTAGGGAGCAATGAGGATTACTTTGTTTCTCAACCGAGCTGCTTTCTTTTGAAATAGAGGGATCAGAGGGAAGGGAGGAAATGTATAAAGGAGACCTGTGGGCCAATCGTGGAGAACAGCGTCCCTAGGAGACTTCCCTTGAGGGAGAATTAGGGCAAAGTAGCTTCTGCACTTGCTGTTCAGGGGTGAAGCAAACAGGTCGCAGCAAGGCTGGCCTCAGTGAAGAAAAATCTCCTTCGCTAATCTGGGGTTCAGAGACCACTCATGAGGCATGAGGATACATCTGCTCAGTTTGTCCTCAATCACATTGGAGCTCCCCAAGATGTGCACTGTTATCAGAAAGCAGTTGAAAGCTATAGCCCATTGTCACACTCGAAGGCCTTCTCAATACAATGTTTAGGACTTGGTTCCCCCTATTTACTGATGTACCAGACCACCGACATGTTGTCTGACTGTATAGCTATCGTCCCTTGAGGTAAGGCAGAGTGAAATGCTTGCAACACCAGATAACTGCTCTTAACTCTAGAACACTGACATGCAAACTGGCCTTGGAGTGAGACCAAGTGCCTTGGACTGTCTTCCCGAGATAACCCCCCCGCCCACCGCACCTGAGAAGCATCAGTGGTCACTATGGACTTGGGGTGAGGGGGAACAAAGGGTCAGCCTAGAAGAATCTCCTCTGAGTGCATCCACCAGGATAGGTTGTTCTTGTGTCGACTGAATATTAAAATGATTCATGGGGTGGGTTACAATAGTCCATTGGTTTGCAAGCAGCCATTGGAGAAGTCTCATGGGAAATCTTGCCAATGGAACCAATGTAATCACTGCCACCATGGAACCCAAAGCCTGCAGAATCAGATAAGCAGGAATTTTGTTTGAATCAAGAAGAGGGAGGACCTGAGACTGCATTTTCTGTAGCCTGTGTACAGGAAGCAATGATATGCAAGAAACATTGTTGAGGTGAGCTCTGATAAATTCCATGTCCTGAGAAGGGGTTAGTTGAGATTTTGCAGGACTGACTGTTATGCCCAATTGAAGTGCTAGTTTCAGAATGTAGCTCGTAGTTTGTAGAAGTAGATGCCAAGTGGAAGTGGTCAGGAGCTAGTCGTCTAAATAAGGAAACACTCAGAATCGAAGCAGCCTCAGATGTGCTGTGACTGTTGCCATACATTTGGTGAACACCCTGGGGGCTGTGGTGAAACCAAATGGCAGCACTCTGAATTGTAAATGACTGGCTCCTATTCAGCAGCAGAGAAACTTCGAGCATTTGTCCATCTATATATGGTAATATGCATCCTGAAAGTCTACAGACCATATCCAATCATCTTTCTCTAAGAAACAGAGAATTGACTAAACCGTGATCATCCAGAATCTTGCTTGTTGGAAGAAAGTACAGTTGTGTACACTTACCATAAATGTAGATGTTTGAGTGTATTCACTGTTGCTGTCATCACACTCGGGTTATCTACCTGCAGGTAGCCCTCAGTTGGCCCAAATACCAGTCTTGGAATTTCTGTGTCGGATGCTGTTGCCTCTTCCATGATGTCAGGTCATCAGGGATATAATGCAGCCGATGCCATTATATCAGTTTTTCTTGCCCCAAATGTCAGAAGCCCCCAAAACAGGAAGTTATTATATGGTGTGGAACACCTCTAGTAAAAAGTAAATACCCCTGCCATAAAATATGGCCAAAAAACAGATAGGTAGAAAGTATAGAAAGAACCAGGGGGCTGGAGGGAGGGAAACCAGGACTGCAACAGTGAATACACTCGAACATCTACATTTATGGCAAATGTACACAACTGTACTATGTTCTTCGTGTTTCACTGTTGCAGTCATCACACTTGGGTTGATTCCCAAAGCTGAGGAAGGGTGGAGGCAGTCAAGAAGTGTTAGGGCTAGCTAGCAGGCCTTGTAAGACTGCTGTAGCAAATCCAGCTCTGGATTTAAAAAAGATACGCAAGTGGTAGTGCTTGGTGAAGGTGTGTACATAACTCCAGGTTGCAGCTTCCAAGATGTTCCTGGTAGGGACTCCCCTGAGAAATGCTGTAGAGGTTGAGGTAGCCCTAGTGGAATGAGTTCTGATACCCTGTGGGGTAGGTTTTCCATGATGTTTGTGGCAGAAATGAATGCAGTGTGCTATCCATTTGGAAATGGTTTGCTTTGAAATGGCCTTGCCCTCTGCCCCTGTAGCAAAGCTGACTAGCAGCTGGTCAGATTTTCTGAAGGGTTTTGTCCTATCAAGGTAGAACCTAAGCTGTCTGTACACATCCAAGAAGCGCAGGATCCTTTCCCCTTTATTCTGAGGATTAGGAAAAAAGGTTGGCAAATGAATAGATTGGTTTAAAGCCACAATGGATACCACCTTTGGCATAAATTAAGGATTAGTCCTGAGGGAGACCCTGTCAGCATGGAAGATAATGAAGGGTTCCACAGCCATTAGTGCCTGTAACTCAGACACTCTTCTTGCTGAAGTGATGGCTAGAAGTAAGGCTGTTTTCCAAGACAGGAATTTTAACTCTGCTGAAGCAGAAGTTCAAAAGGGGGGAGCGTGAGCTTCTCCAGTACAAAGTTAAAGTCCCAGGCTGGGGTGGGAGCTCTTCTAGGGGGCCTTAGATTGTTGGCTCCTTTCACGAACTGTTTGATGAGGGGGTGAGAAAAGAGAGTAGGCTCGATATTATAATGAGCTGAGATGGCAGAGGCATGAATTTTAATGGATGAAAAGGATAGGCCTCTGTGGAGCAGCTCTGCTAGGTAATCCAGGATTTGAGGTAAGATGGGCATGGCTGTGTCCTTTTCTTGAGACCGACACTGGGAACAATATCTTTTCCACTTTTCAGAATAGCATTTCCTAGTACTAGGCCTTCTGGCGTCAAGGATGACGTCCAAAACCTGCTTGCTGAGGGTTGCAGGTGGTGTATTCAGGGGATCAGCCAGGCTGCAAGGTTTAGGGTTTGCAGCTGTGGATGCACAATCAGTCCCTCCTGCTGGGACAGCAGGGAGGGGATCTGATGTAGGTGCCAGGGTGGCACTGCCGTTAGACTGCGGAGGAGTGGGTACCAGTGCTGGCGTGGCCAGTCTGGGGCAATAAGGATTATCCTTGGCCTGTCCTGTTTGATCTTGAGTAGTACTTTTGAGAGGAGGAAAGGCATAAATTGAGAGGCTTTTCCATGAAAAGGATAGGGCATCCACCTTCCATGCTCTGCTGTGCTGATTTCTGGTGCAAAATTTGCCCAATTGATGGTTTTGGGAGGAGGCAAAGAGGTCCACCTCTGGTGTCCCCCACCTCTGGGTTAGAAGTGTGAAGGAGTTGGTTTCCAGTTTCCACTCATGTGGGTCCAGTAGATTTCTGCTCAAGTTGTCAGCCAGTGAATATTGTTTGCCTGGCAGGAATTGAGCTTGCAGGTGCACTTGGTTGCTCAAGGCTGTGCTCCACAGGGCCATGGCTAACCTGCAGAGTGGGTAGGAATGAGTTCCCCCCCTGCTTGTTTATGTACCACATGACTATGGTGTTGTCTGTCTTTATCAGGAGCTGTCCTGGAAGGATACTTGAAAGCTGTCAGAGCATTCTGTACAGCTAGCATCTCTTTTTGATCGATATGCAGGGAGATTTGTCTTGGGCTCCATTTGCCTTGAATGCATTAGCCTGCCATGCGAGTCCCCCCATGAGTACTCTAATGCATCTGTTGTCAGGGTTTGGGCAGTGGGGGGCTGAGTGAAAGGAAGTCCCTTGTTGTGGTTGCATGCCTCTGCCCACCACAGGAACTCTGCCCTTAGACAAGGTATGATAGGAATCGCTGTTTCCAGGTCCTGAGAATGTTGGCACCAGGGACTTTTAAGTTCCATCAGTTTCCTCATATGCAGTCTTGCATATGGAATTAACAGAATGCATGAGGCCATGAACCCTAGGGCTTGCACAGAATTTTCCTTGCAGATAGCTGAGTTTTGGTGGCCATTAGTTTGAAGTAGTTTGTCAAACAGACTTGTTTTTCTGGAGTGAGGAATGCCATCTGGGAAGTTGTGTTCAAGCTTGCTCCCAGGAATACAATCTTTTGGCTGGGTACCAGTTGTGATTTATTTTCATTGATGGTGTACCCTAGAGAAGTTAGGAGTCAAATATAAAGTAAAGACAAATGCCAGGTGCTGAAGTAGCAGTTCCTGACTGTCCGCCTGAATCAGGCAATCGTCCAAATACGGGTAGATTTGAATACTTCTCTGCCTGCAGAATGCAATGGCTGGGGCAAGGCACTTTTGTGAATACTCTGGGCATAGTAGATAAGCCAAAGGGAAGTGCAGAGAGCATAAAGCCTGCCTTGAAACGTAGAGATTTCCTGCAAGACTCCCTTATGGGATGTGCAGATAAGCTTCCTTTATGTCTAGGTTGACTAACCAGGCATCCTTGGCTAACATACGAAGCAGCTGTTGCAGTGTAAGCATTTTGAATTTTGGGACCACCAGAAAGGTGTTGAAAATAAAAAGATCCAGGATAGGGCGCCAAGAGCAATCTTTTCTGGGTACCAGGAACAGTCTGGAGTAAAAACCCTATCCCCTTTGTTCTAATGGAACAGGTTGAATAGCTCTGATATTGAAAAGGGAAAGTACTTGTTTTTGAGCTTCTGCCCACTGGATTGGAGGAAGGTCTGGCAGCCCGCTTGGGGTTGGCAGAGAGTGGAAGTAGAATCTGTATCCATGGAATACAAGGTTTAGAACCCATCGGTCCTGAGTAATGGACATCCAGTTTTTTTCATGAAGGGTGAGTTTTCCTCCTGGGGTGCAAGTACTTGGGCATGGCTGGGAAGGATGATTGAAAAGTCATTGTGAACTTTTTCCATTGGGGGGGGGGGGGCTTACCACTCCCTGTTTGTGAGGTGGGAGCACTCCATTGTTTAGATCTCTGCATACCCTGAGACTGTAGTCTTGGTGGTCTGTTTCCCCAAGGTTTGGACTGAGACGGCCTGGGAAGGGCTGGAAAGGACCAATTTTTAGAAGGTCAATGCCTACTGAATCTAGGTGGCTACACCTGTATGAAATCTTTAACAGTTTGCATAGATTTAGCTTTTTCTTCCATCTTTTTAAGAACTTCTTCTGCTTTTGTGCCAAACAAACAATCTTGATTAAATGGAGCATCTAGCAATTCTGCTTTGACATGGTCTGGCAAGATTTGTTCCTTCAGCCAAGCGTGCCTTCTCAGTACAGACCCAGTGACAGCAGCCCTGCAAGCCGCATCTAAGGTATCAAACCCACACTGCAAAGTATGTTTACTAATTTGGTTTGCAGAATGCATTAACTCTTGCGAATCTTTATTTTCTGCACAATCTGGAAGTAAAATTTTTTTGTTTAATTAGTTCCATAATATGTTGCTGGTACTTCAACATGTGAAACTGGCAATTCAAAGCCCTGATGGCAAGAGTTGCAGAGGTATACAACTTTTTACCCCATCTGTCTAAAGCTCTAGAATCTCTATCCAAAGAGGTAGGGTTTTTGGCTGTAGTAGCCTTAATGCCTTTAGGTCCCTGGGAAATGGTCTCTGGATCCGCAGTAGGCTTCTTAGAGAAATTTGTGAGAGTCAGGTACTCTGTAGTACCTGTCAGGTTTTCTAGGAGTTGGTGGTAAGGTGTCAGGAGTAAGACTAGATTCCATGAAGACATCATTCTCAATATCCAGAACAGGGGGTATAGCTAGAGGCCGGTGTTGGGGCAAGTCTAAAAATTCTCAGAGTCTCTTTTTGGACCGAGAATAGTCTTGGCATTCCCAATGGAAATGCTCTCAAGGTATGCAGTTTCACCAAAAGAAAAATCTTCTGGAGGGGAGTCAGAGGGAATGGAATGCTCTGCATCCGAATCCTCATAGGTAGATAAGGGTATGTCCTGGTAATCAGAGGGATCTGAGTCATCAGACTCAGGGTCTGTAGAATCAGAAGGAAATTCCACTCTGTCTTTTAGCGGGGGAAGGCTAGCTTCCTCTAATTAGAGTAATAAGGTCTTCAGCCATTTTAAGCATTTGTTTCTGTGGCATGGGAGCTGGAGCATGTGCTTTGGTAGTCAGTTCTGTATGCATAGTGTGAACTCTGGGCCTGAGAAACTCGGTAGTTTTAGTCAAAAACGAAGTTGGTTTAACATGAACATCGGAAGGCGGAATACATCCTCAGAAGCTGGTGCCTGCACATCGGCTCCAGACCCATGCAAGGTAAAGACATCTGCAGGTTCCAAAGTCGAAGCAGCATCTTGCGGCATACCGGACTCTGAATGGGTCTCAGCAGAGACCTGTGAATCTGTAGAAGCAGGTATCAGGGGCTGCAAAGGCAACTCACTGAGTACTGGCAGACTGGCGACTAGTTTAATGGAAGCATTGTCGGCAGTTTGGGATCTATGCAGGCTGTCTCTGTCTTTATCCTTACTTTTTTTGGAAGATCGGTAGTCGGATGGCTAATTGAAGCCAGGTCGGAATATGGAGAATGAGATCTAAAGAATTTAGTGACAAAGACAGCCCATCATCATCATCATTCTCTTTCGGCTTTTCCCGTTAGGGGTCGCCACAGCGGATCATCTCTTTCCATTTCTTCCTATCCTCTGCATCTTGCTCTGTCACACCAACCGCCTGCATGTCCTCTCTCACCACATCCATAAACCTTATCTTAGGTCTTCCTCTATTCCTCTTACCTGGCAGCTCCATCCTTAGCATCTTTTTCCCAATATACCCATCATCCCTCCTCAGCACATGTCCAAACCAACGCAATCTTGTCTCTCTTGCTTTGTCTCCAAACTGTCCAACATGAGCTGACCCTCTAATATACTGATTCCTAATCCTATCCATCCTAGTCACACCAATTGCAAATCTTAACATCTTTAACTCTGCCACATCCAGCTCTGACTCCTGCCTTTTGTCAATGCCACTGTCTCCAACCCATATAACATAGCTGGTCTCACTACACTCTTGTAGACCTTCCCTTTCACTCTTACTGATACCCGTCTGTCACAAATCACTCCTGACACTCTTCTCCACCCATTCCACCCTGCCTGTACTCTCTTCTTCACCTCTCTTCCACATTCACCATTACTCTGAACTGTTGATCCCAAGTACTTAAACTCGTCCACCTTTACCAACTCTACTCCCTGCATCCTCACCATTCCTCTACCCTCCCTCTCATTTACACACATATATTCTGTCTTAGCCCTGCTGACCCTCATTCCTCTGCTCTCTAGAGCATATCTCCACCTCTCCAGAGTCTCCTCAACCTGAATCCTACTCTCACTACAGATCACAATGTCATCTGCAAACATCATAGTCCACGGGGCCTCCTGTCTGATCTCATCTGTCAACCTGTCCATCACCACTGCAAATAAGAAAGGACTCAGAGCTGATCCTTGATGTAATCCTACCTCCACCTTAAACGGATCTGTCACTCCCACTGCAGTCCTCACCACTGTCACACTACCCTCGTACATATCCTGTACCACTCTTACGTACTTCTCTGCCACTCCCGACTTCCTCATACAATACCATAACTCTTCTCTAGGCACCCTGTCATATGCTTTCTCCAAGTCTACAAAGACACAATGCAACTCCTTCTGACCTTCTCTGTATTTCTCCAACAACACTCTCAGAGCAAACATTGCATCTGTAGTGCTCTTTCCTGGCATGAAACCATACTGCTGATCACTAATCATCACCTCACTTCTTAACCTTGCTTCCACTACTCTTTCCCATAACTTCAAGCTGTGACTAATCAGTTTTATCCCTCTGTAGTTACTGCAACTCTGCACATCACCCTTATTCTTAAAGATAGGTACCAAAACACTTTTTCTCCACTCCTCAGGCATCCTCTGACTTTCCAAAATTTCATTAAACAATCTAGTTAGAAATTCCACTGCCATTTCTCCTAAGCACCTCCATGCTTCCATTGGTATGTCATCTGGGCCAACAGCCTTTCCATTCTTCATCCTCTTCATAGCTGCCCTTACTTCCTCCTTGCTAATCTGTTTCACTTCCTGATTCACTATCCCCACATCATCCAACCTTCTCTCTCTCTCTCATTCTCTTCATTCATCAGCCTCTCAAAATACTCTTTCCATCTACTCAACACACTCTCCTCTCTTGTGAGTACCTTTCCCGCACTATCCTTTATCACCCTTACATGCTGCACATCTTTCCCAGCTCTGTCCCTCTGTCTTGCTAATCGGTACAGGTCCTTTTCTCCCTCTTTAGTGTCCAATCTCTCGTACAACTCAAAGTGACAAAGACAGCCCAATGACGAATAATCTGGGCATTAGGGCACAAAACCGGCAGCGAGGGACGTCGTGGTCTGGGCCTAAACAGGTGACGCAATAAGAATGAAAATCTCTGTGAGGTATTTGCTTTCCACAGGCAAGACAATTGTTAACTTTTTCTGATATCGGTTAGAGGAAGATAAAAGGATCCCCAATGGGTTACTTAGCTTTAGAAGACTTCAGACTTGAAACTCAAAAATACGCAAATTTCAGGTTGCGGCCGACCAGCACTTGTGAACTGCTTCTGCTTCAGGCTCCTTCGCCGCAAGAAAAGCTGATGTAATGGCATCAGCTGCAAGTTTTATACCCCTGATGACCTGACGTCATGGAAGAGGCGACAGCATCCGACGCAGAACTCCCAAGACTCTGGTATTCGGACCGACTGAGGGCTACCTGCAGGCGGATAACCCAAGTGTGATGACTAACAGTGAGACACAAAGAACATCTTGTTTAGCACTCTGAGATCCAAAATTGGTCTCCAGTCCCCTATTTTCTTTGGCACTAAAAAGAATCTTGAGTAAAAACTGGATCCCAGTTGGTTTGGTGGCACTTCTTGGATGACTTTTTTTCTGGCAGCTTTCAAATTTGTATTGCTACTTGAACACTCTGGATGGAATGTTGGGGAGTCTTGCTGAGGATCTTGGGTAAAGGGTGAAAGGAATTGGATAACCTCTGGAAATGATCCTTAGCACCCATGCATCGTCGGTTATGTGTCGTCAAGCATTTGGGTGCAACGAAAATCTTCCCCCAACTGCTTCCAGAGGTAAGCAATCAGGACCTCTTTCAGGAGCACTGACAGGGTTGACCAGAGAACGAATCTCTGGAACCCTGACTCTACGAACCACTCCTGCCTCTGGGATGGTGTCTTCCACTATAACTTCCCCCTCTGCCCCAAGGAGAGTCTGAGGCACGTTTGTCCTGAACAGGCTTCTGGGATTTCTTGAACCACATTTTACCACTCCTTTGATTCCTGGAATGGGATCGTTGAGAGTGGAAAAACATACGTCCACAGCAGATAAAAGTCTTTCCATCCTTTCCACACCTGGATAGAGTTTCCTTTACTCTGGGACCAAACAAGAAGGACCCGTCAAAGGGAGCATTGACAAAGGAAGACTTGAATAGTTCCACAAACTCGCACTGGCACATCCAAGCTCTTCTCTGAATTGCAATGCCTGAAGCTCCTGACCTGGTCTCCCCTTTGGCTGCATGTGCAATGAACCTCATGGACAAATTCGAGATAGACTCCAGGGTAGCTAGATGGGAGGCTACTTTTTCCTGGACCCCCTCAGCCACAGCTCCCGCCAGGGTATCCGACAGCTCCTTGATCAGATCCCTTTGGAGCCTGGGGAAATGTGCCAAGAAGTTCAAGGACCTGATGGAGAAGATCGATAACACATGGACAGATTTGCTAAGTGGGTCCTTGGTTCGGGGGATGGACAGTAGAAATGTCCTCGGCTAGTTCTTTTTACGTGGTGGCCGCTACCACCATGGCATCTACTACCAAGCCTTTAGCCCAATGTGATTGGTCTTCTGGAGCAGTAAGGATTTTGTCAGGTCTCTGGGGGACTGGTTCAGAGAATCAGGAGCCTTCCAAGCCCACTGACCAATTAGTTTAAATCATCAGCGGGTGGGTTCACCCAGGAGGTAGATGGGCATGTACCAAAGGCCTGCAAGTACACAGATTTCTCTGAAGATGTTTTTTTTAATATACAACACACACAGTGATTTCAGCAAAGACATGTTCACAACTTTATCTTCCTGTAATGAAAGTCACTACATACGAATCAACATGTTTGAGGAGTAGAGCATAAATTCAGTAACAGAAAACTTCCCTGTTCAGGAGAAATGTTTACTTCTGATGTACCAACTGAATACAGACATTCTGGGCAAGTACAGCATCACCCACTGTGGAAAGTAGCCTTGAATATAATGCAGCATGTTAGACTGTCGCTGTCAATTAACCATGAAGCCATGGCATTGGTAATTATTGAAAACGGGCACTATTCTCAACCCACTTGTGACACCTTTTATTGAAAGTTTCTGGGAGTTGTACTTGGGCAGTCATGTGCACAACTCACATCAATCGGTTATTCTACCATTAAGGTCAGCATTAGAACGGTCAGTGGGAGTTTTGTTGGTGGTATGTTACCAGTGCAAAAAGGTTACATTTTCTTCAAAAAATGCTGACATTTTTACTTCTAATGTAATTGTCAACTTACATTCTGGAAATGTACAGCATTCCAAACCCTGAAAAGTAGTTACAACTAATTTGATATTTAATGGGAACCAAGTAATTTGATATTTAATGGGAACCAAGTAAAACACATTTGATAATTATATACAACAGACTGTACCCCCATAGTGGTTCTTAAAATGTTCAAAAATTATAAATGGACATGTAGGTATAAAATGCAACTAAGACTGCTACTCTGCTCTTAAGTATTTGAATACAGGTTAGTACTGAGGGTGACCCCATCCCTTTGCTACTCTCAAGACAGGAAGTTTTGGATGTTATCTTTGTGAGACAAAAATGCTCCTTTCTTTATAATACTACATGATTTGACTTTTGACATGAGAACTCAGAGATGTATTAAAAATGCACTGCATTTCCACATTTAACAGATGTACAAAGAAACACATTAGAATGTCGCTATTAAATGCTTACAAGATCCAGAATTTGGTCCATATGAGTAACAGGTCATATCCCAGTCCCTTAATGTTCTTGGTAAAAATTTCAGAGAACTGTATAAGGGTACCTGGATGCAAAGCACATGTTAAAGATTTAAATGCAGTTAAGTGCCAAAGCGGACCCCACCATATTACCACTGTGCAGGGAGATTTGGTGCCAGCAACCTTCCTATAATAATAAAAGTCTGAATTTAATGCACCTTACAGAAATAATCTACATTCATATGCCAATCAGTGCATGACCATATACATCTCAAACTCTCTCAAAGAGGGGCCATATATCTTGTACCAAACAATTTAAAAAGATAATGGCATGGCTAATTACAAAAAAAAAAAAAAAAAAATTTCTTCAAGGTAAGGCAAGTCCCTCTGTATTCCCTGTGTTGGAGCAGTGCTCCTAAACTCCCTGGTTATATACAAATCCAAGATTGCACTAACACTGCAAAAGGGAAACATCTGTAAAGCACAGTTCGGTAGACAACTCACCATAATTGTAGATGCTAAAGTAGATCAGTGTTGTATTACTATGTTTTGAGATTTCCTGCTATGTTAAAGCCCAAACTGGGCCAAATATCAGAGTCTTTAACCATCCCCCAACTGGCAGATGTTCTTGCAGTCCAGCATCAGGACATTTGTGGTATAAAGGTTCAGCAGCTGATGCCATCTTCAGCAGCTGATGCCATCTTCAGGTCTTTCATACCTGAGGAACCAAAGTCCAATGCTCCTTAGGTGGAGCACAGCATGCCCCACTGACCCTAATTACAACTGGAGTCTATGTCTTAAAGGAGCAAACAGTGAGGAGGGGCAGGGGACAATGAATAGGTAGGGTACTCACCCCAACCCAAAGTGCAGAACAAAAAATGGGTAGAAAGGAGGAAAAGGGTACTGCAAAACTGATCTACTCAAACATCTACAATCATTTTAAGTTAGAATTATGTACATTGTAGACAATGTGGCAGTACTACATCTTGAGAAGACTCCCATAACTTCTCTACTTAGGTGGTTGGAGAGCGCTCTGGGCCAGGGACACCAGGCTCTGCAGAATGGCCAAGGCAAACCTGGCTCTAGATCGGATATGGCATGAAGGTGGTAATGTTTGCAATTGGGATTTTGGAAGAATAACCACAGTCATACAGATCATTATATTCATAAAGTAAAAGTATTTTGAGAAGTAAGCCAACATGGAAATGGAGAAAGGAGAATCTGCCGACAGAGATTACTGCAGTTAAGGGTACAGAAAATGGGCAAGAGGGGGCAGGAATTTACTGGAGCAAACTAACAATGGAACCAAGGTACTGGAAGAAAATAATGAGAGAGACAAAGGTAATAGAATAGGAAGAGGCCAAGAATACATTTGGACTGCAGGTTACAGACTGCCTTCCCTATCAAGGATTGATAGAGTATAGGCAAAGAGAAAGGAATAGGGGGAGCCTAAGTGAAAGACCAGAACTGGTGGAGTTTTTAGTAGAATCTGATCTTAAAAGAGAGAATTTATAGGTCATATAAAATGATGCATTACAACTTATAGGAATCAATCACAGAAGGTTTGAAAGGATTATGAAGAGAGACTGGATAAGTGATTCACAAAGAAACAATGGAAGGTTAAATGTATGGCTCCCAAATATGCAATGAAGTCTAGAAGATTTATGATTCTGGCTCAAAAGTGTTTGCAAAGGTATTTTTACACCCCAAGAAGGTTCCAATTTTTTCTAGAAAACAAAAGAGGAAGAAACGGCTCCACTATGTAGACCACTCAATTATCCTTTATTCTCGTACCTTGGTCATTTGCCTTCTGGATAAATGGCCGAGGTACCAGAATAAAGGAAATTGAGTGGTCTATATGGTGGAGCGGTTTTCTTGCTTTTTAGTTTTCTAGTTTGTGTTTGAGTATTTAATAGGTCATTGGATCCAAATATTTTTTTCTCAGGTAGACTGCAACTGTTAGGAGTGTGTGGGGAAGAAATAGGTAATTGGGAATATATTTTTGGGAGTGTAATGAGTTGGCAGACTTTAAAACTTCCCTGCAAACTACTCTGTTGGAAATACTGTGTAAGCAAATTTGTACAACTAAAGGAAATTTTTTTTTGAACTGATAAACAGAATTGGAAATGCCTAGACATAGTAAGGCCCTGTTGAGTTTAATTCTGTTGGCTGCAAAAAAGCAATTACCAGAAAATAGAAATTAAAAGTCTAAACCAACCATACTAGAAACGGTGAATACAGTAACAGAGATAAAAGAACTGAAGTGTGATCTTTAGAAAAAGGTATGTGCAAATTGCATAGAAAAAAATGGGAACTGTGGGAACAATACATGCAAAATAGGATCATAGGCGGTTACTAGGCTATTAGCGCTAAGGCCTCTACAAGCCTAGAAATATTATACCCTTGTTCCTTTATGGATAGATATATAGTCTATGTTTATGCACAAATCTACGATCAGCATTGGCTGCCCCTATCTAGGAGGGACACAGGTGAAACCCCTATTGTAAATTTACAGTTTCCCATCCATTTGTTCAGGTTATGCTTAAATAGGGTCATTGAGAAGTTCTGTTTTACATAAATTGGGAGTTTGCTCCACAGGAGTGGCAACCTCTAGGAGACATATCTGTGTCTCCAACATGTCCTGTTGATATCACAAGCAAGGTTAAGATCCCTAGAGCGAGTGAAAGTTGTCCCATTGGATTTGTGGATGTGTAGCAGCTTCATCAAGGCAGGGTCTAAGACTACTCTGTAGGCCAGGCACAAGTCGCCTCTAAGCAGTCTATATGATACTCAGTAAAGAGATAGGGCTTTCAGTCTGCCCGTGTAGGTCATGTATTGGAGGCACTGAATTTCCCTGGTGAGAAACCTCTGAGGTATCTCCAGTTGCTGCAGATGTCTGGTGAGGTACATACAGAAGGGAGCACTGTTGTCTATTACTGGTCTGATGAGAGCAGAGTACAGGGGAGTTATAACCTCCTTAGCTTTGGATGTTATACCCTTGCTTATGAGGTATGCAACACAGAAGGCCCTCCTTACTACTGTGGACACCTGATGATCAAAATTAAGGCTGCTATCAACTTGCACTCATAAATCTCACACCATTTCATTGGTTTGAACTTAGAACATTATTAATGTTGTAATTGCAGGGGCTTCTCCTTTGCCAAAAGGAATAATGCATTTTTTGTGTTAAGTTTAAGTCTGTGGCTTTGACACCAATCATTTGTCTGTGTAAGTCCATTGTGGAGTATGTTGACATCTTTCGGGGATTCGATGACTGCACTCAGTTTGCAGTCATCAGCAAATTTGGTAAGCCACAGGCTATCTATTTTTGCCTGGACTTCTGAAAAATGGATACCAAACAATAGGGGGCCTAGCACAGAACTCTGTGGAACACCAGTGGCAACAGGTCTGCTAGTCAAGTTGGCATCCACAATTTTGACTGTGTGTTCCGTTTGTGAGCCAGTTGGAAAGCCATCTAGTGATGGAATGGTTAATCCCCAGCTGGGTGAGTTTCTCAGTGATGGCTGAGTGACTGATTGTGTCAAAGGCCTTGGCTAGGTTGATAGAGGCAGAGTGAACTGTTTTACATTCATCCAGGGCCTTGGTGACATTCTCAAGAAGTCCTCCAGGTTTAGCATGCAAGATCTGCCCTTAACAAAGCCAAACTGGGTTTGGTCAAGAGTCTGAAGGTCAGCTATATCCTTGTTGATAAGATCCATAACAATTCTTCTCTATGACCTTGCAGATAAGGCTGGTTAGGATTGCAGATCGATAGTTCCCTAGTTTCCGGGGTCAGTTGAGTGACCCCCCCCCCTTTGTACAAGGGAATTATGGTTTCTGCCTTCCATTCAGCTGGGACAAAGCCAGTGCTTAGACTGAGATTAAAGAGTGTGCTCAGCGGTTCTAACAACTCCCGTTTTAGACCATTTAATAGGTAGCCTGGAATGTTGTCCGTTCCCATACAGGCTGTGTTTTTGGCCTTGGAGAGTGCGGCTATTACCTGCTCTCTGGAAACACTAAGCAGAGGACTGGTGACAGGTATGTCATGGGGTATGATTAGTAGAGATGGGGCGGGGTAAAGTTTTCACCAAAACTGTCTGCTAGCAGGTTGGCGGTGTCCTTAGGTTCAGTATAAGTGGTACTGTCAACAGCTAGTTCAGCACAAAGCTGGGCCTTCCCTTTTAGATTTTGGATACAGCTAAAGAATTGCTTTGTGATTTACCTTGGCTACGGATGCTAATTCAGTTTCATAATTAGCTTTAGAGGACAAGTTGTCTCATCTGCTGGTTTATGCTTTGGAGGGAGTTTTTCCTTTGCTGGGAGTTTCCTTTTGTTTTTTGGCATCAATTTCTTTCTCTTATTGTATAACCTATTTATCCTGATGTCCATTAGCATGGCTTATTTTTTCATGAAGATCTTGATTTGATCCACTACGATATGGCCAAGTCTATACATTTATATAGGTGTTAATACAGGACATGTGTACACCTCAGTATACAGGTCAGTGCTGGCAGGGGGGCTGAAACTATTGACCTCATCACTCAGTAGGCTATAGTTTGCTTTGGAGAACATTTTTTAACCTTTTTGCTAACTTGAAAATGAACACAAAAAACAAGTAAAAAGCAGCTCTACAGGTGAAAACACTCAGTCCAGGAATCACGAATATAGTACAACCAGAAATAAATTGAAGTTAAACAACTTTAATTTAAAACTTTTTGCTCCTGAGGATGGGTCAGGTATGATCATTACTTTGAAAGAGACTGATTTGTGATCAGATTTTGCCAGGGAGGGCACCACACATGGGGTGGTGCAGCGATCCCCCATGTTGGTGAGCACTATGTCAAGGATGTTAGAGCCCCTTGTGGGGGTGCTGACTATCTGCTCCACAGCATTTGTGTTATCAAGTCCAGGAACCTCTGGGTGAGCGCATTTGAGCTCATGTATGTTATCCAGTCAATAGAAGGATAGTTAAGTCACCCATGACCAGGGTATTTGGCTGTACTGACAGTGACTCAAGTAGGTCCAGGTAGGCTGTGTGGTTTTCATGGTTCATGGTGGGGGACCTATAGCTAACAATGATATGGAGGGGGGGGGGGTCTTTCCTACAGTTAGTTGGACTTGGAGTAACTTTGGGGAGTTGGACTATTTAACCAGTCTAGAGGTGTATACATCTTTAATGAAGACGGATACTTCTCTCCTCCCTTGTTTTTTTCATGTTCGTTGTGTAGTCTGAACATGTGGAAAGCATTGTAGCCCTGCATGGCCGGGAAACTCTCTAAGGCCTTGAACCATGCCTCTGTGACTGCGCAGACATCAGTATCTTCCAGGGTGAGAAGTGCTTTGAGTGAGTGCAGTTTCTGATTTAGACTCCTAGCATTAAGCAGAATAACCCTGACCTTGTTTCTGGAGAATATTTTTATGTCAGGAATTTTGCTCTTATGACATTGCCTATGAAAAGCACTATGGGGAGCCAAGTACCTTTGCCAGCAACCTAAAGCTTGGAGGCGACAGGTGAAGACCATCTCTAGCAAAGAAGTGTGGTCTGTCGACCATATCATCCCAGGCTGTCAGATACTGGATCCCCCGGGAGTGACACCAGAAGCCAAGCCAATTGTTGAAGTGAATCATATTTTGTTTGTACTGTGGCATCATCCTGTGTGAGGAAAGAATGCTGCTTAGGGCTAGACATACTTGCCTGAAAACTCCATCATGTCTCTTCATATAGTCCAGTAAGGTACCTCTCAAATCATTCACTCCAACATGGACTATGACAGAGTCATAACACTTGTTGACAGACTTGAGTCTGTGCATTATTTGGTGAATCCTGACACCAGATAGGCAGCTGACTGTGACCTTCTCCTTGTCCAGCCTAGCGAGGGGGACATCTGTGTGTCTCACTATGGAGTCAACTATGACCAAGACATTTGGTTTAGATATGTTTCGCCTTAGGGGCTTAATGGGTGTGATACTGTGTTATGTGTAGTGGGTGCTGTTGGGACCATATTGTGTGCAGGCGGTTTGCACTTGGGGAGGTCTTTGCTCTATTGGTTTATTTCTAGTGAGCACCTCTGCATGTGTGGGTTTATGTGTTGTGTGCTTGGTATGTGTGGGAGGTGCAGTGTGGGTGCTGACAACCTGCTTGATACATGGTTTGTTGTTACATGGAGGAGGAATGATTTTTAAGGGACGGCAGGAATTGAATGAGCTATGTAATGTTTGACTGACAATCAATATGGGTTGGTTTCATTTATATAAATGTATAATTGCCTATATCATGCATACCTCTCAACTGTACAGACTTTCACAGAATGTCCAGATTTCAGCTTTATATTTTTGGTCCATTTTTCATAAAATTGTGGCTTTCTGGCAAATCATTGAAGACTGAAATTTGAAAATAATGGCAGACATTTGAGTTTTAGACTTCATACCTTTCAGAAAATTCACGGTAATGGAAAACCTGCTATTCTATCGACTTTCTAAGTTTGTAAGTGCAATATTTCAAAATTGTCCCTATTTGTACCACTTTTGTATGGCTTTGTCCAGATTTCTTACTCTAAGAGGTTGAGAGGTACTATATGTCATAAGTGATAATTCAATAAAAATATTTTTTATTTAAAAAAGGTGGTAATGCTTGGTGAAGGTGTGAATGGAGGACAAAGCAGCTGCTTCTAGAATGGTCTGTATAGATGTCCACTTTAGAAATGTTGTGGTGGCAGCTTTACCCTTGCTGAATGAACGTTGACTCTGCCAGGAATCTGTTTCCCATGGTGAGAGTAACACAAAGAAATAAAGCTTGCAATCCACTTGGAAATGGTTAGCAGCTCAGCATATCAATGTAAAGACGATGATGGCAGCTATGTTGGCATGAAGAGCATTCAGTGAAAGACATGTACCAAGAGAAATAGACACCAACAAACAACACTACGCTGATGTGGTATATAAAGAAATGAGGAGGTCCCCCCCCATTTAACTTCTGCAAATCCCACCAACAGCTGATCAGATCTGTTTGGGAATTTTGTTCTGTGTAGGCGGCATCTTAGTTGTCTGTAAATCTAAAGACTGAAGGATTCTCTTTCCCTTGTTCAATGGATTGGTAAAGAATACAGGGAAATTAACAGCTTGATTCATGTAGATTTCTGATTCCACCTTGGACAAGAAGGGTTAGTTCTTGAGGTTACTTTATCCCTGTGAAAAATGAGGAAGGACTCTTTGCCCATCAGAGCTTTCAACTCATAGGGATACACCTGGCTGAGTTAAGTGCCAGCAACTGGGCCGTTTTCCAAGAAAACAATCCGAGTGGTGCTGAAGGTGCTGTAACAGTGTTAGCTTTTCCAGTACATAATTTAAACCCCAGGAGGGTAAAGATTCTTACCAAGGTGACTGAAAATGCAAGACCCCTTTTACAAACTGCTTCATATATGGGTGAGCATATGCGGGGGAGATAGGAAGGCAGGCAGATGTAGTAAAGCAATCACTTTTAGACTAGAGTAAGACCGTACTTTGTAAAGAAGAGAGAGGTATTCTAGTACTTATGTGGGTAAAGTAACATTAGTCCTGCACCAGACAGAAAACCTTTTCCATTTTGCCACATATGATTTTCTGGTATGTGGGTTTTCTAGCCTCCTTTAGTACTGATTACACATCCTCTAAAAAGGACAGTCAGGACAGAATTAATAACTAATTATCCAAGCTGTCAGTTTGGGATGGATGTCAGATCTCTTTCTGGATCAGGAGGCCCATGAACAGGGGGCGTATCACAATTCTCCCTTCTGTGAGAGTCTGAAGGAGGGAGAACCAGTACTGGCTGGGCCAGTAAGTAGCCATCAGTATCACCTTTGATCTGTCTGCCTGCCTACACCTTCTGCAATATATTGGAAATAAGGGCTATAAGGGAAAGACATACAGAAACATGTCTTTCCAGCTGATGAAGAAGGTGTCCATTTTCCAAACCTTTCTCTCTGATTCCTTGAACACAACTTGCTGTTCTGTCTTATTTTCTGCAGAAGCAAAAATGTCTAACTTTGACACACTTCATTTGTGTGTCAGGTCAGGAAAAATTCCCTTTTCCATTTGTTAGCAATTAGGAAGGATCTGCACATTGTCTGCCAGTAGGTTGTCTTGACCCGAGATGTCTAAAGCTATGGAAGTGAGCCACAAGCCACAGTTGCACTTCTAGTCTGCACAGATGGTAGGAATCAGTTCCTCCCCACTTGTTTATATACCACTTCACTGTAGTGTTGTCTGTAGGAACCTTTACTTCTCCTGGTACTACTGTCTGACAGAATGCTCTTAAAGCCAAAAATGAATACCATCATCTCCTTTACATTAATGTGCTGAGCTGTCTCATGCCTTTCATGGATGCCAAATTATCCCAGGTGTATTCCATAAGCCAGGTCTAAGACATCTCTGGTTAGTGTTTGGGCAGTTTCTGGGAGCTGGAAGCTTTGATTGTGTCCTCCCACAACAAAATTTCCTTTTTCAGGCATGGTAGGATGACTTTTGTTGCTTCAAGGGAGTGCTGATGCTGGGACCAGCATTTTCATGTTTTTGTTAATGTTTAGGAAGCACTGTAGTTCCTCATGTACAGTTTTGCTGATGAGACCATTAGAAAACATGCAGTTATGTACCCCCAGAAGACACAGTCTGGCTCTGCCCCCAGAA
Organism: Protopterus annectens; assembly: GCF_019279795.1. Classification (NCBI taxonomy): domain Eukaryota; kingdom Metazoa; phylum Chordata; order Ceratodontiformes; family Protopteridae; genus Protopterus; species Protopterus annectens. The sequence continues at coordinate 629,049,335 of NC_056746.1, forward strand.
AAGTAACTATGGTGTTGGGTGTCAGTTGTGACTTATAGATACTGACAGTAAGGTCCCCCTTCTGAAAGCAATCCATGGTGATTTGCTTGACTGTTCAGCAGTTCTGCTGGGGTTGTTACCTATATTAGACAATTATCTAAGTAAGGGTAGATTTGGACATACTTGGTTCTGCAAAAGGCAATGACTGATACCAGACATTTGGTAAAAACTCTGGGTGCAGCAGACAGGTCAAATGGTAAAGCACAAAACTGGCAGTGTGATCCCACCGTCTGAAACCACAGGAACCTCCTGTGTTCCTGATGAATAGAAAAAGTACAGTTTTGTACCTACCATAAATGTAGATGTCCGATAGACATGCAACTGCAGTCATAACATGTGGGTTGTCCTGCCTCAGGCAGCCCTCGGTTGGCCGGATTCCAAAGTCTTGGTCCGACGTCGGCTGATGTCACATTTCTCTCCGACGTCAGAGCGGCTGGAGTATATAAGCATCAGCCGACGCCATCTTCTTCAGTGTTTCTTGCCCCAGATGCCAGGTGCCCTCCAAGGAAGGCTGTAATCAAATTGAAAGACAACAACAGGATTCCAGAACAATAAATGATAAATAAAAAAAACAAATACACCATAACAGATATCCCCAGCTTAGAGAAACAGGGATAGGAGAGGGTCCTAGGCATAGAGGGGTATGGAGGGAGGGAAAATCTGACTGCAGTTGCATGTCTATTGGACATCTACATTTATGGTAGGTACAAAACTGTACTATGTCCTTCAAGAATGCAACTGCAGTCATAACATGTGGGTAGAATACCATAGCTTAGCTGGGGGAGGAGGTATGCTCTAGGAAAAAGATGGTGTGGCAATCAAACCCTGCAGGACTGCCGAAGCAAATCCTGCTCTGGATCTGGAGTATAGAGGGAGATTGTAGTGTTTGGAGAATGTATGCACGGAGCTCCATGTTGCAGCTTCTAGAATGTCCTTAGTAGGCACCCCTCTTAAGAATGCTGTAGAGGTGGCTGTAGCTCTTGTGGAATGTGGTCTGACATTGGCTGGAACAGTCTTTCCATGAAAGGAATAACAAAATCTGATCAATGTCCAATCCATTTTGAAACTGTCTGTTTGGAAATTGCTTTTCCTTGGACTGCAGGGGCGTAAGCTACCAACTGACTTCCTACTGGCCTTGGTTCTGTCCAGGTAGTATCAAAGTTGTCTGTGAATGTCCAAGGTATGTAACAGTCTTTCCCCCTTATTCTCAGGATTGGGAAAGAAGGCAGGCAAATGAATAGCTTGATTCAAAGAAACCCTAGATACCACCTTTGGCATAAAAGTAGGGTTGGTCCTTAATGAAACCCTGTCTTTGTGAAAAATTATGAACGGTGGTATTGCCATTAGGGCCTGTAGCTCCGAAACCCTTCTTGCTGAGGTAATTGCCAACAGGGAAGCTGTCTTCCATGAGAGAAATTGCAAGTCAACTGTAGCTGCTGGCTCAAAAGGAGGTAGAGTCAGTTTTTCTAGGACAAAATTGAGGTCCCAGGCTGGCACTGGGGCCTTTCTTGGTGGCTTGATGTTCTTGATTCCCCTGAGGAATTGCCTTAGCAAAGGGTGTGAAAAGACTGGAGGATCAGTGTTATATCTAGCTGAAATAGCTGATGCATTTATCTTTATGGAAGAATATGAGAGGCCGTTCTTTAGCATATCCGCCAAATATTCGAAGATGAGTGGGATGTTCAACAATGAGGCATCATGCCCCTTGCTGGTATTCCAATTGCTGAATCTCTTCCATTTTGCTAAGTAAACCTTTCTGGTGGATGGTCTTCAAGCCTCTGTTAGTATTCGCTGTACTTCCTTGGAGAGAGATAGGTTGAGGTTATTTATGGGATCTCCCATGCTGTTAGCTGCAGTGTCTGAAGGTTTGGATGCACTGTGTTGAGATTGTGTTGAGTCAAAAGTTGAGGCCATTGGGGAAGGGCCCACCTCCTGGTGTGACATATGCTCCTTAGTAGTGGGTACCAGTGTTGTCTTGGCCAGTCCGGAGCTATTATGATTCCCTTGGGTCTCTCGGCTTTGATCTTTAGTAGTACTGAGGTCATCAGTGGCAGAGGTGGGAATGCATAGATTGTTAGGAAATTCCAGTTGAATGAGAGAGCATCTATTTTCCAAGCTTTTGGATGGTATGTCCTTGTGCAGAATTTTTGTAGATGATGGTTGAGGTGAGAGGCAAATAGGTCTACTTCTGGCCTGCCCCATGTCGAAGCGAGTTGTGTGAAGATTTTCGGGTGTAACCTCCACTCGTGTGGATCTGTGAAATTCCTGCTTAGGCTGTCCGCCAGTACATTGTCTTTGCCTGGAACAAACTGGGATTGTAAGTGGATGTTTAGGCTCAGTGATTTCTCCCAAAGATGCATTGTTAGTCTGCAAAGGGGGTAAGAGTGGGTGCCCCCTTGCTTGTTTATATACCACATCACAGTGGTGTTGTCTGTCCGTATCAGTAAATGGCCTTGTTGAAGTTGTTGTTGAAAGGCCTCAATGGCATGCATTACTGTCAGCATTTCCTTTTGATTTATATGCAGATGTGTTTCCTTTTGAGACCATTGTCCTTGTATACACCTGCCTTCCATGTGCGCCCCCCATCCAAGGTCCAAGGCATCTGTGGTCATGGTCTGTGTTATCTGTGGTTTTTTGAATGAAATACCTGTGTTGGCCTGGCTCACCGAGGCCCACCATAGGAATTCCTTTTGTCGACATGGAATGAGCGGTATGGTTGCCTCCAAGTTGTTGCTGTGCTGAGACCAAATGCTTTTTAGGTACCATTGAAGCTTTCTCATGTGTAGTCTTGCTAATGGAACCAGGAGAATGCAGGATGCCATGTAACCCAGAGCCTGTAGGAATCTCCTTGCAGTTATCTGGGTGAGTTTTGCTAAACCTTTGAAGTAATGAGTTAACTTCTCTTGCTTGTCTTCTGTCAGGTAAGCCATTTGAGAGGCTGTGTCTAATTTGGCTCCTAAGAAGATTATTTGCTGGGATGGCTGCAGTCTTGACTTTTGAAAGTTGACTGTATATCCCAGAGCTTGAAGTAATCGTATGACATAGTCCAAGTTTTTTGTCAACATCAATTTGTCGCCCGCTTGTATGAGGCAGTCGTCCAGGTACGGGTAAATTTGTATCCCTTGAAGCCTGCAATGAGCAATTACTGAAGCCAGGCATTTTGTGAATACTCTGGGCGCAGTAGATAAGCCAAATGGCAATGCTGAGAATTGATAATGCTCTGGCCCTGCAAGAAATCTGAGGTATCTTCTGCAGCTGTGTCTGATAGGGACATGCAGGTATGCCTCCTTGAGGTCCAGAGTAATCAGCCAAGACCCCTTGCCCAGCATGGGAAGGAGTTGCTGTAGAGTCAGCATTTTGAACTTTGGGACTATGAGAAAAGTGTTTAAGGCGGACAAATCCAGTATTGGTCTCCATTGAGTTTCTTTTCTTGGAACAAGGAACAGTCTTGAGTAAAACCCCTGGCCTTGTTCTTGTTGTGGAACTCTTTCTATTGCTTTCATTCGAGTCAGCAGAGAGATTTGCTTGATAGCCTCTGCCCTCTGGGTTTGTGGTAGGTTTGGCATGCCTTGTTTTCTTGGTAAGGTATGAAAATGGAACCTGTAGCCTCAGTCCATAATATCCAAAATCCATTTGTCCTTTGTCAGTCTGTGCCAATTTTCTGCAAACAGAGATAATTTCCCGCCCAAGGGAGCTTCTATTTGTTCCCTGGTAGGTGGAAGTAGAGGAAAGTCATTAAGATTGTGGCTGTCGGGCAGGAGAAACCCCTGCGTCACTTCTTTGGTTTCCTGACTGCTATTGTCGTCCCCTGTAAGGACCTCTGTATTGGCCTCTTCCTCGGCCACGTCTGTTTTTACCCCTTTGAAACTTTTCTGGATTAGGAAAGGACCAGTTTTTTGAAGGCCAATTCCTACTGAATCTGGGGGGTTGCACCTGGAGGAAATCTTTCACCGTCTGAACTGATTTTGCTTTTTCCTCGATAGTCTTTAACACATCCTTAGCATTAGCACCAAAAAGCTTGTTCTTTTCCAAAGGTGCATCCAGAAGTTTTGCCTTTACATGATCTGGTAGAGGTTGATCTTTTAACCATGCATGTCTACGAATGACTGCCCCTGTCAGCTGCCCTACATGAAGCTTCCAGTGCATCATATCCACACTGCAGCAAGTGATTTCTTACTTGCTGAGTATTATGCACTGCTTCCTGCAAAGCCTTCCTGTCTAAAGGATCAGGAGTGGCCAATGTTTTTTGTAAATCTTCTAACAGGAAATCTTGATATTGTAACATATGAAAAAGGCAATTCAAGGCTCTCATGGATAAGGTAGTGGATGTGTAAACCTTTTTGCCCCATCTCTCTAATGGCCTAGCTTCCCTGTTGGAGGGCAATGGGTTCTTAGAGGTAGAAGCTGAAACTCCTTTAGGCCCCTGAGAAATAGTTTCCAAATCAGCAGTATGGGCCCTGAATAAATGGGAATGAGTTTCTGGGACCCTGTAATACCTGTCTGGCTTGGCTGGAGCAGGAGGAAGAGAGTCAGGGGTAACACTAGAGTCAGCATATAAATCATCCAAAACATCAAGAACAGGAGGAATAGCTAAGGGCCTGTGCTGGGGCTTCTTAAGGAAAGTCCGAGGGCGTTTTCTGGAATCAGAATATTCCTGGCCTTGCCACTTGAAATGTTCCCTCATGGTATGCAGAACTTCCCCAAAGGAAATATCCTCAGGCGGGGAGGCCGAGGGGATGGAATCCTCTGCATCCGAGTCCTCATAGGTCTGGAAGAGCTCTTCCTGGCTATCAGAATGGACAGAGCCCTCAGAATCTTCATCTGACGGAATAGGGTCAGAGGGTTCTACCCGGGGTCTTTTATCAGAAGGAGGTTGGGATCCTCTCTCAGGATGGGCCTGAGAACCTCTAATCATAGAAATTAAATCAGCAGCCATAGACATAATTTGTGTCTCTGGAGTAGGCTGAGGAAAAGTTTTAGTAGTAAGGTGCTTTGATTTGCTGGCTGCCTTAGCCCTGGTGTAGGCCTTAATAGACATGGCCATAGGAGGCCTGGCAGCTCCATGTGCAGGAGTGACCTTGTCTGCAGCAATGGTCTCGGGCATTTCCTTGGTTTCGGTATCCGGAGGAAAATCAATAACTTGCGTCGGAGTGATATCTGGAATCGGAGTTGTTGGTAATGCGGTGACTTCGGTTCAGAGTGGTGGAGAGACCGTCTCAGAGGGAACCGGAGCACCCGTGGTAGGTTTTGGCGTGGAGTCGGTGGTAGACGCGGGCCGAGGATGTCGGTCCCGGTCTTTTCATTTCTTGGGAGTTTGTGATGTCGGAAGATCCGACAGCATTGTGTAAGCAAATTTATCGCCGAAAAAATCTTCTGCGAACTCCGCCCGGCGCCTGAGAGTGCGCTTGTTGAAGCGAGCACAGGCTACACAGGCCGAGACGTCGTGGTCTGGGCCCAGGTAAGGCAGACAGTAAGAGTGGAAATCCTTATGAGGTATTTGTTTACCACAAGAAAGACAACTGTTAACTTTTTCAGTAAATTCTGACATCGGCTGAGGCAAGAAAAATTCCCCATCGGGGTACTTAGCTGATGACTTCGGAATCGAAGAATACAGGAGCTGACCGACCGGCACTTGCGAACCGCTTCTGCTTTGGGCACCGCGCGGCAAGAAAGACTGAAGAAGATGGCGTCGGCTGATGCTTATATACTCCAGCCACTCTGACGTCGGAGAGAAATGCGACATCAGCCGACGTCGGACCAAGACTTTGGAATCCGGCCGACCGAGGGCTGCCTGAGGCAGGACAACCCACATGTTATGACTGCAGTTGCATTCTTGAAGGACATGTACAGTTTTGTACCTACCATAAATGTAGATGTCCGATAGATCTGCAACTGCAGTCCTGACATATGGGTTGTCCTGCCTCAGGCAGCCCTTCGGTCGGCCGGATTCCAAAGTCTGGGTCCGGCGTCGGCTGATGTCGCCTCTTCCCCAACGTCAGAGCGGCTGGGGTATAAAAGCATCAGCCAACGCCATCTTCTTCAGTGTTTCTTGCCCCAGATGCCAGGTGCCCTCCAAGGAAGGCTAAATTTAGAGAATGGATAAAAATTCCAGACATGCACAACAGTAATAAACAGATGCACCATAACAGATATCCCCAGCTAATTTGAAAAAGGGGGAGTGGACCCAAAAAAGATAATTACAGAGGGGTAGGAGGGAGGGAAAACCTGACTGCAGTTGCATATCTATCAGACATCTACATTTATGGTAGGTACAAAACTGTACTATGTCCTTCAAGAATGCAACTGCAGTCCTGACATATGGGTTGAATACCATAGCCAAGCTGGGGTGGTAGGATCTAAGATAAGGATGGTGTAGCTAAAATGCCCTGCAGGACTGCAGAAGCAAAGCCTGCTCGGGATCTGGAATATAAAGGCAGGTTGTAATGTTTGGAAAATGTATGCACGGAGCTCCATGTAGCAGCTTCTAGAATGTCCTTTGTAGCCACCCCTCTTAGAAAGGCTGTGGAGGTGGCTGTAGCTCTGGTGGAGTGTGGCCTGATATTGGCTGGCACACCTTTTCCATGGAAAGAGTAGCAGAATCTGATGCAGTTTCCAATCCATTTTGAAATTGTTTGTTTGGAAATTGCCTTTCCTTGTACTCCAGCAGCGTAAGCTACAAATACTTGGTCGGACTTTCTGTTGGCCTTTGTTCTGTCCAAGTAGTAGCGCAATTGCCTGTGTATGTCCAAAGTGTGCAGAAGCTTTTCTCCTTTATTTTGAGGATTGGGAAAGAAAGTAGGCAGGTGAATTGCTTGATTTAGAGAAAAGTACAGTTTTGTACCTACCATAAATGTAGATGTCCGATAGGTGTTCATCTGCAGTCATAACATATGGGTTGTCCTGCCTCAGGCAGCCCCTCGGTCGGCCGGATTCCAAAGTCTGGGTCTGGCCTCGGCTGATGTTGCACTTTCCCTGACGTCAGAGCTTTTGGGGTATAAAGGCATCAGCCGACGCCATTTTCCTCAGTGTTTCTTGCCCCAGATGCCAGGTGCCCTCTAGGAAGGCTAAATTTGGATAAATGCAGAAAAGTTCCAAACAGTAGCAAATTATATACATATATATATATATATATATATATATATATATATATATATCTATATATATATATATACATACAAACAAACAAATACACCATAATAGATTCCCCCAGCTAGCTGAAAGAGGGGTAAAGACCCTTGGAATACCACAGAGGGGAAGGAGGGTGGGTAATCCTGACTGCAGATGCATACCTATCGGACATCTACATTTATGGTAGGTACAAAACTGTACTATGTCCTTCAAGGATGCATCTGCAGTCATAACATATGGGTAGAATACCATAGCCAAACTGGGGGAGGAGGTACTAAGAGAAGGATGGTGTAGTTAAGATCCCCTGCAGAACTGCAGTTGCAAACCCTGCTCCGGATCTGGAGTATAAAGGTTGATTGTAATGCTTGGCAAATGTATGCACGGAGCTCCAAGTAGCAGCTTCTAAAATGTCCTTGGTAGCCATCCCTCGTAGGAAAGCTGTAGTGGTGGCTGTGGCCCTTGTGGAATGAGGCCTGATATTTTCAGGAGCTGTCTTTCCATGAAAGGAGTAGCAAAAACAAATGCAATTTCCTATCCATTTTGAAATTGTCTGTTTGGAAATTGCTCTTCCTTGCACCCCAGCTGCATATGCTACAAAAAGTTGGTCAGTTTTTCTGTTGGTTTTAGTTCTGTCCAGATAGTAGCGTAGTTGTCTGTGTAGATCCAAGGTGTGCAAAAGTTTTTCTCCTTTGTTCTGTGGGTTAGGGAAGAAAGTAGGCAAATGAATAGCTTGGTTCAAGGATACCCTGGATACCACCTTTGGCATGAAAGTAGGATTGGTTCTCAGTGACACTCTCTCCTGGTGGAAAATAAGAAAAGGCTGCACTGCCATTAATACCTGTAACTTGGATACCCTTCTTGCTGAAGTGATTGCCAGAAGAAAAGCAGTTTTCCAAGATAAAAACTGTAGGTCTGCTGATGCTGCTGGTTCAAAAGGAGGTAGTGTCAATTTTTCCAGCACAAAATTGAGATCCCATGCAGGTAGAGGGGGTCTCCTTGGAGGTTTAACATTTTTGATCCCTCTCAGAAATTGCCTAAGCAGAGGGTGAGAGAAGATAGGTGGATCCATATTGTATTCTGCTGAAATTGCTGAAGCATGAATCTTAATGGAAGAATAAGACAGGCCATTGTGGAACAATTCTGCTAAGTACTCTAGGATGTGTGCTAGGTTTGCCACTGTGACATCTGTGCCCTTTGTTGTGCTCCAAATGAGAAATCTCTTCCATTTAGCTGAGTATGTCTTCCTTGTGGAAGGTCTGTGAGCCTCCAGAATGATGTCCTTCACCCTCTGAGATAAAACAATTTGGTTTGGTTTTAAGGAATTTTCCAGGCAGTTAGTTGCAATGTTTTCAAGTTTGGATGTAGGGTCTTGAAGTTGTTCTGTGTTAGAAGAAGAGGCCATAGGGGAAGAGGCCATGAGTTCGTCTGAGACATGCTTCTCAGTAGCGGATACCAGTGTTGTCTTGGCCAGTCCGGAGCTATTAGTATCACCTTTGGCTGTTCCTCCCTGATCTTCAGTAGAACCTTGTACATCAATGGGAGAGGTGGAAAGGCATATACTGTTAGGGCATTCCAGCTGAAAGAGAGAGAGTCCACCCTCCAGGCTTGTGGGTGGTATGTCCTTGAGCAAAATTTCTTCAGTTGGTGGTTGAGTGGGGAGGCGAACAGATCTATCTCTGGCATTCCCCATTTCTTTGTTATGAGTTTGAAGATGTCTGGATGCAACATCCATTCGTGTGCATCCGTGGTAGTTCTGCTTAAGCTGTCTGCTAGTGAATTTTCTTTTCCTGGTACGAATTTGCCCTGCAGCTGGATATTGAGATTCAGGCATAAGTTCCACAGATTCATTGCCATCCGGCATAGAGGGTAGGAATGTGTGCCTCCTTGTTTGTTTATGTACCACATGACCGTGGTGTTGTCTGTCCTTATTAACAGATGTCCTTGCTGGAGGAATGGTTTGAATGCCTCGATTGCATGCCTCACTGCCAGCATTTCCTTTTGGTTTATGTGCATGCTTAGCTGTCCTTGAGGCCATAGGCCTTGGATGCATTTGTCCTCCATGTGTGCTCCCCATCCTCGGTCTGAGGCATCCGTGGTGATGGTCTGCCTTGTTTTTGGTTTGTTGAAAGGCAACCCTCTGTTGGACTGGCAGGCTTGTGCCCACCACAGGAATTCCTTTTGAAGGCATGGAATGATTGGTATCATGGTTTCTAGACTGAGACTGTGTTGAGACCATACATTCCTTAGGTACCATTGCAATTTTCTCATATGCAGCCTGGCATGCGGAATCAAGATTATGCAGGATGCCATGTAACCCAGGGCCTGCAGAACTTTCCTTGCAGTAAGCTGAGTTTGTCTTGTCAAAATCATGAAATAATCTGGAAGTTGTTTTTGTTTTTCTTCTGTGAGAAAAGCCATCTGAGTGATTGTGTCCAGATCCGCACCCAAAAAGGTTATCCCTTGGGATGGCACTAGTCTTGACTTTTGGATGTTGACTGTGTATCCCAAGGCCTGTAGCAGGTGTATGACATAGGCCAAGTCCTTTAACAATTTTTTCTTGTTTTCCGCTTGTATTAGGCAGTCGTCCAGGTATGGATAAATTTGAATTCCCTGAAGTCTGCAATGCGCAATTACTGATGCCAGGCATTTCGTGAATACTCTGGGCGCAGTAGATAAGCCAAAGGGCAATGCTATGAATTGATAATGCTCTGATCCTGCAAGAAATCTGAGGTGTCTTCTGCAATCTGGTCGGATAGGGACGTGCAGGTATGCCTCCTTGAGATCTAGAGTCACCAGCCAAGACTCCTTGCCCAGCATGGGAAGAAGTTACTGTAGGGTCAACATTTTGAATTTTGGCACAATGAGATAAGTGTTGAGCGCGGACAGGTCGAGAATAGGCCTCCATTGGTTTTCTTTTCTTGGTACCAGGAATAATCAGGAGTAAAATCCTTGGCCTTGTTCTATAGATGGTACCCTTTCTATAGCTTTCATCTGAAGTAAATTGCTGATTTGTCTTAAAGCCTCTGCCTTCTGGTTTGGTGGAAGGTTTGGCATTCCGCCTTTTGGCAAAGTGTGGAAGTAAAACCTGTATCCTTTGTCTATTGTTTGCAATGTCCATGTATCCTTTGTAATGCAATGCCAGTTTTTCGAGAATAAAGCCAGCTTTCTGCCCAAGGGAGCTTCCAGTTGATCCCTGGTAGGCGGAATCAGAGTCAAGTCATTGGGTCTGTCCTGTGGTAGTGGTTGTAGTTGTAGCTGTGGCACTACTTCTCTGGTTGGCAGGCTGCCACTGACGGCCCCTGAAGGCACCCTTTGATTGACCTCTGCCTCTAGGGCGTCTGTTCCTGCCCCTCTGTGCTCTGGAGGAGTCTGGAAAGGACCAATTCTTTGTAGGCCAGTTTCTGCTGAACCTCGGAGGTTGGACCTGCAGGAATTCCTTTACTGTTTGCACAGATTTTGCTTTTTCTTCCACCTTCTTTAGAATCTCCTGTGCAGGGGAGCCAATTAAATTTTGTTTCTCCATTGGAGCATCGAGGAGTTTAGCCTTGACATGGTCTGGCAAAGATTGCTCCTTCAGCCAGGCATGCCTACGAATTACTGCCCCAGTCATAGCTGATCTAAATGAAGCCTCCAGTGCATCATAGCCACATTTTAAGAAATGATTACTGACCTGCTGAGAGTTGTGTACCAAATCCTGAAGGGATTTACGGTCTAAAGGTTCAGGAGAAGAAAGCTTCTTATTCAGCTGATCTAACAAAAATTCTTGGTACTGTATCATATGGAATTGACAGTTTAATGCCCTGGCAGAAAGAGTAGCAGATGTATAAACCTTTTTTCCCCATCTCTCTAATGCTCTAGACTCTCTTTCAGAGGGTAGGAGATTTTTGGCAGTAGCAGCTGCAACCCCTTTAGGGCCCTGAGAAATAGTTTCTGGGTCTGCAGCATGGGCTTTATACAGGTGGAAGTGAGAATCCGGGACCCTGTAATATCTGTCAGGTTTGGCAGGGGCCGGGGAAAGAGAATCAGGTGCAGTACTGACATCATTGTACACATCATCAATTACAGTTAGAACAGGTGGTATGGCTAAGGGCCTATGCTGGGGCAAATGCAAAAAGGTCCTTAATCTTTTTCTAGAATCAGAGAAATCCTGACCCTGCCATTGAAAGTGCTCCCTCATGGAGTGTAAAGTCTCCCCAAAGGAAAATTCTTCAGGTGGTGAGGCCGAAGAAATAGAATCTTCTGCATCTGAATCCTCATAAGGCGAGTAGGCCCCTTCCTGATGGTCTGACAAATCAGATCTATCCGTGGAGTAATCTGAGGAGAGAGGTTCAGAGGGATCAGTCCTGGGCCTTTTGTCTGGAGGAGGTTGGGAGGCCCTGTCTGGGTGAGGTTGGGAACCCCTAATTAAGGATATAAGGTCCTCAGCAAGACTGAGGATCTGAGAACTAGAGGAAGGCCTCTGGGAAGTAGATTTGGCAGGCAAAGTTTTTGAAAGTTTGGCAGCTTTAGCCCTGGAGAAGGCCTTAATAGACATAGAAGCTGGGGGCCTAGCTGCCCCACGTGCAGGGGTATAAATGTCCAAAGGTATGGTGTCGGACAATTCTTGAGCACTAGCTTCGGTAGGGAGTTCTGAAGCCGACTCAGCCGGGGCCTCTCTGGCCTCGGTGGTTGGAGGTATTGTTTCAGTAGTAGTAATAACCGTGGACTCTGTTTCAGCCGAAACCGAGACACTCGCGGTAGGCCTAGCCGTGGTTTCAGCCGAAACCGCGGGCTGCGAGTGTCGGTCCTTTTCCTTGCGTTTTTTGACCAAATGCGAAGTCGGAGTCTCCGATGGCATTTTATAAGCAAAAGCAGTTCCAAAAAATTCCTCTGCAAACTCCGACCGACGTCTAAGAGTCCGTCGGTTGAAGGAGGCACAGGCTAAACAAGCTGATACGTCATGGTCTGGGCCTAAGCAAGGAAGGCAGTAAGAATGGAAATCCTTATGAGGTATTTGTTTCCCACAAGTTAAACAATTATTTACTTTGTCTGACATCGGCTGAGGCAAGAAAGAGTCCCCAATGGGGTACTTAGCTTTTTTCGAAGTCTTCGGTAGCTGAAATCTCTGGATCTGACCGACCGGCACTTGCGAACAGCTTCTGCTTCGGGCACCGCGCGGCAAGAAAGACTGAGGAAAATGGCGTCGGCTGATGCCTTTATACCCCAGAAGCTCTGACGTCGGGGAAAGTGCGACATCAGCCGAGGCCAGACCCAGACTTTGGAATCCGGCCGACCGAGGGGCTGCCTGAGGCAGGACAACCCATATGTTATGACTGCAGATGCATCCTTGAAGGACATCCCTGGATATCACTTTTGGCATGAATGAAGGATTGGTTCTTAAAGAGACTGTCCTGATGGAAAATGAGAAATGGAGGTACTGCCATGAAGGCCTGTATCTCTGAGACTCTTCTTGCTGAAGTAATTGCCAACAGGAAAACTGTTTTCCAGGAGAGAAATTGCAATTCTGAAGATGCTGCTGACTCAAAAGGAGGAAGAGTTAATTTTTCCAAGACGAAGTTGAGGTCCCATGCAGGCACTAGTGGTTTTCTTGGAGGTTTGATATTCTTTATCCCTCTTAGAAACTGTCTTAGCAAAGGATGTGAAAACACAGGTGAATCACAGTTGTATTTTGCTGAAATTGTTGAAGCGTGTACCTTTATGGAAGAATATGAAAGGCCATTGTGAAGCATTTCTGCCAAGTATTCTAGTATCTGTGGGATGCTCATTACTGATGCATCCTGACCCTTGTTGGCATTCCAGATGTTGAATCTCTTCCATTTGGCTGAATAAGTTTTTCTGGTGGAAGGTCTGCGTGCTTCCAGTAAGATCTCTTGAACTTTTTTGGAGAGAGAGATATGGGGAGAAGTCATGGAACCCTCCAAGCTGTCAGTTGCAATGTTTGCAGGTTGGGATGAACAGTCCTGTAATTGTGCTGAGTTATAAGCAGAGGCCATTGAGGCAGGAGCCACGGCTTGGTGCGAGTTATGCTCCTTAGTAATGGACACTAGTGCTGTCTTGGCCAGTCTGGAGCTATCAAAATGCCTTTCGGTTGTTCTGCTTTGATCTTCAGTAACACCTTGGTCATTAATGGTAGAGGTGGAAATGCATAGATTGTTAGAGAATTCCAGCTGAAGGAGAGAGCATCCATTCTCCAGGCTTGAGGATGGTGTGTCCTTGAGCAGAACTTCTTCAGATGATGATTGAGGTGTGAGGCAAAGAGATCTATGTCCGGCCTTCCCCATGCATGAGTTATTTGTGAAAAAATGTCTGGATGCAACATCCATTCGTGCGGGTCCATAATGTTTCTGCTTAGACTGTCCGCCAGAACATTGTCCTTGCCTGGGACAAACTGGGATTGCAACTGTATGTTCAGTTTCAGGGACTTTTCCCAAAGAGTCATTGTTAGTCTGCAGAGGGGTAAGAATGGGTGCCTCCCTGTTTGTTTATGTACCACATAACAGTGGTGTTGTCTGTCTTTATTAGCAGATGACCTTGCTGAAGAAATTTTCCGAAGGTCTCGACTGCATGAATCACTGCCAACATCTCTTTTTGATTGATGTGCAGATGCAATTCTCGGGGTGCCCATTGCCCTTGAATGCATCTGCCCCCCATCCATGATCTGAGGCGTCTGTTGTAATGGTTTGGCTTGCTTGAGGTTTGTTGAAAGACATGCCTTTGTTTAGCTGGCTTGCTTGTGCCCACCACAAAAATTCCTTTTGTAAACATGGAATGAGTGGAATAATTGCTTCTAAGTTGTGGCTGTGTTGAGACCATAAACTTTTTAGGTACCATTGTAGTTTTCTCATGTGTAGTCTTGCCAGTGGACTCAGAAGAATGCAAGATGCCATGAAACCCAGGGCCTGCAGGATTTTCCTTGCAGTCATCTGGGTGTGCTTTGCTAGGCTTTTGAAGTAATCTGGTAATTGCTCTTGTTTTTCTTCTGTGAGGAAAGCCATTTGTGAGTTTGTGTCCAATTTGGCTCCTAGAAAAATTATTTCTTGGGATGGCAGTAGTCTTGATTTTTGAATGTTGACTGTGTATCCCAAAGCCTGCAGTAAGTGAATGACGTAGTCCAAGTTTCTTATCAAGGCTTGCTTGCTGTCCGCTTGTATAAGGCAGTCGTCCAGGTAAGGGTATATTTGTATCCCCTGAAGTCTGCAATGTGCAATTACTGATGCCAGGCATTTCGTGAATACTCTGGGTGCAGTAGATAAGCCAAAAGGCAATGCTGAGAATTGATAATGCTCTGACCCTGCAAGAAATCTGAGGTATCTTCTGCAGCTGTGTCTGATTGGGACATGCAGGTATGCCTCCTTGAGGTCCAGAGTAACCAGCCAAGAGTAACCAGCCAAGACCCCTTGCCCAGCATGGGAAGAAGTTGCTGTAACGTCAGCATTTTGAATTTTGGCACAATGAGAAAAGTGTTTAGAGCGGACAAGTCCAGTATAGGTCTCCATTGCTTTTCTTTTCTTGGAACAAGCAACAGTCTTGAGTAGAATCCCTGGCCTTGTTCCTGAGGAGGAACCTTTTCTATTGCTTTGATTTGTAGCAGCTTTGAAACTTGTATGAGTGCCTCTGCCCTTTGATTTTGTGGCAGGTTTGGCATGCCTTGTCTTGTTGGTAGGGTATGGAAGTGGAACCTGTAACCTTTGTCTATTATGTCCAAAATCCATTTGTCCTTTGTAAAAACGTGCCAATTTTTTGAAAATAAAGATAATTTTCCGCATAAAGGTGCTTCTCTTTGAGCCTTGGTCGGCGGTGTCAAAGTCAAGTCATTGTGATTGTCCCTGTGGAGCAGTAGAAGTCCCTGTGCCACTTCTCTGATCAGTTGGTTGCCATTGGCGGCCCCTGTAGGAGCCTCGGTATTGCCCTCTACCTCGAGCATGCCTGTTTTTTCCCCTTTGGAACTTGTCAGTGTCTGGAAAGGACCAATTCTTCGAAGGCCAATTCCTGCTGAACCTGGAGGAAATCTTTGACTGTTTGTACTGATTTAGCCTTTTCCTCAATTGATTTCAAAACACCCTGTGCATTAGCACCAAATAGCTTGTCTTTTTCCAGAGGTGCATCTAGAAGCTTTACTTTAACATGATCTGGCAATGTCTGTTCTTTCAACCAAGCATGTCTACGTATGACGGCCCCTGTCATAGCTGCCCTACATGAAGCTTTCAATGCATCATAACCACACTGAAGAAAATGATTGCTAACCTGCTGAGTATTATGAACCAAATCCTGCAAGGCCTTTCTATCTAAAGGCTCAGGAGAGGCTAACTTTTTCTGCAAATCATCCATCAAGAAATCCTGATACTGAAACATATGAAAAAGACAGTTAAGTGTCCTCATGGCAAGGGTGGATGAGGTATAAACTTTTTTACCCCACCTCTCCAGGGACCTAGATTCCCTGTCTGCGGGCAAAGGATTTTTGGCCGTGGAAGTGGCCACTCCTTTGGGCCCCTGACAAATAGTTTCTAGATCAACAGAGTGGGCCTTAAAGAGATGTTTATGAGTTTCAGGAACCCTGTAATATCTGTCTGGCTTGACAGGAGCAGGGGAAGAGAATCAGGAGAAGTACTGGAGTCTGAGAACACATCATCCAATACATCTAACACTGGGGTATAGCTAAAGGCCTGTGCTGGGGTAACTTAAGGAAAGCCAAGCCTTTTCCTGGAGTCGGAGAAATCCTGGCCCTGCCACTGAAAATGCTCTCTCATGGAGTGGAGAATTTCCCGAAGAAATATCCTCAGGAGGAGAGGCAGAGGAATGGATTCATCAGCATCAGAATCCTCGTGAGCGGGAAGGATTCTTCCTGGGAATCTGAATGGCCTGACTCACCAGAGGCTTCATCTGAGGAAAGGGTATCTGCCTGCTCAACCCCAGGCCTTTTGTCTGAAGGCGGCTGAGAACCTCTGTCTGGATGAGCCTGAGAGCCCCTGATTAAAGAAATTAGATCTGCAGCTAAAGTCATGATCTGTTTATCAGAAGTGGGACCCTGTGAAAAAGATTTAGGAGGGTGAGACTTAGCCTGGCTGGCAGCCTTAGCACGTGTGTAGGCCTTGATGGACATAGACACAGGAGGCCTAGCTGCCCCACGTGCTGGAGTAACTTTGTCCACCGGTATGGTGTCAGGCAAATCTTGGGCTTCGGTTTCAGGAGGAAAACCAACAACCGGCACCGGGGTAGCCTCCGGGACCGAAGTGTGCGGTAAAGCGGTGTCGTCGGCCTGGAGCGGTTGAATTAACACCTCCGAAGAGACCGATGCACTCGCGGTAGACTTTAGCGTGGTGTCGGTGGAAGTCATGGGCCGCGAATGTCGGTCCTGGTCCTTCCGTTTTTTGGAAATATGTGCTGTCGGTAGTTCCGACGGCATGATATAGGAGTAATTTTCCCCAAAAAAGTCTTCAGCAAATTCTGCCCGGCGCCTAAGTGTGCGCTTATTGAAGCAAGCACAGGCAGCACAGGCCAAGACGTCGTGGTCTGGGCCGAGGCAGGGAAGGCAGTAAGAATGGAAGTCCTTATGAGGTATTTGTTTACCACAAGACAAGCAATTATTAACTTTTGCAGTTTTATCTGACATCGGCTGAGGCAAGAAAAGGTTCCCCAACGGGGTACTTAGCTTTTTGATGACTTCGGATCTGAAAACACAGGAGCTGGCCGACCGGCACTTGCGAACTGCTTCTGCTTCGGGCACCGCGCGGCAAGAAAGACTGGAGAAGATGGCGTCGGCTGCTGCTTTTATACCCCAGCCGCTCTGAAGTCGGGGAAGAGGCGACATCAGCCGACGCCGGACCCAGACTTTGGAATCCGGCCGACCGAAGGGCTGCCTGAGGCAGGACAACCCATATGTCAGGGCTGCAGTTGCATTCTTGACGGACATCATGAAGGTAGGTGTACTTCAAATCCAGTCTCACCATTCAAGCCCTGGGAAAATACAACACTTTGAATTTTGGTATTACCAGGTACTTATGGAGTTCTGAAAGATCAAGTTTGGGTCTCCAATTTCCTTCCTTCCTTTCTGGTAACTAGGAAGAGGTATGAAGAAATCTTTGCCTACCTCTCCTGGAAGAACTGGCTGGATGGACTCCTTGTTTCACAGATCTACCAAGAGGGGTGAAAAATCAGCTTCTTTTATTGTTTTGGAGGGTTGGGAATGCCTAGGAATGGCAGGATTTTCCAAAACTACAGGAAGTAGCCTTTTCTGACAATTGGGCTTAACCATTTGTCCTGGGTGATCTGCTTTCAATTACTTAATTTGACCCCCCCCCCTCCCCCGGTCTGGAACGCTGGACAGTTTACCACTTTCTTTGACACGTAGGTCTTTTCCCCTGGGCAGCTTTGTTTTTTTCTTGTTTAGGTGGAAAGGGGAGTTCATTACTGGGGTAGTTACTGTTGTGTATGGGAGTAGATGAAAAGCACAACTGCTTAACTGACTTCATTTGCTTCCACTTGTGATCTAGTCTCTCAAACACCTTTTCTGTTGGGGACCCAAAGAGATGCTCCTTGTCTAATGGTGTGTCTAGAAGCTCTGGTTTTACATGGTATGAAAAGGGAGGACTGCTCAGCCAGCTATGTCTCTGTTTCATGAAGCCCATGGCAGCTGCCTTGCATGATGCATCTAATGCATCATAGCCACATTTATGGAATGTCTGGACATCTGCAGGCTTACACCTTACAATTCATGGATGTCCTTCTGGAGGCTTTTATCTTGTACCATCTGACATAGTTTTTATTTGCTCATGAAATGACTTGAGGTATTAAAACTTAAAGAACTGGCAGTTCAGAGCTCTCATGGCCAGGATGGCTGAGGTGTACGTCTTCTTGCCAAACTGGTCAACCCCTATCATTTGACAAGGGGCTCTTGGATGCAGGCTCTGCTGATCCCTTGGTGGATTACAAAGATACCATGGCTGGATAAGCCCCTGGGGCTGCAAGAATAAAGCACCCTATAAAAGCTGTCACTTTCTGGAGGGAGGAGGATACAGAATTGGGCTGCAATGAAATGTCTGCAAACGCATCGTCCAAGACTTTGTAGATTAGAGGTACAGCCAAGGGTTTAGGAGCAGGTAGGCTCAAGACCTTTCTACAGTTAGCTTGTACCAATCAGCTGTCAGAGAAGAGAAACAGACGGGAGCCTTTGCTTTTGAAAGCTGTCCAGTACTGGGTTACCTTGGCATTTAACCCAAAATGTCACAGGGATACTGGGAATGATTAACATCTTGCAGGCAGTGGGGCCAGAAGTCAGCTGGGCTGTCTCTCTGCAGCCAGCACCTTCAGCCTGACCAGGAATTGGTAGAGTCAATAAAATTTCACATACCCTGCTAGCAGATTCTGTAACCTGCAGCTTTGTTGTCTTTCATCTTACTGTGCAACTCTCATCTTGTTGCTGCTTTTTGGTTCATTATTACATAATTCCCTTGACTGAAGAATGGCTGCTCCATGGTACAGCACCAAATTTTTTTTTAATGCTCTAAAAATTAATTTGAAATTTTGTGAGTATCAAAGTAGTTATTTCTCTAAAAGTTGCACATGACTGGAGGAGCCAGGAAGGGGTGTGGCCTAGCTGCAAGCACTCAGGGGCAAACTGTGTGGTGCATTTTGCCTGGCGGAGGCTATAAAGACCATCATTCACACTTTGGGAGGAGCAGTAAGGCTGAGAGAGAGTGAAAATACCCCTTGCAAAAGTGAGGGGAACATCTTCTGTAGTCAGCCCATTGCACACCCCTCTCTGGTGCTCCACAGTCCGCACGCAGGAGTTATGGCAATTATAACAGACAAATTCAAGCCACTCCTGAAGGCTGTAATGATTACCTCTCCTGGCCAACACCTGCCCAAATAACAGGGAACAAATGTGCTAACTGGCCGCAAGGTGGTTGATGATCAACAGACAGCAGGACCAAAGACAGCAACAAGAACAATAAGAGCAATAAAGCAGCAGCAGCTGCAGAATGCTCATAAGCAGAAACCTGGTGGCTTGCTCCTAAATGAAACAGAATGAAGGTGATAATCATTTAGCAAGTCTGTCTCCTGCACATACAAACTCTGGTGAAATTTGCTGATGACTTCATCAGCTTCATGGGAACAAAATCCCCAAAGCCCTTACAAAACAGATAATCAATGATAGCAATCAAGTTTTGCAATCAAATATAAAAAAAAAATATTTGTAAATAATTGCTTATCTCTTTGATCTGGAATTCATTTGAAAAGAGATGGCAGATTGACAACCATTATTTTTGTGCAGAAAAAAGAAATGGAAATGGTTCAGTCTTGTCTGCGTGTGGCAGAGACCACCTCTGCACTGGGGATATCCAAAATTCTGAAAGTACAGTATTGTACCTACCATAAATGTAGATGTCCGATAGGTATGCATCTGCAGTCATAACATATGGGTTGTCTTGCCTCAGGCAGCCCTTCGGTCGGCCGGATTCCAAAGTCTGGGTCTGGCCTTGGCTGATGTCGCACTTTCCCCGAAGTCAGAGCGTCTGGGGTATAAAAGCATCAGCCGACGCCATTTTCCTCAGTTTTTCTTGCCCCAGATGCCATGTGCCCTCTAGGAAGGCTAAATTTGGATAAATGCTGAAAAGTTCCAAACATTTGCAAATTATATACATGAATAAACAAACAAATACACCATAATAGATTCCCCCAGCTAGCTAAAAGAGGGGTAAGCACCCAAGGAATACCAAAGAGGGGTAGGAGGAAGGGTAATCCTGACTGCAGATGCATACCTATCGGACATCTACATTTATGGTAGGTACAAAACTGTACTATGTCCTTCAAGGATGCATCTGCAGTCATAACATATGGGTAGAATACCATAGCCAATCTGGGGGAGGTGGTACTAAGAAAAGGATGGTGTAGTTAAGATCCCCTGCAGGACCGCAGTTGCAAACCCTGCTCTGGATCTAGAGTATAAAGGTAAATTGTAATGCTTGGCAAATGTATGCACGGATGTCCAAGTAGCAGCTTCTAAAATGTCCTTGGTAGCCACCCCCCGTAGGAAGGCTGTAGTGGTGGCTGTGGCCCTTGTGGAGTGAGGCCTGATGTTTTCAGGAACTGTCTTTCCATGAAAGGAGTAGCAAAAGCGAATGCAATTTCCTATCCATTTTGAAATTGTCTGTTTGGAAATTGCTCTTCCTTGCACCCCAGTTGCATATGCTACAAAAGTTGGTCAGTTTTTCTGCTAGTTTTTGTTCTGTCCAAATAGTAGCGTAGTTGTCTGTGTATATCCAGGGTGTGCAAAAGTTTTTCCCCTTTGTGAGAAGATAGGTGGATCCACATTGTATTCTGCTGAAATTGTGAAGCATGAATCTTAATGGAAGAATAGGACAGGCCATTGTGGAACAATTCTGCTAAATATTCTAGGATATGTGCTAGGTTTGCCACTGTGACATCTGTGCCCTGTGATGTGCTCCAAATGAGGTATCGCTTCCATTTAGCTGAGTATGTCTTCCTTGTGGAAGGCCTGCGAGCCTCCAGGATAATGTCCTTCACCCTCAGAGATAAGACAGTTTGATTGGGATTTAAGGAATTTTCCAGGCAGTTAGCTGCAATGTTTTCAAGTTGGGATGCAGGGTCTTGAAATTGTTCTGCGTTAGAAGAAGAGGCCATAGGGGGAGAGGCCATGATTTTGCCTGAGACATGTTTCTCAATAGTGGATACCAGTGCTGTCTTGGCCAGTCCGGAGCTATTAGTATCACTTTTGGCTGTTCCTCCCTGATTTTCAGTAGAACCTTGTGCATCAATGGGAGAGGTGGGAAGGCATATACTGTTAGGGCTTTCCAGCTGAAAGAGAGAGAGTCCACCCTCCAAGCTTGTGGGTGGTATGTCCTTGAGCAGAATGTCTTCAGTTGATGGTTGAGTGGGGAGGCGAACAGATCTATCTCCGGCATTCCCCATGTCTTTGTTATGAGCTTGAAGATGTCTGGGTGCAGCATCCATTTGTGTGCATCCATAGTAGTTCTGCTTAGGCTGTCCGCCAGTGCATTTTCTTTCCCTGGCACGAATTGGGCCTGTGGTTGGATATTGAGATTCAGGCATAGATCCCACAGATTCATAGCCATCCGGCATAGCGGGTAAGAATGTGTGCCACCCTGTTTGTTTATGTACTACATGACCGTGGTGTTGTCTGTCCTTATTAACAGATGTCCTTGTTGGAGGAAGGGTTTGAATGCCTCGATTGCATGCCTCACTGCCAGCATTTCCTTTTGGTTTATGTGCATGCTTAGTTGCCCTTGAGGCCATAGGCCTTGGATGCATTTGTCCTCCATGTGTGCTCCCCATCCTTGGTCCGAGGCATCTGTGGTGATGGTCTGCCTTGCTTTTGGTTTGTTGAAAGGCAACTCTCTGTTGGACTGGCAGGCCTGAGCCCACCACAGGAATTCCTTTTGAAGACATGGAATGATTGGTATCATGGTTTCTAAGCTGTGACTGTGTTGAGACCATACACTCCTTAGGTACCATTGTAATTTCCTCATATGCAGTCTGGCATGTGGGATTAGAATTATGCAGGATGCCATGCCATGTAACCCAGGGCCTGGAGGATTTTCCTTGCAGTAAGCTGAGTTTGTCTTGTCAAAATCATGAAGTAATCTGGAAGTTGTTTTTGTTTTTCTTCTGTGAGAAAGGCCATTTGGGTGTTTGTGTCCAGATCTGCACCCAAAAAGGTGATCCTTTGGGATGGTACTAGTCTTGACTTTTGGATGTTGACTGTGTATCCCAAGGCTTGCAACAGGTGTATGGCATAGGCCAAGTCCTTTAACAATTTCTTCTTGTTGTCCGCTTGTATTAGGCAGTCGTCCAGGTATGGATAAATTTGAATTCCCTGTAGTCTGCAATGTGCAACTACTGATGCCAGGCATTTCCTGAATACTCTGGGCGCAGTAGATAAGCCAAAGGGCAATGCTGAGAATTGATAATGCTCTGCTCCTGCAAGAAATCTGAGGTGTCTTCTGCAACTTGGTCGGATAGGGACGTGCAGGTATGCCTCCTTGAGATCTAGAGTCACCAGCCAAGACTCCTTGCCCAACATGGGAAGAAGTTGCTGTAGGGTCAGCATTTTGAATTTTGGCATAATGAGATAAGTATTGAGTGCGGACAGGTTGAGAATAGGCCTCCATTGATTTTCTTTTCTTGGTACAAGGAATAGTCTGGAATAAAATCCTTGGCCTTGTTCTGAACATGGCACCTTTTCTATAGCTTTCATCTGAAGTAAATTGTTGATTTGTTTTAAAGCCTCTGCCTTCTGATTTGGTGGAAGGTTTGGCATTCCGCTTCTTTTTGGCAAAGTGTGGAAGTGAAACCTGTATCCTTTGTCTATTATTTGCAATGCCCATGTATCCTTTGTAATATAATGCCAGTTTTTTGAGAATAAAGCCAGCTTTCCGCCCAAGGGTGCTTCCAGCTGATCCCTGGTAGGCGGAATCAGAGTCAAGTCATTGAGTCTGTCCTGTAGTAGTGGTTGTTGTTGTAGCTGTTGCACTACTCCTCTGGTTGGCAG
The DNA here is from genome assembly GCF_019279795.1 of Protopterus annectens. Lineage (NCBI taxonomy): Eukaryota > Metazoa > Chordata > Ceratodontiformes > Protopteridae > Protopterus > Protopterus annectens. Next base: position 629,072,031 of record NC_056746.1, read on the forward strand.
GCTGCCACTGACTGCCTCTGTAGGAGCCCTTTGATTGACCTCTGCCTCTAGAGCGCCTGTTCCTGCCTCTCTGGGCTCTGTCCGAATCTGGAAAGGACCAATTCTTTGTAGGCCAGTTTCTGCTGAATCTCGGTAGTTGAACTTGCAGGAAATCTTTAACTGTTTGCTCAGATTTTGCTTTTTCTTCAACCTTTTTTAGAATCTCCTGAGCAGGGGAGCCAAATAAATTTTGTTTCTCCATTGGAGCATCTAGGAGTTTAACTTTGACATGGTCTGGCAAAGATTGCTCCTTCAGCCAGGCATGCCTACGAATAACTGCCCCAGTCATAGCTGATCTAAATGAAGCCTCCAGTGCATCATAGCCACATTTTAAGTAATGATTACTAACCTGTTGTGAGTTATGTACCAAATCCTGAAGGGATTTATGGTCTAGGGGTTCAGGAGAAGAAAGTTTCTTATTCAGTTCATCTAACAAATACTCCTGGTACTGTATCATATGGAATTGACAGTTTAATGCCCTGACAGAAAGAGTTGCAGATGTATACACCTTCTTACCCCATCTCTCTAAAGCTCTAGACTCTCTATCAGAGGGTAGGGGATTTTTGGCAGTAGCGGCTGCAACCCCTTTAGGGCCCTGAGAAATAGTTTCTGGGTCTGCAGAATGGGCTTTACACAGATGGAGATGAGAATCCGAGACCCTGTAATATCTGTCAGGTTTGGAAGGGGCCGGTGGAAGAGTGTCAGGGGCTGTACTGACATCATTGTACACATAATCAATTACATTTAGAACAGGAGGAATAGCTAAGGGCCTATGCTGAGGCAAATGCAAAAAGGTCCGTAATCTTTTTCTAGAATCAGAGAAATCCTGACCTTGCCATTGAAAGTGCTCTCTCATGGAGTGTAAAGTCTCCCCAAAGGAAAACTCTTCTGGGGGGGAGGCCGAAGGGATAGATTCCTCTGCATCTGAATCCTCATAAGGCGAGTAAGCCCCTTCCTGGTGGTCTGACAACTCAGATCCATCTGTGGAATCATCTGAGGAGTGGGGTTCAGAGGGGACAGTCCTGGCCTTTTGTCTGGAGGAGGATGAGAGGCCCTGTCTGGGTGAGGTTGTGAACCCCTAATTAAGGAGATAAGGTCCTCAGCCAGGCTGAGGATCTGAGAACTAGAGGAAGGCCTCTGGGGTGTAGATTTGGCAGGCAAAGCTTTTGAAAGTTTGGCAGCTTTTAGCCCTAGAAAAGGCCTTAATGGACATAGAAGCAGGGGGCCTAGCAGCCCCATGTGCAGGGGTAGAAAATGCCCAAAGGTATGGTGTCGGACAAATCCTGAACACTAGCTTCGGTAGGTAGTTCTGAAGCAGACTCAGCCGGGGCCTCTTGGGCCTCAGCGGTCAGAAGTATGGTTTCGGTAGAAGGAATTGTCGAGGACTCGGTTTCGGCCGAAACCGAGACACTCGCGGTAGGCCTAGTCGTGGTTTCAGCCAAAACCGCGGGCCGCGAGTGTCGTTCCTTTTCCTTGCGTTTTTTGACCATATGCGAAGTCGGAGTCTCCGACGGCATTTTATAAGCAAAAGCGGCTCCGAAAAAATCCTCTGCAAACTCCGACCGACGTCTAAGAGTCCGTCGGTTGAAGGAGGCACAGGCTAAACAGGCCGATACGTCGTGGTCTGGGCCTAAGCAAGGAAGGCAGTAAGAATGGAAATCCTTATGAGGTATTTGTTTCCCACAAGTTAAACAATTATTTACTTTGTCTGACATCGGCTGAGGCAAGAAAGAGTCTCCAACGGGGTACTTAGCTTTTTTCGAAGTCTTCTGTAGCTGAAATCTCTGGATCTGACCGACCGGCACTTGCGAACAGCTTCTGCTTCGGGCACCGCGCGGCAAGAAAGACTGAGGAAAATGGCGTCGGCTGATGCTTTTATACCCCAGACGCTCTGACGTCGGGGAAAGTGCGACATCAGCCGAGGCCAGACCCAGACTTTGGAATCCGGCCGATCGAAGGGCTGCCTGAGGCAGGGCAACCCATATGTTATGACTGCAGATGCATCCTTGAAGGACATCATTAGGTTACAACATGGACAACTGCTTCTGGCTAATTCTCAAGTATAATGAATTACACCACAGCAATGACCTTTCTGATCAACATCCAGGATTGTCTTGGCCAAAGCAGAACAATTAATACCAGTCTTGCCTTTTCCATTCTTGCTTTCCAAAGTTGGAAGCAGTGGAAAAGGTCAACAGGTCCTGCCCCATGTGATATAGAAGACACTCCCTGCCCAGGCTCTTACTTACAAGTACCAGATACAGAATATCTTTAGTAATTGTTCTGAGAAACAAACAAGCCCATCTCTGGGACTCTTCAACCCAGGACCAATTCTATAAAAGGACTATCTGTCCAGTTTATGCTTGTATAGATTGAAGCAGAATCTTCTCAGCCAGTCTACTAGCAAATACTGGTTTATCAGGATAAGCTGTATGTGGTACAGAGGTGGAAACCATGCCATAAGGCCAGTTCCAATACCATTAAAGCTACCTTTTATATCAGATAAGAGTGGGTTCCTCCTTGTCTACTAATGTCCCACATCACAGTGACACTGCCTACAATAAATAAACTAGACGTTATGTATTTACCATAACTTGGCATCTGTGTTGTCCATTTTCATTCTTTCCCAAGAATGTATCTAGGATCTGATCCTCAAATCTGACTCAGCCACTTTTTACAAGCTTTCGGATCCAAATCTCGAGCTCTATCCATAATGCTGTAATCAATCTCCAACTCCTCAGACTGAGTTTACTGCCTTGCTGCCCACTATGTTACAGAGACAGACAGAAACAAGAGATAGACAAGTCTGAAATCAGGAACCTGAGGATTCCTATAATATCTAAAGATCCTTCTAGGAGTGATCAGGCCGGGGGATGGTTGGGAGGGAAGGTGAGGAAGAATGAAAATGGACAACAAAGACGCCAAGTTATGGTAAGTACAAAACTTCTAAATCTGATGTTGTCCTTTTCATTCTTTCTCAAGAAAGGGTCAGAGTCACCAGCTACGTAACTCTTGGAAGGCCCTCAATGAAGGACATGCAGAAGCACTATCAAATCAAAGGAAGCTCTACTTCTGGAGATGATGTCCAAATTGTAATGCATAACAAAGGTATGAGTCTTTGACCAAGTGGCTGCAGCACAGATGCTGTCAATGGATGTTCTTGAAGAAAAGGCAGAAGTAGCAGCCACTGATCCAGTGGAAATTGCTGTAGGAGGACGAGGCATCTCTAAACCTTTCTGAGAATAAATCAGCAAGATACAATAAGTAATCAATTTGGCTAGACTCATTCTGGATATTGCCCGACCCATGCGGTTAAGGTAGAAGGATACAAACAGATGATCAGTCTTCCTCTACCATTTCATTCTATGAAGACAAAAACATAATTGCCTGGAGACATCAAGAAAGTGCAACATTTATTTGCCCTTATTAGTAAAGTTTGGAAAGAAAAATGGAATTGTATAGACTGGTTAATGCTAGTCACCGTGGCCACTTTAGGTAAAAAGGAAGGTTTGGTTCATAGAGGCACCCTATCCTTATGGAAATTAATGTAAGAAAGCCCAGCTGATAAAGCCTGGAGTTCAAAAAGTATTTTTTCTTTGAAGAGACCTACCAAAAGGATTGTTTTCCAAGAAAGATACTTCATGTCGCATTTGTCCACTGGTTCAAAGGGTTTCTGAATTAACCCCTGAAGGACCACTGTCAAATCCCAAGGAGAAGAGGGATCCTTTACAGGGGAGCCAAGAAGGAAAATTCCTTTCATGAAGGCTTTACATAATCTGGAAAATGTCAGGGAAGAGTGATTTGTTTCCAGCATGGAAGTTGGATATGGCTCCTAACTGAAGTTTAATAGTAGAAGAACTAGCTCTTGCCTTAAAAAGAGTAGTGAGAAAAGGGAGAATGGCCACAGCAGGTGCTGAAAAGGGGTCAATATTCTACTTGGAAGCCCATATGGAAAATCTTTCCATTTGCTTCTGCAGACTGACTTGGTGAAAGCCTTCTGGGAGGCCAAGATAATGTCATGAACTGGGGAAGTGAGCCTGGACTGTCTTACTATCACTGTAAGTGGCGAAACCATGCGGTCAGTTTGAGGGTGTGGAGACTGGGATGTTGAATTCCTGATGGGTGAGATAAGAGATCCAGAGTGGGCTCTAGTATCTATGGAGAATATTTCAAGTGAGACCAGAGGAAGGGGAACCACACCTGTCCAGGCCAGAAGGGGGCAATGAGGATGACTTGAGCTCTTTAGCCTGCTTGCTTGCTGTAGCAACTTCATGATCATCACAATACGAGATGAACATAGAGGAGACGGGGGGGGGGGGCAATCGTGAATCAGAGCATCTCTCGATGACTCCCCTCAGAAGGGGGGGTGGGATCAGAGAGAAGCAGTTGCTGCACTTTTTTTTTGAGGCAACAGGCAAACAGTTTGCAGCAAGTTTGGCCCAAGTGGCTGAAGATCATATTCACTACTGTTTGATTGAGGAACCACTTGTGAGGAATTCGGATGGATCTGAGCCCTGGTATGTGTATTGTAATAATAATCTGGTCTGTAATAATAATGTGGTCTGAAGAGATTTCCCATTCCTAGACTTATATGGCGCCTCTGCATAACAGGTAGGAATGGATTCCTCCTTGTTTGTTGATGCACCAGACTACTGACACGTTTTGCAAATGGACTGCAATGTTTCCTAGAGGGAGTACATCTTGAAGGGCTTGCAACGTTAGTAGGACTGCTCATCTTTAAGACACGGATCCACAAGCGAGCATGACATTTGCAAGTTGAGGTGAGCTTTATGGGAAATGACAGTGTCTGGAAAAGAATGGACCACTGATCTACCAGTGTCCACTGAAGGATTCGTATAAAAAATATTGCTAGAGGAACTAGAAGAATGGTAACGGACATCGACCTAAGCACTTGTAACACTAGTTTTGCTGGAGGAGATGGAGGAAGCAGTAAGTCCCGCACCTGATTTTTCAAAGACGTGATGCGATGAAGAGGTAGTGATGCAACTTAAGTCATAGCACCCAGCTGAGTTCCTATAAATTTCAGAGTCTGCACAGGAGTCAATATCTACTTGGCAAGATTTACTGTACTGCCCAGGGTGTTTGAGATCTGAATCTAAGTAATCCCTGGCTTGAAGTTGATGTCTGATTGGGGTGGTGAGGAACCAATCATTGAGACAGGAAAACACCCGGAATCCTTTGAGTTTCAGGTGAGCTGCCATGACTGCTGACTGCCATGCACTTGGTGAACATCCGGGGGCTGTGGTTAATCCACAGGGCAGTGCTCTGAATTGGTAGTGACTGGCTTCCCGCTGAAAGCACAGGTGCCTCCTGAACCACCTGTCTATTTTGCTTTGATACTAATCATCCTCGAGATCTATAAAGCACATCCGATCATCCTTGCACAGAACATGCAGGATGGACTGAATCTGAAACATTCGGAACTGACTTCTTTACATACTGATTCATACTGCTTAGATCCAGAATTGGTCTCAAATCCTGTTTTCCTTGGCACTAAAAAGAAGCGGGAGTATGTTTTGAACCATTATCATTTCGGGTAGGACCTCCTGGATGACTTTTGTGTAGCAGCTTGTGAATTTCTTGAACTGCTTATTCCCTCTGACTTGGTGGAAAATCTGAGGGTTTCTTCCACTGAACAGGAGATGGAAGAGAAAAAGAGTATGTAGTAACCTCTGGATATGATTTTTAGCACACATTTTTTCTGATATTTGTCCAGGCTTCTAGGTGCAAGGGGAAATGATCCCCAACTACCTCCACAATTGGACAGTCAGGCAATGCTTCAGGAGCACTGGTAGGGCCCATCAGAGAAGGAATCTTTGAAGCCCAGGTTTTGCAGACCCCTTCTGCCTATGGGGTGATGTCTGCCACTGAAACTTCCTCTCCTGCCTCTGGAGGAAGAGTCTCCACACGGGTCTTGAAAAGGTCCCACAGATTTCTGGAACCACATTTTCTTACCACCTCGCTACGGTTTAAAATAAATACAAAAGATTCATTATATATTGCACTATTTTACATTTGTATTTTAAGACAATGCCCACATATATATGTGGGAACACATGATTATTTAAATATTTAATTATTGCATTTATTATTTTATTATATATTTTTTATATTTATTTATACAATTGATTATAAATTTTTGGCAGTGATGTTGTTTGGCACACTACCTTAATAATTTAAGTATGTTATACACCATTTGTTGGTGGTGCTTTAAATTTTAATTAGATTTTAATCAATATGTAACTAAGGTAATTGATGGTACTATATATAATAAGAGTAACACTGGTATAGTTTTATCTGAAGAAGTCTCATCCTGAGACAAAAGCGCTCATCTGTTGTTGGATTTTATAATAAAGATTCAAAGATTCTTCTCACTGGTGACTTGGAACCTTTTCTTCATTTTACTTTGTCGGTTTTTAACTTCATCGGTTGGATTAACTCAACTAATAACTCATGGGAGAACTTCAGATTAATGGCGATCAAACATCTATTAGCCCCAAAAATAATAATTAATAAAAAGGAACAAAAATATCAAATTTAGGAAGTTATGGGAACAAATCTATAATATTATTCTTGCATAAACTACAATAATGCTCATACTTTATTATGACTAAGAGCTTCTATACAAAATCATATATCCCTAACACCTACAAGTGCTTTTCCTTTTCCTCTTTAATATTGTACTTATAACTCTTGCAAAACAACCTATTTCTTCCTTTTTGTTTTGCTATACTGAAATTTGAAAGCATCTATGTATATAGTGTAAATAGTATTGTTTGATTCATCAACCTCCTTTTGCATTTCTTTCAATGTATAACAATTGCTTAATATTCATATGTTTTTCCTGTTATGTGAAATTTGTCATTTAAAGCTCTGTCTTGATGTAAAGAATAAATAAAAATTACTGAAAAAAAAAAAGAAATCTGCCCTGATCTGAAGGCATCAAGGCAGGACCGGTCAGGGACATTGGCGGGGACGAGGAAGGGAACTTCGTAGGATCAGATGCTGAGTCTCACTGGGATCTTGGATCCTGGGACTCTGAAACCACAGGTCTGATGGGAGGAGGAGAGAATACTGACTAGGCAGGTGCATGCACTGATTAGAGAGGGGACAGAGTTGGCAAGACCCCCATCTGTATCTGAGCAGTGAGAATTCTCCATATCATCCTGTCCATGTCTGCCTCTCTCAAGCTCCTAGAAGTTCTGTATGATGCTACTGATGCTGGCCTGGAATGCTTCTTTGTGGTTTGAAACAATTAAGCAGGCAAAGCCGGAGAAACAGGTTTTAAAATGAACTCCAGATACCAACTCCTAGCAGTCGGATCCAAGGGTCTGGGATCCGAGTAGTAGCTGGATGGTATGGGAGAGCTGGAAATGCTAATTACACCTTTTGTATCTGAAGAGGCCTGTGGATCAAGCAAGGTGCAATAGTCTTCGGAGCTGAAGGAGTCAAATCCATGGTCTTCCTGTGCTTTTCAGGCAGCTCAAACGAAGTCCTCAGAGACTTAGGGAAGGCTTGTTTCTTTAATTCTACAGAGCCTTGGAGAACATTAGAGGGGAGGTTGTGCCCCAGGAGATGATTTTTAGCAAGCCCTTGAGTATTAAATTGTCGCACCAGATGGGAGATGGCCCTGGGGTTCAAAGTGGCTCAAATATCACAAGAGGACTACATAATCCATAAAAACATCCTCTACAACCTCCAACACAAGAGGAATCGCCAAAGGTTTGTGTTCTGGGAGGACAAAAATCTTCCTAACCTCTTTTTTGATGGTGGGTATTCCTGGGCCTCCCACTGGAAATGTTCCCTCATGGCATGAAGTTCTTCCCCAAAAATTATGTCTTTAGGAGGTGAAGCTGAAGCCAGATTCTCTTTAGAATCTGAATCATCAAAAGTAAGGAAGGATCCCTCCTCAAAAACAGATTCCTCCTGGAAAGAATCCTCATCAGAATCAGGAGGCTCAGAGAAAACATCAGGGGTAGGATCCCTCATCCTTTTCCCTGTGGAAGACAACAAAGGGGGTTGCCTAGCTCTGACTAAAGAAATAAGGTCTTCAGCTAACCTCACTAGGTCTTGCTGAAATCCTTCAGCATGGGAGCCAATAGGCTTAGGAGCAGGGCCTGATGTAGAACTCTTCTTAGAGGTAGCTATGGCCTTGGGCCTAGGTACGTTCCACAATCCTGACGCCAGTCTCTCTTTAATTTTTCCAAATCTTGTGCGTTTCTAATACCATGACGGGAATGGACCCCATTCCCAAGTCAAAGTATGATTAAAGTTCATGAGATTAGTATTGTTTCAGTCTTTGTCAGCGAAAAGTGCTCTTCGCAGCACCTGCAATATACCCAGTAATGACTCCTCCTGCAATTCAATCGGAGTTGCATGTATCGGTAACATATCTAAATACAGTTGCAGATTTTTTTTTTTATAAGACTCGTTGCTCCTACTGCTACTGGAACTGTCTGGGCACCTTTCTTCCACATCGCTCTCGTTTCTGCCTGCAAATCCTGATATTTTATGACTTTCTCTCTCTCTATATATATATATATATATATACGCAACACACTGCTGTCACTGGGTGTTAGTGATTTCAATGATCAATGCTTCTTTTGTCTTCTTTCATGGACCACTACATCTGGTTTTCTTGCATCTATCTTTTGAACTGTTGGTAAGAGGTGATCCCACATGAATGGAGACCATCATTTTCTCTGATGCTTTGTGGCTAATGTTTCCAGTGTTTTTCAGCTACTTCAATATTATAATGTTCACACTATGCCCAGTACAACAGTCATCACATTATTATGCCTTTTAGTATACAGTCCTTCTGCCATTAGTATCTCACAACCAGCAACAAATTGTGCAGCTGTTTCCAATTCTGTTTTACAAGACCTACATTTGTTTGTTTCTCCCACATGTTCATTGGACTTTGTAAACTAATGTGCATGTAAGTGCACTAAATTGGGCGGCCAATATTAACCTTTCATCTTTTGGTTTGAATTCGCCTCTCCTTAACCATTCCTGAACTATATTTATGCATTTTCCACATTTCTTGCCTTCTCATCTGATCCTTCACCTTATATTCTTTATTTTGTTTTTTGCCACACTCAGTTGCTTCATGATTTGTATCTACTTCTGGTTTAATTTCCATTCCCGCTTTACACTGATATGATTCTGCTAAACTAAGAAGGGAAGTCATCTTACATTTATTTTCCTTATGTTTCAAAACTTTCACTATGTTTGGGTCTTGTGAGGTCAGCAGGTATGTATGTAGTTCCACAACTGCAGACCTATACATGTAATCAATTTCAAGGAAGCCCATATACCTCCTTTGGAACAGGGAATGTATAATTTTAGTATGCACCAAATTTTATAAATCATTTGATGAGCATGAAGCATCCTGCTTGTTTTCTTGTCTAGTCCCATCCAACACCTTTTGGGGCCAGTCAATCACTTCAAAACTATAAGTTAGGACAGGAAGGGCAAATTGGTTTATGGCTTAAAATTTGTTCCTAAATGTCAATGGTGTGTTCAGGATTAATTTAAGTCTTCTAAAACATTCCTTACCAAGTTTTATTCACATTTGTTCATGTTTTATTCTTAAGCCTTCATCATTTCTCATATATTTATATACTCCTTCTTGCTCAAGTTCTTTTATATCACATTCTTGTCTCAAACTGATGTTTTCTTGGTGTTGAAGCCATCCTGCTTTAAAGTTTGCTTCTGCACATTTATCAAGACCAAATGACATTCTTATATCATACAAACCAGTTTTGACTACTTATAGTTGTGCTTTCAGTTCCTCATTTGATGAGTGACAGTTTTAAATAATCAACAAAGAGAAGATAAGTCTTTACACTTTGCTGCTTTCTGGGAGCTAAATTATAGCCATGACCTAATCTGTTAGGCAGACAGAGTAATGGGTTAAGGGGAAAGCAAAAAAGCAGTGGTGACAGGGAGTCACCCTGGAATATCCCCCTTTGAACTTTTATCCATGGAATAATAATTTATACTTTTATCATGGCTTAACTGCAAAGTGGTTTGCCACTGTTTCGTGGTTCACTGTGATGTAGTTTAATCAGTGTAGGGTGTATCTTTCACATTTTTAAGCAGTCATTTATCCATGAATGTGATACTGTCAAATGCTTTTTTGTAGTCTCTCCATGCCAAATTTCTATTCTTCCCCTTTTTAACAACAAATGATCTTTTGTTCCATATGACCTTCTTTTATTACTCTTTTGTTCTATTGCCATAATGGAGTTTTCTTCTAAATGACTATAAACTCTCTTAGCATCAATTCCTGTGTATAGTTTATACGTCGTCGGAAGGCAAGTTATTTGACTACGTTTTAGGGTAGCTTGTAGGTTCACTCTTAATTAGGAGCATTGTTTTACCTGTTAGCCAGGCTGGTGTGTGTTTGGGGTACACATAAACATAGTTCTTACTCATGGCTAAATCTTCATGCAAAGATGTTAATATTTTTAGCCAGAAGTTAGGTACTACATTTGGGCCTGGGGTTTTTTCAATTACAGGCTTTTCTTAACTTTATTTCAATCTCTCTGGCTGTTACTTCATCCCATTTCATATCCTGTACATTTGAACTTGTTATTCTTTCTTTCAGTTCTACCCAGTTAGCATCTTTGTTATGTTCCACAAGATTTTCATAAATAATTCTCCAAAATGCATCTATTGCTTCTTTTTTTGGTGGTCTTTCAATTCCTTTTACCTTGCATCCCAGTTCTCTACAAACCTTTTTTTAGGCCATCTATAAATTGTTTATTTTGTACTTTTCTTTTGTATTTATCTGTATATCTTCAAAGTTTTTCTGACTGTGTTCATATTTTTAGTTTATTATTTTCAATAGTGCATAAGTCCTGATCTGTTATAATACTGCTCATTGCTTTTATCATGTCTATCTTTGAGCATTTTTTGTTGATCTGTTCCCTCTTCTATACTCTTCTAACAGTGACACTTCTTGTCTTAATTGCTTTATAGCATTCTCTATTCGATACTTCCATGATGGCATTCAATTTCTCCCTGTCCTTTCCGTTACTACCCTGGGTTCTTGTGGTCGGACTTTATCTGTTGTTAATTTAGCTGCACAGTAATGTATCCTATTTACTTCTGTTACATTATATGAATCTCTATGGACAGTCCTAATTACAGTTTTCATTTGTTTTATAAACTTCTGACTTTTTGGGTTTTACTGACCTTCTGCAGTCTAGTTGTTTCATTCATCTTAATACGTTTATTTATCTCTATTAAATCAAGTAACTCTTCTCTTAGATCATTTTCTTCTAAACTGAGGGCACATTCTTTGTTCGCCATTTCCAGCGGGCATTCTGTAGAAAGATCCAGAGCTTCTTCCTGTGCCATATTCTCTTCGGTTTCCCCGTGTCACCCATTGCTCTTTCATATGGGAACTCACTGGCCTCTCACTCCACGGCACTGACCGTGTCAGAGTTGCCACAGTTTCCTGTTCTTTCCCTTGCTGTATAGCTCCAAATTGAGCCTTTATAGTGGTTTTCTGCGGGAGGCTCCAAAATACCTTCATACGTCAACTGATTAGATGCTTCCTGCTCCACTGGTTTCCCCTTAATTTGGGTGTCCATTGCTCTATCCTGTTGTGTTATTTGAGTTACAGTTTCTACACTAAATCCTTCACTATGCAAGTAATCCATAACCTCAGTTTCTATTTCTTTAACTTCTCCAATACTAATCCTCTTTTCTACTTTTCCTCTGTTTTTTTATTTTTGTACTGTAAAATTTTCCATCCCTGGATGTCTTTGCATTTCTCTTCAAAGATCTTTGGTGCTGCTCTTTTTGCATGAATTAATTTTGCTTTCTTCTTCTTTGCATAAATATTGCATCATATTAAATATTTCTTTTCCATGTCCATGTTTCTACTTCAGATGTCTCCTGCTCCTCTTGTTTCTCCATACTTTGGGGACTAGTTGTTCTATCATACTGTGATATGACCTGTGTTAGACTTTCTACACAGAATCCTTCACTTTGCAAATATTCCACAACTTCAGCTTCTATTTTTTTTAACTTCTGCTTGACTAATCTTCTGTTCTACATTTCCTCTGTGATCTTATTTTTTTTGTTGTGAAATTTTCCATATCAGGATTTCTTTGAATATCTTTGAGGCTGCTTTTTGTGTTGATTACTTTGGCCTTCTCCTTTATATAAATATTGCATCATATCAGATCTATTTCTTTCCCATGTCTATTTCTTTTTTATACCCTTGAAACATCTCTAAATTTTGTTCTTTAAAGTTTTGCACTTCTTTAGTCACTTCTTTTTCCAAACTGAACTAGGTTTCTTGGTCTATATAGTGTTTTTCACGGATCTGTTATAATAATGAACACAAATTTTTAATTGAAGCTTCTGACAGTTTTTCTTGTGGAAGCATTTTTCTTTCCTCTAATTTCTCTCAATCTTTTCATGTATCTTTTGCCTTGAGGATGAATTCAATTCTAGCAATTCTTCTCACCTTTTGCTGACTATCATCTATCCATTCATCTCTGTAAGGATGAGTTGATGCTGCAAAGGTCTGCTGAGCGACCTCAGACCCGATCAACAAACTAAGAATCAAGGCCTTTGTAGAATCTGAGGGACCAGACGGCATGTCTGACTCCAGGCAGGTCTTGATAGAGACCTGTGCCACTACCTCAGTCACAGAAGGGGCCGCGAAAGTGCATTACCTTCTTCAACAATAATAAGACTTGGGGGACTGGCAAATGGAGGAAAGATTGTCATCTGAGGCCCTATGCCTGGGTCTTTTATCCTTGTTTTTCCTACATTTAGGGAGCTCAACCTCAGGATGACCAGCGTATGCCATCGGACGATGTGAAGAAGATGGCAGAATAAGATGCCTAGCTAAGGTCTCGGCCCAACGCCTGGTAATCCTAGTTGAAACAGGCACAGAAACGACATTTAAGAACACCGTGATCAGGGCCTAGACAGGTCACACACAGCGAATGGAAGTCTCAGTGTGGGATTTGCTTACCACAGCGGAGACAAATGTTAACCTTATCTGACATGGGTTAAGGCAAGAAGAGAGTTCTCTTATGGGGAACTTGGCTTTCAGGCGACTTCTCTCTGGTACAGCACCAGACAGACTGATGCACTGAAACACTGCTTCAGGCTCAGACACCAAGAAAAGACAGACATGTTGTTGGCTAGCTCCCTATATATTCAAGCATACTAACTTCAGACAGGATGGCTGCCAGCTTAAGTAGGAAGGGGATTTATACTCTGGTAGCTGGGCAAGCCAAGGGCTTACATGGAAGGAAATCCCACAAGTTAGGACTGCAACAGTGAAACACAAAGAACATCAGACACACTAAAACTCTGTTATAGCTGGTAAGACAACACTAGGCACGGAGTCGAAAGTGAAGAAAAAAAAAAGTTATGTACTTACCATAACATTCCATGTGAGTTGTTTATCTCGCCTTTATTCTTACACGTGGGACGAGTCGGCCGCTTTACTAGCTAAAGATCTCAGAGTAGCTTGAGGCCAGGCCCCTATCCCATGATGCTCTCTGTCCTACCCCAGATCTAGTTTGCTGAACTCAGCAGTAGCAAGTATAACTCACTAAATACTCCAGCTGGAGTAAGAATCCCAGAACAAGACTACCAGACCCCAAGTCTACCCGTTCTTCGAGAACCTGGAGGGGGATGGTGGATGGGAATGTAAGAATAAAGGCGAGATGAACAACTCACATGGAACATTATTGTAAGTACATAACTTCTTTATGTGAAGTTGTTCAATCTCGCCATTTATTCTTATACGTGGGTAGCGTCCCAAGCACCCTAATCCTGGGTGGCTCATGGGAGTATATTCATGAGGAGAGTGGAACCAAAGGAAGCCCTGTCCCTGGAGGCCCTGTCCACTTTGTAATGAGTGATAAACGTATGAGGCTCGGACCAAGTGGCAGCTGCACATATAGTGTCCAAAGGTAAACGAGCCGTATAAGCCAAAGTCGTGGAGACGGCTCTAGTTGAATGGACCTTCCCCCCATATTCTAATGTTTGCTTCACTGAAGAGTAGATAAATTTAATGCAGTCAGTTAACCACTCAGAAAGGGTAACTTTAGAAACTGGTAATCCTTTCTTGGCATCAGCATAAGATACAAAAAGTTGGTCAGATTTTCTAAATTCCTTTGTCCTGCCCAAATAGAATCTCAGTTGTCTGTGGATATCAAATTTATGCAACATGTATTCCAAATCATTAGAATGATTACGGAAAAAGGTTGAAAGTTCAATAGTTTGGTTCAAGTTGGTCTCAGGACACACTTTTGGCAAGAATGAAGGATTAGGCCTCAGTGAAACCTTGTCCGGATGAAACACCAAATACAGTGGTTTGACAGAAAGGGCTTGAAGCTCAGATACCCTGCGTGCTGAGGTAATGGCCACCAAGAAAATAGTCTTACAGGAAAGAAACTTCAACTGACAAGATGATGCGGGTTTAGGGGGGGGATAATCCAGGACAGCACAAAATTTAGATTCCAGGGCGTAAAGGACTGTCTAACAGGTGGCCTAAGATGAATGGTGCCCTTAAGGAAGGCCTGACATAATCTGTGAGACATTAAGTTAGAACCCTGTGCTACGAGATGAAAATTCGAGATGGCAGCCAACTGGACTCTAATAATGGCAGCTACAGCACCTTCGTGAAAAAGCTTAGAGAAATTCCAGGATACTATCAATCGGGGCCACACAGTGATCAATGTTGTTTTGAGAAGCCCAAAAAGCAAATTGCTTCCATTTACTAGCATATAACTTTCTGGTAGAAGCCTTATGCAAAGATACAAAAATGTGCTGTACTTCTGAAGAATAATCGTGTGACCTGGCTAGGAAGGGAATTGAGCAGCCAAGCTGTCAGTCTGAGGTAATGAAGAGAGGGATGGAGGGCCCCTGACGAATGTGTCAGTAGGTCTGGAACTGGGTCCAGAATCCAAGGTTCCTCCAGTTGGTAGAGTCGGAGGAAGGGGAACCAAATCTCACAAGGCCAAAGAGGGGCTATTAAGATTACAGTCCTTCTAAGGGCTTTGGCTTTCTGCAAGAACTTGGGAATCAGGGGTATAGGTGGAAAGGCATACAGGAGTCCCGGAGGCCAATCGTGTACGAGTGAGTCCCTTGGGCTGTCCCCTGGTGGGAGATTCAGGGCAAAGTAACTTCTGCATTTGGCATTCATAGGGGATGCAAACAGGTCGCGGCTAGGCTGCCCCATATGCGGAAATTCTTCTCTGCAACTTTGTTTTTGAGAGACGACTCATGTGGTAGCAGAATGGCTCTGCTCAATTTGTCCGTTATGTTGGATTTCCCCGGGATATGCGTTGCTACCAGATTCTCGACACAGGGGATAAGACCTGGTTCCTACTTGCTTGTTGATATAGCAGACTACCAACATGTTGTCCTGTCTGTATCGCAATCGTCCCTAGAGGCAGAGAGCCGTGAAAGTGCTGCAATGCCAAAAGCACCGCTCTTTGCTTCAGAACACTGATGTGCAACTGTGACTCTGTTTCCGACCAGGTGCCTTGGGCAGTTCTTCCCTGAAAAAGCCCTCCCCTATGGGAGAAGCATCCGTGGTCATTGTGGCTGATGGCGGGGGGAGAACAAATGGTTGTCCCACTGTAAGTTGTTGGCTGATCAACCACCAGCGAAGATCCTTCTTGCAAGAGTCCATAATCATGATTAAGAATGACATGGGAAGTAGATGTTATGACCACTGGGCAAACAGTAACCATTGAAGAATCCTCATGTGCATTCGTACCAGAGGAACTGCCATGAGTGTAGCTGCCATGGTGCCTAGGAGTTTCAGTACTTGATGGGCCGGTACCTTTCTTCTCTGCAGAATGTCTGAGACCTGGTTCCAGAGAGAGGCTATTCTGTCCACAGGCAATCTTATTGTGGTGGTGGTAGTGTCTAGTTCTGCTCTGATAAAGGAGCTATGCTGTGATGGTGACAACGCAGACTTTTCGAAATTGATACTGATGCCTAACTGAGAGCAGAGATTGAGAGAGTGATCCCTGGACAGAATTAGTGGCTGCCTGGAAGCGGCGGTAAGCAGCCAGTCATCCAGATACAGAAACACTCGAATTCCTAGATGCCTCAAGTGAGCCGTAAACACTCTGGGGGCTGTTGTGAGTCCAAAGGGAAGTGCTTGGACTTGGTAGTGAGTGGCTCCCAGCCAGAAACGCAGATGATCTCTGGATGGCCTGGCCATTTTGATGTGGTAGTATGCATCCTTGAGAACTATAGAGCACATCCAATCGCCCACTCTGTAGAATGGGAGAATAGACTGAAGCGTGACCATCCGGACCTCCTCCTTTACAAATGTAGTGAGTCTGCTGAGATCCAAGATGGGCCTCCAGTCCCCTGTCTTCTTTTGAACTAAAAGGAATCCTGAGTAAGTTCCGGATCCTATCGAGTCTGCTGGGACTGACTGGATGACTCTTCCTGCAGCCTCTGAATTTCTATGGCTGCTTGATCCCTGAGACTGGGTGGAACGTCTGGGATCTTTTTGCCAACCGGCGGACTTTGTAAAAATGGGATGATATATCCTCTGTTAACGATGCTTTGTAACCAAGAATCTGTTGCAATTCCTAGCCAGGCATCTGGATACAAAGCCAAGCGACCCCCGACTGCCTCCAGAGCAGGACAGTCGGGCGCTGACAGGGCTTGCCAAGGAACTGATCCCTGTCACCCTGGTTCTGCGGACCCCCTCTTGACGCCAGGGCGACGTCTTCCATTATTGCCCCCTCCTCTGCCTCTGGAGGGGGGGTTCACTACGTGTGTTCTGGAAAGCTCCTTGGGACTTTCAGAACCAAATTTTTCCACCTTTCTACCCTTTGGGGTATGGTCTGGTAGGGGTGGAAAAACAGACTCCTACGGCAGATAGAGTCTTTCCCTCCTGCTCACACCTATTGAGAGTCTCCTTGACTTTGGGCCCAAACAGAGAAGAGACATCAAATTGTTGACAAAGGAAGACTTGAAGGCTTCCACAAAGGAGCATAAGCATATCCAGGACGGTCTCTGAAGAGCCATCGCTGAAACTGCTGCCGACTCAAACCATCGGCTGCATAGGAAATGAGCCACATGACAAGTTCACAATGGAATTAAGGGTATGAAGTTGTGCTGTCACTGTCATAGACCACTCCATCTGTATTAACTGGCAGAGTATCTCCAAGCTCGTTCAGGAGATCTCTTTGAAGACGGGTGAAATGAGTCAAATAGTTAAGCGATTGCATGGAACTAAAGATGTGTTTCCTGTATACGTCCATCAACCTAGAATCTCTATTAGGAGGATGGACAGTGGAAGAGGTGACATCTCTTTCTTGGTGGCCACCACCACCACCACAGCATCAACAGGGACTCAGTTAGTGAGGAACATCTTGTCTTGGGGGGAGGTGATAAATTTGCTAGGCCTCTGAGGGACTGGTTCCATAGAATCAGGAGACTCCCACGCCCTTCAAGCGACCAACTCCATCAACACGGCGAAAGGCGGAGTAACCCAGGAGGTGGAAAGTTGAGACCCAAAGGCCTTCAGGAGCACTGACTCATCCGCAGTAGGGCTAAGGGACTGCCAGTCACCCCTCTGCTTTAGGATTTCCAAGACATCTGCAAAGGAGATATCCTCAGAGATACCTTTCCGACTCCTCTAAGGTAGTGTCTGATGTCACAGATTCCTGAGGGGAATCTAAATGCCTCCTCTTGCATAATCTCTTCCTGGGAACCTCATCAGTGGAGGCGCTTCTGGTGAAGTCTCAGTAGAGAAGGGGTCACCCAATGGGGTTACCTGAGGCTCCGGGTCTCGATGTTTCACAGGGACCTGTGATGTAGAGGCAGAACATGGCACTTTAAGGGAGGAAAAGAAAGGACCTGACGATGTGCATCGTAGACAACATAACCCTCCTCATGGCATCGAAGGCACTGCTGCCTCAACCTGAGGAAGCCAGTTCTAAAGAAGACAGCAACTTCCCCGCTGCAGAAGCAGCGGGCTCTGAAGCACAGGACGGAGCCAAGCTCATCCGCGCCAAAGCCGTGAGAGGAAGGATCGGAAACAACACATCGGTTCGACACTCCCCCCGGAACCGGCGAGAATGTGTCGGCTCTGAGATTCTTCCAATGGAACCAAACAAGTCAGGGTTGATGGAGCCACAGGCACTGGAACAGGCCTTGGCTCCGAAGGCTCCACAACCATCAGATCCTCCAGCTCCAAGCCCCTGCTCGGCTCGGAGGAGGAGTAGTCACAGCCACTGGAACAGTCTCAGGCTTCGAACCCTGTTGGGTCGAAGCTGACAGCAATTTCGCCAGTGCCAGGTTCTCCGGAAGCCTCTGCACCACCAGGTCCACATCGACATCAGAAAGGGTCCTTGAAGAATAGGTCGAAGGAACCAAAGACGCCACTGATTGAAGGACTGGAGACTTCACAGTTTTGGAGACCAGTTCCAAGACCGGGAATCAGCTCTGAAACACCTGTTCGGTGCACGGCTCCGAAGACTGTACAGCAGGCGACTGCACCTTCATAGAAAGGCTTGGAGCTGATGACCTGGGCTCCGAGGACACCTTTGGGGATTTCGACCCCTTCGAGGACTTGGAGGTCTGGTCAGCCTTACCCAGGGTCTCTTGAACATCTGACTTCAACAAGCCTCTATCTACCAGCTTCCTTCTCCTTTCTAATAAAACCCTACTTTCTGAAGGAGTGTCAAATGCAGCAATCCTCTTGGAGGTGTACAGGCCCCAAACAATAAACACAATTTATGTATGCATCCGTAATGGACATCTTCTGCCCACATTTTGAAGACTTCTTGAAGCCATACTAATCCTCTTTTCTACTTTTCCTCTGTTTTTTTATTTTTGTACTGTAAAATTTTCCATCCCTGGATGTCTTTGCATTTCTCTTCAAAGATCTTTGGTGCTGCTCTTTTTGCATGAATTAATTTTGCTTTCTTCTTCTTTGCATAAATATTGCATCATATTAAATATTTCTTTTCCATGTCCATGTTTCTACTTCAGATGTCTCCTGCTCCTCTTGTTTCTCCATACTTTGGGGACTAGTTGTTCTATCATACTGTGATATGACCTGTGTTAGACTTTCTACACAGAATCCTTCACTTTGCAAATATTCCACAACTTCAGCTTCTATTTTTTTTAACTTCTGCTTGACTAATCTTCTGTTCTACATTTCCTCTGTGATCTTATTTTTTTTGTTGTGAAATTTTCCATATCAGGATTTCTTTGAATATCTTTGAGGCTGCTTTTTTGTGTTGATTACTTTGGCCTTCTCCTTTATATAAATATTGCATCATATCAGATCTATTTCTTTCCCATGTCTATTTCTTTTTTATACCCTTGAAACATCTCTAAATTTTGTTCTTTAAAGTTTTGCACTTCTTTAGTCACTTCTTTTTCCAAACTGAACTAGGTTTCTTGGTCTATATAGTGTTTTTCACGGATCTGTTATAATAATGAACACAAATTTTTAATTGAAGCTTCTGACAGTTTTTCTTGTGGAAGCATTTTTCTTTCCTCTAATTTCTCTCAATCTTTTCATGTATCTTTTGCCTTGAGGATGAATTCAATTCTAGCAATTCTTCTCACCTTTTGCTGACTATCATCTATCCATTCATCTCTGTAAGGATGAGTTGATGCTGCAAAGGTCTGCTGAGCGACCTCAGACCCGATCAACAAACTAAGAATCAAGGCCTTTGTAGAATCTGAGGGACCAGACGGCATGTCTGACTCCAGGCAGGTCTTGATAGAGACCTGTGCCACTACCTCAGTCACAGAAGGGGCCGCGAAAGTGCATTACCTTCTTCAACAATAATAAGACTTGGGGGACTGGCAAATGGAGGAAAGATTGTCATCTGAGGCCCTATGCCTGGGTCTTTTATCCTTGTTTTTCCTACATTTAGGGAGCTCAACCTCAGGATGACCAGCGTATGCCATCGGACGATGTGAAGAAGATGGCAGAATAAGATGCCTAGCTAAGGTCTCGGCCCAACGCCTGGTAATCCTAGTTGAAACAGGCACAGAAACGACATTTAAGAACACCGTGATCAGGGCCTAGACAGGTCACACAGCGAATGGAAGTCTCAGTGTGGGATTTGCTTACCACAGCGGAGACAAATGTTAACCTTATCTGACATGGGTTAAGGCAAGAAGAGAGTTCTCTTATGGGGAACTTGGCTTTCAGGCGACTTCTCTCTGGTACAGCACCAGACAGACTGATGCACTGAAACACTGCTTCAGGCTCAGACACCAAGAAAAGACAGACATGTTGTTGGCTAGCTCCTATATATTCAAGCATACTAACTTCAGACAGGATGGCTGCCAGCTTAAGTAGGAAGGGATTTATACTCTGGTAGCTGGGCAAGCCAAGGGCTTACATGGAAGGAAATCCCACAAGTTAGGACTGCAACAGTGAAACACAAAGAACATCAGACACACTAAAACTCTGTTATAGCTGGTAAGACAACACTAGGCACGGAGTCGAAAGTGAAGAAAAAAAAAAGTTATGTACTTACCATAACATTCCATGTGAGTTGTTTATCTGTGCCTTTATTCTTACACGTGGGACGAGTCGGCCGCTTTACTAGCTAAAGATCTCAGAGTAGCTTGAGGCCAGGCCCCTATCCCATGATGCTCTCTGTCCTACCCCAGATCTAGTTTGCTGAACTCAGCAGTAGCAAGTATAACTCACTAAATACTCCAGCTGGAGTAAGAATCCCAGAACAAGACTACCAGACCCCAAGTCTACCCGTTCTTCGAGAACCTGGAGGATGGTGGATGGGAATGTAGACAAGGCGAGATGAACAACTCACATGGAACATTATTGTAAGTACATAACTTCTTTATGTGAAGTTGTTCAATCTCGCCATTTATTCTTATCGCAGAGCGCCCCAAGCACCCTAATCCTGGGTGGCTCATGGGAGTATATTCATGAGGAGAGTGGAACCAAAGGAAGCCCTGTCCCTGGAGGCCCTGTCCACTTTGTAATGAGTGATAAACGTATGAGGCTCGGACCAAGTGGCAGCTGCACATATAGTGTCCAAAGGTAAACGAGCAGATAAGCCAAAGTCGTGGAGACGGCTCTAGTTGAATGGACCTTCCCCCCATATTCTAATGTTTGCTTCACTGAAGAGTAGATAAATTTAATGCAGTCAGTTAACCACTCAGAAAGGGTAACTTTAGAAACTGGTAATCCTTTCTTGGCATCAGCATAAGATACAAAAAGTTGGTCAGATTTTCTAAATTCCTTTGTCCTGCCCAAATAGAATCTCAGTTGTCTGTGGATATCAAATTTATGCAACATGTATTCCAAATCATTAGAATGATTACGGAAAAAGGTTGAAAGTTCAATAGTTTGGTTCAAGTTGGTCTCAGGACACACTTTTGGCAAGAATGAAGGATTAGGCCTCAGTGAAACCTTGTCCGGATGAAACACCAAATACAGTGGTTTGACAGAAAGGGCTTGAAGCTCAGATACCCTGCGTGCTGAGGTAATGGCCACCAAGAAAATAGTCTTACAGGAAAGAAACTTCAACTGACAGGATGATGCGGGTTTAGGGGGGGGATAATCCAGGACAGCACAAAATTTAGATTCCAGGGCGTAAAGGACTGTCTAACAGGTGGCCTAAGATGAATGGTGCCCTTAAGGAAGGCCTGACATAATCTGTGAGACATTAAGTTAGAACCCTGTGCTACGAGATGAAAATTCGAGATGGCAGCCAACTGGACTCTAATAATGGCAGCTACAGCACCTTCGTGAAAAAGCTTAGAGAGAAATTCCAGGATACTATCAATCGGGGCCACACAGTGATCAATGTTGTTTTGAGAAGCCCAAAAAGCAAATTGCTTCCATTTACTAGCATATAACTTTCTGGTAGAAGCCTTATGCAAAGATACAAAAATGTGCTGTACTTCTGAAGAATAATCGTGTGACCTGGCTAGGAAGGGAATTGAGCAGCCAAGCTGTCAGTCTGAGGTAATGAAGAGAGGGATGGAGGGCCCCTGACGAATGTGTCAGTAGGTCTGGAACTGGGTCCAGAATCCAAGGTTCCTCCAGTTGGTAGAGTCGGAGGAAGGGGAACCAAATCTCACAAGGCCAAAGAGGGGCTATTAAGATTACAGTCCTTCTAAGGGCTTTGGCTTTCTGCAAGAACTTGGGAATCAGGGGTATAGGTGGAAAGGCATACAGGAGTCCCGGAGGCCAATCGTGTACGAGTGAGTCCCTTGGGCTGTCCCCTGGTGGGAGATTCAGGGCAAAGTAACTTCTGCATTTGGCATTCATAGGGGATGCAAACAGGTCGCGGCTAGGCTGCCCCATATGCGGAAATTCTTCTCTGCAACTTTGTTTTTGAGAGACGACTCATGTGGTAGCAGAATGGCTCTGCTCAATTTGTCCGTTATGTTGGATTTCCCCGGGATATGCGTTGCTACCAGATTCTCGACACAGGGGATAAGACCTGGTTCCTACTTGCTTGTTGATATAGCAGACTACCAACATGTTGTCCTGTCTGTATCGCAATCGTCCCTAGAGGCAGAGAGCCGTGAAAGTGCTGCAATGCCAAAAGCACCGCTCTTTGCTTCAGAACACTGATGTGCAACTGTGACTCTGTTTCCGACCAGGTGCCTTGGGCAGTTCTTCCCTGAAAAGCCCTCCCCTATGGGAGAAGCATCCGTGGTCATTGTGGCTGATGGCGGGGGGAGAACAAATGGTTGTCCCACTGTAAGTTGTTGGCTGATCAACCACCAGCGAAGATCCTTCTTGCAAGAGTCCATAATCATGATTAAGAATGACATGGGAAGTAGATGTTATGACCACTGGGCAAACAGTAACCATTGAAGAATCCTCATGTGCATTCGTACCAGAGGAACTGCCATGAGTGTAGCTGCCATGGTGCCTAGGAGTTTCAGTACTTGATGGGCCGGTACCTTTCTTCTCTGCAGAATGTCTGAGACCTGGTTCCAGAGAGAGGCTATTCTGTCCACAGGCAATCTTATTGTGGTGGTGGTAGTGTCTAGTTCTGCTCTGATAAAGGAGCTATGCTGTGATGGTGACAACGCAGACTTTTCGAAATTGATACTGATGCCTAACTGAGAGCAGAGATTGAGAGAGTGATCCCTGGACAGAATTAGTGGCTGCCTGGAAGCGGCGGTAAGCAGCCAGTCATCCAGATACAGAAACACTCGGAATTCCTAGATGCCTCAAGTGAGCCGTAAACACTCTGGGGGCTGTTGTGAGTCCAAAGGGAAGTGCTTGGACTTGGTAGTGAGTGGCTCCCAGCCAGAAACGCAGATGATCTCTGGATGGCCTGGCCATTTTGATGTGGTAGTATGCATCCTTGAGAACTATAGAGCACATCCAATCGCCCACTCTGTAGAATGGGAGAATAGACTGAAGCGTGACCATCCGGACCTCCTCCTTTACAAATGTAGTGAGTCTGCTGAGATCCAAGATGGGCCTCCAGTCCCCTGTCTTCTTTTGAACTAAAAGGAATCCTGAGTAAGTTCCGGATCCTATCGAGTCTGCTGGGACTGACTGGATGACTCTTCCTGCAGCCTCTGAATTTCTATGGCTGCTTGATCCCTGAGACTGGGTGGAACGCCTGGGATCTTTTGCCAACCGGCGGACTTTGTAAAAATGGGATGATATATCCTCTGTTAACGATGCTTTGTAACCAAGAATCTGTTGCAATTCCTAGCCAGGCATCTGGATACAAAGCCAAGCGACCCCCGACTGCCTCCAGAGCAGGACAGTCGGGCGCTGACAGGGCTTGCCAAGGAACTGATCCCTGTCACCCTGGTTCTGGACCCCCTCTTGACGCCAGGGCGACGTCTTCCATTATTGCCCCCTCCTCTGCCTCTGGAGGGGGGGTTCACTACGTGTGTTCTGGAAAGCTCCTTGGGACTTTCAGAACCAAATTTTTCCACCTTTCTACCCTTTGGGGTATGGTCTGGTAGGGGTGGAAAACAGACTCCTACGGCAGATAGAGTCTTTCCCTCCTGCTCACACCTATTGAGAGTCTCCTTGACTTTGGGCCCAAACAGAGAAGAGACATCAAATTGTTGACAAAGGAAGACTTGAAGGCTTCCACAAAGGAGCATAAGCATATCCAGGACGGTCTCTGAAGAGCCATCGCTGAAACTGCTGCCGACTCAAACCATCGGCTGCATAGGAAATGAGCCACATGACAAGTTCACAATGGAATTAAGGGTATGAAGTTGTGCTGTCACTGTCATAGACCACTCCATCTGTATTAACTGGCAGAGTATCTCCAAGCTCGTTCAGGAGATCTCTTTGAAGACGGGTGAAATGAGTCAAATAGTTAAGCGATTGCATGGAACTAAAGATGTGTTTCCTGTATACGTCCATCAACCTAGAATCTCTATTAGGAGGATGGACAGTGGAAGAGGTGACATCTCTTTCTTGGTGGCCACCACCACCACCACAGCATCAACAGGGACTCAGTTAGTGAGGAACATCTTGTCTTGGGGGGAGGTGATAAATTTGCTAGGCCTCTGAGGGACTGGTTCCATAGAATCAGGAGACTCCCACGCCCTTCAAGCGACCAACTCCATCAACACGGCGAAGGCGGAGTAACCCAGGAGGTGGAAAGTTGAGACCCAAAGGCCTTCAGGAGCACTGACTCATCCGCAGTAGGGCTAAGGGACTGCCAGTCACCCCTCTGCTTTAGGATTTCCAAGACATCTGCAAAGGAGATATCCTCAGAGATACCTTTCCGACTCCTCTAAGGTAGTGTCTGATGTCACAGATTCCTGAGGGGAATCTAAATGCCTCCTCTTGCATAATCTCTTCCTGGGAACCTCATCAGTGGAGGCGCTTCTGGTGAAGTCTCAGTAGAGAAGGGGTCACCCAATGGGGTTACCTGAGGCTCCGGGTCTCGATGTTTCACAGGGACCTGTGATGTAGAGGCAGAACATGGCACTTTAAGGGAGGAAAAGAAAGGACCTGACGATGTGCATCGTAGACAACATAACCCTCCTCATGGCATCGAAGGCACTGCTGCCTCAACCTGAGGAAGCCAGTTCTAAAGAAGACAGCAACTTCCCCGCTGCAGAAGCAGCGGGCTCTGAAGCACAGGACGGAGCCAAGCTCATCCGCGCCAAAGCCGTGAGAGGAAGGATCGGAAACAACACATCGGTTCGACACTCCCCCCGGAACCGACGAGAATGTGTCGGCTCTGAGATTCTTCCAATGGAACCAAACAAGTCAGGGTTGATGGAGCCACAGGCACTGGAACAGGCCTTGGCTCCGAAGGCTCCACAACCATCAGATCCTCCAGCTCCGAAGGCCCTGCTCGGCTCGGAGGAGGAGTAGTCACAGCCACTGGAACAGTCTCAGGCTTCGAACCCTGTTGGGTCGAAGCTGACAGCAATTTCGCCAGTGCCAGGTTCTCCGGAAGCCTCTGCACCACCAGGTCCACATCGACATCAGAAAGGGTCCTTGAAGAATAGGTCGAAGGAACCAAAGACGCCACTGATTGAAGGACTGGAGACTTCACAGTTTTGGAGACCAGTTCCAAGACCGGGAATCAGCTCTGAAACACCTGTTCGGTGCACGGCTCCGAAGACTGTACAGCAGGCGACTGCACCTTCATAGAAAGGCTTGGAGCTGATGACCTGGGCTCCGAGGACACCTTTGGGGATTTCGACCCCTTCGAGGACTTGGAGGTCTGGTCAGCCTTACCCAGGGTCTCTTGAACATCTGACTTCAACAAGCCTCTATCTACCAGCTTCCTTCTCCTTTCTAATAAAACCCTACTTTCTGAAGGAGTGTCAAATGCAGCAATCCTCTTGGAGGTGTACAGGCCCCAAACAATAAACACAATTTATGTATGCATCCGTAATGGACATCTTCTGCCCACATTTTGAAGACTTCTTGAAGCCATATTTTTGCTCGTCTCTCTAATCTGCCATGTTAACCAACACAGAAATACACCAGCATGCTGAAGTTGTCAGAGCCCTGAACAAATTTTGATTTACAATACAACTACAGTAGCAATACAGCATACAGCAAAAACAGTCTTAAGTTGTGAGATCCCTGCACAACTAAGGATATAAATGTATGTGTGAAAGCAAACACGCTAACTACTTGCACACTATATCTACATATTTATATAGAATAGGGGTAGCAAAAAACAGTCCTAAGTTGACAGATCCCTGCACAACTAAGGCTATAACAGTATATCTAACAGCAACATGCTATCTATGCACACTATATTTATAGATTTATAAAGGATAAGGGTATGTACATAATAAAGCGAAATAAGCAAAAAAAAAGGCCAAAGGCCTAACAGCAACTGCTCCATATCCAGCAAGGAATCTAAATATAACGAATCTAAAGGCTAACCGCCTAATAGTACTAACAATAGAAAGCACACGATCCTAGATCAATTATCTCACAAAAATAGTATCAAGTTTGTCAAAAAGGTAAGTAATAAATTTCTACTGGCCCGAGCTCTCCGATGACCTTGCAATCAGTTGCAGCGGGAAACTAGATCTGGGGTAGGACAGAGAGCATCATGGGATAGGGGCCTGGCCTCAAGCTACTCTGAGATCTTCAGCTAGTAAAGTGGCCGACTCAGTACCCACATGTAAGATTGAACAACTTCACATCAGAAGTCTTGGCAAACCAATTGTTGCAACACTGCTCTCAAACTGTACAGTGTGACATTTACCTTGGTGTGGCTGGTATTAGTCATAGCCTAAGACAGTGTACATTTGCCAAACATGCTTAAGGTCAGTCCTTGACAGAAAGTACAGTTGTGTACACTTACCATAAATGTAGATGTTCAAGTGTACTCACTGTTGCAGTCATCACATTTGGGTTATCTGCTTGCAGTAGCCCCTAGTCAGCCTGATTATCAAAGTCTTGGGTCCTGCGTCGGTTGCTGTCTCATCTTCCATGACGTCAGGTAGTCAGGGGTATAAAGCATGCAGCTGTCACCATTACATCAGTTTTTCTTGCCCCAGATGTCAGGTACTCCCATAATAAGAAGCAATTATAAATACAAGGTTACACCTCCAACAAAAAAGCAAATACACCAAAAAGCTTTAAGCATAGTAAGCAAGAACAGAGGCATAGCCAATAGAAGTCAGTGGGCTGGAGGGAGGGTAACTAGTGAATACACTCTAACATCTACATTTATGGTAAGTGTACACAATTGTACTATGTTCTTCGTGTTTCACTGTTGCAGTCATCACATTTGGGTAGATTCCCAAAGCTAAGGATGGGAGAAGGAAATTAGATATAATTAGGACCAGCTATAAGGCCCTGCAAGATACAGTGGCAAAGCCAGCTGTGGATCTACAGAAAACTGGCAAATGGTAATGCTTGGTGAAGGTATGTACAGCACTCCAGGTAGCAGCTTCTAGGATGCCCCTGGTAGCGACACCTCTGAGAAAGGCTGTAGAGGTGGATGCAGCCCTGGTTGAATGTGGTCTAATCTCCATGGTGCTTATAGCAGAAATGAATGCAATGGCCTATCCATTAAGAAATGGTTTGCTTTGAAATGGCCTTCCCCTCTGCCCCAGCAGCAAATGCAACGAGCAGCTGTTCAGATTTCCTGAGAGGATTAGTCCTGTCCAAATAAAATCTAAGTTATCTGTGCACATCTAAGGAGTGCAGTATTCGTTCCCCTTTGTTCTGTGGATTAGAAAAGAAGGTAGGCAAATGAATGGACTGATTAAAGGCCACACTGGATACCACCTTGGGTATGAAGGAGGGATTGGTCCTGAAGGACACCCTGTCCGCGTGAAAAATGATGAAAGACTCCACTGCCATGAGAGGCTGTAATTCAGACACCATTCCTGCTGAAGTGATTGCTAAAAGGAAGGCTGTTTTCCAAGAAAGGAATTTCAACTTTGTATTTGCAGCTGGCTCAAAGGGAGGAAGAGTTTGTTTTTCCAATACAAAGTTAAGGTCCCAGGCTAGAGTTGGGGGATCTCCTGGGTGGTCTTAAGTTTTTGGCCCCTCTGAGGAACTGCTTGAGCAGTGGATGAGAGAAGAGGGGTGGGTTCTGTGTTGTAATGAGCTGAAATGCCTGAGGAAAAAGAAAGGCCCTTGTGAAGCATCTCAGTTAAGTATTGAAGAATGGTCTCACATAACCTACTTCTAGACACTCTATCGTCAATTTCCTTTGCCCCCTCTACAACTGCTTGGTTCAAAAACTACCTCTCTGATAGGAAACAATCAGTCAAATGGCAAGGAATACTATCACCTTTACTATCATCCACCATAGGTGTTCCACAAGGCTTAATACTGGGCCCATTACTATTCACTATTTTCACCAACAGATTACACACATCCACACTGCATGCATCACTTATACAGTACGCAGATGACTCCACCTTAATCTGCTCAGCCCCATCCCTAACCACTCTTCAAAACCTTACCCAGGAATCCTTCAACTCCGTTGAAAAATGGATTACTGATATCCAACTGATTCTTAACCCCAACAAGACCAAATTACTCCTATTCACCCCGAACAAATACAGACCCACACCTCGTTCCTTCACTATCACTTCCAAAAATGGCACCACAATTTCCCCCTCCCTCCATACAAAACTCCTTGGCATTGAAATAGATAAAGATCTTCACTTCGATGTCATATCTCTCAAACCATTAAAAAAATACATAAAAAATTAGGAACCCTATATAAACACAAACACTTCCTAACAGACCAAGCACAGGTCACCCTAGCCCAAACCCACCTTCTGTCTACCCTAATGTATGCATCTCCAATCCTAACCCACATTAGGAAAACAGACATGAACAAACTAGAGTCATGTTACAATAAGATTGCTAAATTCGCCAATAACTCTGCTTTTAGAAGCCATCATTGCCTTGTTCTAAAAGAGCTACAGTGGTTAGAACTTCCTCATTTAATTAGTTACCACCAACTAGTCCTCACCTATAACATCCTAAAGAATCCCCACAAGACTCCAGCCCTGAACCAAGTACTGAACCAATACTCAGCAAACCGTCCACTCCGCTCACCCAACAAACCCCTTTTGCGTATAACTCATGCCAACAACACTGCAGGAAAAGCTCTTTTCTCTCATACCACAGCAAAAATGTGGAATAACCTCCCCCAGAATATTTCCTCAGCACCATCTATCTCACTCTTCAAAAAATCACTCAATTCACACCTCGTGCATTCCTGGCTCTGTCCTTGCATCACATAAATGCTTTCCTGCTCTCCTCAAATACTTCCTACCTTCCTCTATACTCTGCTTACTGTCTCTATATTACAGTACTAAGAACTCCTCAAAACTGCTATACAGGGCCTTCCTCTGGTCACACAAACTTGCTTAGCACAAAATATTGTCTATTTATACTGTCTTATGTGATGTCTCTGATGACTGTACTGTTAAGATGGAGTCCTTTTGTTAGCTGAAACAAACTACTGTAATCATGTTCTTCTTGTATGAAATATCTTGTATTGTAAAAAATCCCACTGTACAAAGAAGTTATGTACTCACCATAACGTTCCATCTGAGTAGGTACTTCATTTGTCTGCAACCTGTGGGTATCGGATCCGACCTCGGATCCGAGCCAGCAGCTTTACTAGCTAAAAGATCCGAGCTCCTAGCTCCTCCCCTTTGCCCATAATCCCCTGCTACATGCTGCCTTTCCTCAGATCGAGTTTGCTTAATCCAACAAGCTAATGCCCTCGACAGAGGACTAAATAAAGCCTAACCTCATGAGACAATCTCAAAAACATGATCAGAACCACGATAATGGTTAGGGGGCATGGAGGGGGGGGGGGTCGGTTGCAGACAAATGAAGTACCTACTCAGATGGAACGTTATGGTGAGTACATAACTTCTTTATCTGAAGTAGTTACTTCATTTGTTCTACAAGCTGTGGGACAGAGTCCCCAGCTACCTAAAAACCTTGGGCGGCCCTTAAGGAAGGATATTCCGAAGCACCGCGGAGCCAAAAGAAGCCCTACTCCTGGATATCATATCCAATTTATAATGAGAAATGAATGTATGGGAAGAGGACCAAGTAGCTGCTGAACATATGTCATCCAGACTAACCCTGGACCAGAAGGCTGCTGATGTGGCTATGGATCGGGTTGAGTGGGCATGGACTCAGATAGCAGCAGGTTTACCTGAGGCTACATACGCATGAGTGATGCACTGTGAAATCCAATATGCTAAGGTAACTTTGGAAATGGCTTTACCCATGGCAGATTTGGCAAAGGACACAAACAACTGATCAGCCTTGTGAGTATCCTTCGTCCTGTGCAAGTAAAAACGTAGTTGTCTATGTAGATCTAATTTGTGTAATTTGTATTCCCCTAGGTTCTGAAAATTGGGAAAGAACACCAGTAAATTAATCGACTGATTAATATTTGACTCTGAAGCCACTTTTGGTAAAAAGGAAGGGTTAGCCCTGAGAGACATTCTATCCTTATGGAAAATTAGATAAGGAGGTTTCATGCAAAGGGCTTGAAGTTCCGAAACCCTCCTGGCTGAAGTAATTGCAACTAGAAAGGCTGTTTTCCATAATAAGAACTTTAAAGGAACTGAGGCGGCAGGCTCAAAAGGTGGGCTTGTTAATGCTTGCAAAACTAGAGTCAAGTCCCATGGTGGGACCGCAGTCTTAAGTGGTGGTTTCAAGAGAGAAATGCCTTTCAAGAAGGTTTTGCATATCTTAGCAGAAGCTAAAGATCCCAGTCCATCCCCCCATGAAAATGGGAAATGGCTGCCAATTGTACTTTAACTGTAGTGACAGAAAATCAAGAATCGTTGGAATAGGAACGGTAAAGGGATCTAAGCCCTTGTCCTTAGCCCAGATAGAAAAATGCTTCCATTTACAACTGTAAATTTTTCTGGTAGCAGGCTTGTGAGCTGCCACCAGAATGGCCTTTACTGGTGACGAGATGCTGGGAGTCCTTGTCATCAGTGGAACTGGATCAACCAAGCCGCTAGCTTGAGGTTTACCAGGTTCGGGGGGTGCAATCCTGCAGGATGTGAAATCAGATCCGGAATGGGATCTAAGATCCATGGAGGAACTACACTGTGAGACCGCAGATATGGGAACCAGATCTGGCGAGGCCAGAATGGGGCTATGAGGATAATTTTGCTCCCCAACCGACGTGCTTTCTGAATGAACTTTGTCATAAGAGGAAGGGGGGGGGATAAGCGTAGAGGAGACCGGGTGGCCAAGCATGAACCAGAGCGTCTCTGGGGCTCTCCCCTGGTGGGGGAAGTATCGCAAAAAACTCGCTGCACTTTGTGTTTGATGGAGAGGCGAAAAGATCGCAGCAAGGTAGACCCCATTTGAGGAAGATCTGTTTCGCAACTGATGATTGGAGAGACCACTCGTACGGAGCGAGGATCACACGACTCAGCTTGTCCGCCAGAATGTTGGACCAACCCGGAATGTGCGTCGCTACCAGAAAGCGGTTGGTGGATATCACCCACTCCCAAACTCTCACAGCCTCCCAACAAACGGGATAAGATCTGGTTCTTCCCTGCTTGTTTATGTACCAGACTACTGCCATGTTGTCTGTTTGAACCACAATAGTCCCTAGAGGGAAAAGGCCGTAGAGAGCTTGCAATGCCAAAAGCACCGCCCTCATCTCTAGGACATTGATATGCAAAGAGGTCTCTAAGGGAGTCCAAGTGCCTTGGACGGTTCTGCCTGAACAATACCCCCCCACCTGAGGCGAGAAGCATCCGTGGTCAACGTGGCTCGGGTGTTACAAAGGGTCTCCCTTCTCGCAGCTCCCTTGAGTGAAGCCACCAGAGGAGGGAGTCCTTGCAAGCCCTGCGCAATGGAATAGGGGTGTTCAGCAGATGTAGTAATAGAGACCATTGGACCTGGAGGGTCCATTGCAGAATCCTCATTCGTAGCCGTGCGTGTAGACAAAGACTGATTGCCGCCACCATAGACCCTAGTGCTCTCAGGACTAACTCTGCTGAAGGAGCCAGGTTCTGAAGGAGGGCTAATACCGGATAAGATAAACTGTTCACCCTGTCCAGAGTTAGAAGGGCCTGAGAGATGAGTGTGTCCAATTTGGCCCCTATAAATTCCAGGACTTGCACAGGGTGAAGAAAGGACTTTTGAAGGTTTACCGAGAAGCCCAAACTCTGGGCAAGAGTTAGAGCATAATCCCGGGCAACACACAGCTGATGCCTGTTGGAGGCGGTGAGGAGCCAGTCGTCCAGGTATGGAAATACCTGAATTCCCTGGAGTCTCAGGTGGGCTGCAACCACTGCCATGACTTTGGTGAACACACTGGGGGCTGAGGTGAGGCCAAACGGAAGAACCCTGAATTGATAATGACTGGCTCCCAGCTGGAAGCGGAGAAACCTCCTGAATCGGCTGTTCATCAAAATGTGGTAGTACGCATCCTAGAGGTCTATGGAGCACATCCAGTCGTTCTCCCGAAGGAAGAGTGACCATCCGGAATTTCTCTTTGGGAATGAACAGGTTCAGGGAAGAGAGAACTAGAATCGGTCTCAAGTCCCCCGTCTTTTTTGGCACCAAAAAGAACCTGGAGAATAGCCCAATCAGAACTGGTCTGGGGGGACACGCTGGATGGCCCTTTTTACTAGTAGCTTCGAAATTTCTGAAGCTGCCACCTCCCTTTAATCGGGTGGGACATCGGGGAGGCGCTTCATGGGAGGGGGAAGATTTAGGAAGGGGATGGAATAACCTCTGGATATGATTCGGAGCACCCATCGATCCGTCATGATGGACTCCCAATTTAGTAGGTGCTCCAACAAACGCCCCCCGACTGCCTCCAGAGAGGGACAGTCGGGTAAGCCCTCAGGGCTGTTGCGCGGGTCTATCCGAGAACGGTTCTCTAGACCCGAAATGACGCGGCCCCCCCTCTGCCTCTGGGCCGGCGTCCACCTTGTCCTCCTATGCCTCTGAAGGACGAGGGGTTCGAAGCTGGACGGAACTGCTGAGACTTCCGGAACCACATCTTCTTTTGTCCCCTCTGATTCCTCGAAAAGGATCGTTGGGGATTAGAGAAGCGGACTCCGACAGCAGACAGCGTCTTCCCAGCCTTCTCGCTTTGGACCAGCGTCTCGCGTACGGTCTTGCCAAAGAGCGAAGAACCGTCAAAGGGAGCATTCGCGAAGGACGCCTTAAAGGGTTCTGCAAAATCGCAAAGGCGGAGCCCGGCATGAAGCCGCAAGATGACCCTGGCTCCGCTAGCTCTAGCAGCTCCCTCCGTAGTATGGGAGAGTAGCGACATAGATGTGTTAGAGATAGACTTCAGAGTGGCCATACGAGTCGAGAAGGTCTTCTTGTCCTCGACTGTCATGGACTCAGGGAGAGCTGCAGCGTATTCCTTTATTAGGTCTCGCTGTAGCTTGATAATATGTGCCATGTAGTTCAGCACCCTTACCGAGAAGGTAGCTGAAGCAAACATCCGCTTCCCAATGCGGTCCAACGCCCGAGACTCCTTATCCGGAGGGTGGACCGAGGAACTCTCCTGCGCCAGTTCCTTCTTCGTGGCAGCCACCACCAACATGGCATCCACAGGTGAACCCTTAGACCAGGCCTGCCTATCCGAGGGAGGGCTAAGAATTTTGTCTGGCCGTCTTAGGATTGGCTCCAGGGTGTCGGGCTCCTTCCACGCCCTAGTAGTAATTAAGTCTACCAGGGGGTCAGCCGGAGGGGACACCCAGGAGGCAGACGGGCCTGCCTCAAACACCTCCAGAAACACGGACTCGTCCGAGGAAGGTTTCTGGGCAGACCACCCCCCTCTAATTCACAACATTTCCATGATGTCTCCAAAGGAGTCATCCTCAGGGGGTGACCTTGGGGAACCTTCCCCTTCATCCAAATCCGTGTCTGTCGTGAGGGACTCGGGGGAGTCCAGTTGCCTCCTTTTACACTTCTGTTTGCGAGGAATGTCCTCGGTGGGACTATCCTCATCTACAGGGTCCTGTTCCTCTAAGAGAACTAACTGAAGGGCTTGAGCAGGCTGTCCCAATGGTCGGATGACGGAGGATAGACCCAGATGCATAGGGGGAGCGGGAGGATCCGACACCCCAGGCTCTGAAAGTAGTCTCCTCGGCTCCGAAGCAGGGATCGGTGTCGGAGCCGAAGCGGTCGGATCCGAGAGGGAAGTGTGCTCCGACCTGAAGGGAGCCGAAGACACATCAACCCCTACAGATCTGACGCTCGGCTCTCGGCCCCGAGAGCTAGGATCCGACACGCTCGAGGGTAAAGTCGGCATCGAAGCTAACGGAGCTATTGGCGCCAACAAAACCCCGGCTCCGAAAGGGACCGGATCCGATGACTCCAAAACCCGAAAATGGGTTGGAGAAGGAGTGATCGGAGCAAAAAGGGGGACTGCACTCCCCCCCTGAGGGGGGGGGCAGGAGCACCCCCATCTGCATCTGGGGTCTGCAGAAATCGACGCATCATTCGATCCATGTCCGCGTCAGTCAGGCTTCTTGTAGACCTAGAAGATGCCGTCGAGGCGGGCCGGGAGGGCCGCCTCGATGACCTAGAGCTAGACCTAGAGGGAGACCGGTCCTCCTCCTCCGGCTCCGGTGAGAAACAAGGAGAAAGAAGCCGAGAGGGAGAGGATCCAGAGGCCCTCGTGGAAGGACTAGAGAGTTTAGATGGCAGGTCTGAGGGATGAGTCTCAGCCCGCCTTTTATGACTCGTGTCTCTCTGTCTTTATGCCTCTTCTCCCTGGAAGAGGCAGACGAGTCCCCTGAACTCTGCGCAGCAGAGGGAGGTTGAGTCCCAGGCAGAGTGGGGGGACTTAAAGGTACAGAGGCTGTGGTAGCAGCCTGTGCCTTAGAGGGAGAGGAAGAAGAAGTGTCCTGCGGTAACAAGCCTGCCAGGATCAACTTGTTCTTCCTATCCCTGATGGCCCGGGGGTTAAACGCTGTACACATATGGCAGCTAGTGGACAGGTAGGCCACCCGCAGACACAATACGCACAGCGTGTGGCCATCAGCTGGGGAAAGCTTATGGCCACACTCAGTGCACTTAGAAAAGACTACTTAGGGCCCTTCAGCCATCACAGTAACACACCCAGACACTATAGGGGAGGGACAAACACAATGACTAAAAATTAATAATTACCACAAAAATTTAAAAACTAAGACTATAACTCGATGATGGGGACTAAACACTCACACACTAACAAAAAAATTAAGCATTTAGTCTAATTTTTGACAAGAAACGATCTCACCCAAGCCTAAGGAGCTCTTCACAAGTAGCTTCTTTCAGCCGCGGCAAACTCGATCTGAGGAAAGGCAGCATGTAGCAGGGGGTTATGGGTAAAGGGGAGGAGCTCGGATCTTTTAGCTAGTAAAGCTGCCGGCTCGGATCCAAGGTCAGATCCGATACCCACAGGTTGCAGAACAAATGAAGTAACTACTTCAGACAGTACAGTTGTGTACACTTACCATAAATGTACATGTTCGAGTGTATTCACTGTTGCAGTCATTACATTTGGGTAATCCGCTGGCAGGTTGCCCTCAGTCGGCCTGAATAACAAAGTCTTGTGTCCTGCATCAGCTGCTGTCTCCTCTTCCATGACATCAGGTCGTCAGGGGTATAAAACATGCAGCCGACGCCATTTTATTCAGTTTTTCTTGTCCCAGATGTCAGGTGCCCCCCAAATGGGGAGCAAATAAAAAAAAAAAAAAAATATATATATATATATATATATATATATATGTATGTATAAATAAACAGAAATATAAGTAAATGCAGTTTTAGCAACATAACCTTTACATTCATCTAAAAGCAAATACACCACAAAGGCTTTAGAATATAGTGAAGGAAAGAGAAGTTATAGAAAGGGGGATGGCGGGTGGGTAACCCAGACTGCAACAGTGAATACACTCGAACATCTACATTTATGGTAAGTGTACACAACTATACTATGTTCTTCGTGTTTCACTGTTGCAGTCACTACATTTGGGTAGAATCCCAAAGCTATGGATAGGAGGATGGTACTAAATAGCATTAGGAGTGGCTATAAGGCCCTGCAGAACTGCAGTGGCAAAGCCTGCCCTGGATTTGGAGAAGAGAGGTAAATGATAATGCTTTGTGAAGGTATGAACAGAGCTCCAAGTAGCAGCTTCTAGAATGTCTTTGGTTGGAACTCCTCTGAGAAAAGCTGCTGAGGTAGAGGCAGCCCTGGTGGAATGTGACCTGATCCCCTTGGGCACAGGTTTATCATGGTGCAGGTAGCAGAAACTAATGCAGTAACTTATCCACTTAGAAATAGTCTGCTTTGATACAGCCTTCCCCCTCTGATCCTGCAGCAAATGCCACCAGTAGTTGCTCAGACTTTCTTAGAGATTTGGTCCTATTTAAGTAGAATCTTAGTTGTCTGTGTACGTCCAATGAATGCAAAAAACGCTCCCCCTTGTTCTGCGGATTTGGGTAAAATGTTGGCAGGTGGATTGTTTGGTTAAGAGCCACACTGGATACCACCTTAGGCATAAAAGAAGGACTGGTCCTGAGGGACACCCTGTCCGGGTAGAATGTAATAAAAGGCTCCACAGCCATGACAGCCTGTAGTTCTGAAACTCTTTTGCTGAAGTGATTGCCAAGAGGAAAGTTGTTTTCCAATATAAGAATTTTATATCTGCAGTAGCTGCTGGTTCAAAAGGAGGCAGGGTGAGTTTTTCCAGCACAAAATTGAGGTCCCATGCAGGAGTTGGTGATCTTCTGGGAGGCCTTAAATTTTTGGCCCCTCTAAGATACTGTTTAAGCAGAGGATGAGAAAAGAGGGGAGGCTCCGTGTTGTAATGAGCCGAGATGGCAGAGGTGTGGATTTTTATTGAAGAAAAAGATAGGCCCTTGGTCAAGCATCTCAGTCAAATATTGTAAAATCTGAGGGATATTGGGCCTTGCTGTGTCTGTTCCTTGTGCTTGGTTTCAAGCACAGAATCTCTTCCATTTATCAGCATAAGATTTTCTAGTACTATGCCTTCTGGCTTCCAAAATGACATCCATCACAGATTTACTGAGAGGTGTCGTTTGAATAATTAAATGATCAGTCATGCTGCAAGGTTCAGAGTTTGGAGCTGAGTGTGCAGAATTTGATTGTTCTGCTGAGACAGTAGATGAGGTATTTGAGGCAAGTACCAAGGAGGGAGTTGAGACATATTCCTTAGAATTGGCTACCAGTGCTGGCGAGGCCAGTCCGGAGCAATTAGGATCATCTTTGGATTTTCCTGTCTGACCTTTAGTAAGACCTTGGAGAGAAGAGGCAGAGGGGGAAAGGCATAGACTGATAGATTTTTCCAACTGAAGGATAGGGCATCCACTTTCCATGTTTTTCTGTGATAAGTCATTGTGCAGAGTTTGTCCAGTTGATGATTTTGGGGAGAGGCAAATAGATCTAAGTCTAGGCTCCCCAATTTCTGTGTTAACATGCTGAAGATTTGTGGATCCAGTTTCCACTCGTGCGGGTCCATAAGGTTTCTGCTTAGGTCGTCTGCCAGAGTATTTTCTCTTCCTGGCAGGAATTGAGCTTGAAGATGTATTTGTTAAGTCAAAGCTGTGTTCCACAATTCCATGGCTAGTCTGCAAAGGGGTTAAGAATGTGTACCCCCCTGCTTGTTTATGTACCACATAACCGTGGTGTTGTCTGTCTTCATCAGTAGTTGTCCTGGAAGAAGTAAGTCCTTGAAGGTTGTCAAAGCATTCTGAACAGCTAGCATCTCCTTCTGGTTGATATGCATTTGCTTTGGGCTCCATCTGCCTTGAATGCATCTCCTTGCCAAGTGGGCCCCCCAAGCATAGTCTGATGCATCTGTAGTTAGGATTTGGGTGGCAGGGGGTAGAGCGAATGACAGTCCCTTGTTTTGGTGACATGTCTCTGCCCACCAAAGAAACTCCCGTTGTAGGCAGGGAATGAGAGAAATCATTGTTTCCAGACTGTGACAATGTTGGCTCCATAAACTCTTTAGGTACCATTGAGGTTTCCTCATATGCAGTCTCGCATATGGAATTAGTAGAATGCAGAATGCCATGAACCCCAAAGCCTGCAGAATTTGTCTTGCAGATAACTGGGTTTTTGATGCCATTTGTTTGAAGTATGTTGTCAGTTGCCTTTGTTTGTCTGGCGTAAGGTAAGCCATCTGGGCAGTTGTACTCAAGCTTGCACCCAGGAATGTAATTATTTGAGAGGGTACCAGGTGGGATTTCTTTTCATTTATTGTGTACCCTAGGCATGTTAGAAGCCTTTTTACAAATGCCAGATGTTGAAGACGAGTGTCCTTGTCCTCTTGCTTGAATGAGACAGTCGTCCAGATAAGGATAAATTTGTATGCTTCTTTGTCTGCAGAATGCAATTACTGGTGCCAGGCACTTTGTAAAGACCCTGGGTGTAGTAGATAAGCCAAAGGGCAGTGTAGAGAATTGGTAATGCAAAAAGCCTGTCTTGAAGCGGAGGTATCTTCTGCACGATTCCCTTATTGGGATATGCAGGTATGCCTCTTAAGTCTAGAGTCACTAACCAAGCGTTCCTGCCCAGCATAGGCAGTAGCTGTTGTAAAGTCAGCATTATGAATTTTGGAATGTCCAGGAATGTGTTCAAAATTGATAAGTCCAGTATTGGACGCCAGGCATTGTCTTTTCTGGGTACCAGGAAAAGTCTTGAATAAAAACCTTGTCCTTTTTCCTTTTCTGGTACTGGGTGAATAGCCCCCATATCCATGAGGGACATAACTTGTTTCTGAGCCTCTGCCCATTGATTTTGTGGCAGATCTGGCCAACCGTTTGGAATTGGCAAAGTATGGAAATGAAATCTGTACCCCTGGGTACTATGTTTAATACCCACTTGTCCTG
Source organism: Protopterus annectens (assembly GCF_019279795.1). Classification (NCBI taxonomy): domain Eukaryota; kingdom Metazoa; phylum Chordata; order Ceratodontiformes; family Protopteridae; genus Protopterus; species Protopterus annectens. The sequence goes on from NC_056746.1 coordinate 629,110,921, forward strand.
GGTAACTAACTTAATTTTGAGAATGAAGTGCTAATTTTCCCCCCAAGGGGGCTGCCAAAAGATAAGTGCTTGGTGAAGGTAGAGGGAAGTAAATGAGACTGCTTACTGTAGGGTTGCGCTTTGTTTCCTCCAGATTTGGAGATGGAGGCACCCCATTACTTTGACCTGTAAGAAACCTGTGATTGGTATCTAGAGCCTTTTGATCGCCTGGATTTGCTTTGAGAGGCTCTGTTGGACACAGGAAAGGACCAATTTTTAGTAGGCCAGTGCCTACTGAACCTGAGTGGCTGCACTTGTAAGAAATCTTTTACAGTTTGCATAGATTTAGTGTTGTCTTCCATTTTCTTTAAAACCTCTTCTGCCTTATTACCAAACAGCTCAATAAATAATGAACGAACACCAACCAAATAAAAATCTGGACGCCGACACTGAAGAATCACTGCTCGTCCTGGTGATGAAATATGTTAGTTTATTGTCACTCCACACGATACAAAAGACAGGGTTTAGCGCTTTCAACTGTTGTACACAGTCTTCATCAGAACAACATACTGCTAGTAGTCTACTGCTTAAATACTCTACTTTTTTGAACTTAATTGAATAATTGCTCTAGTTGCCGCCGTCGGCGTCCAGATTTTTATTTGGTTATTACCAAACAGAGTATCATGCTGCAAGGGTGCATCCAACAATTTAGCTTTAACATGATCAGGCAGATTTTGCTCCTTGAGCCAGGCATGCCTTCTAACCACAGATCCAGTAACTGTGGCCCTGCAAGAGGCCTCCAAGGAATCAAAAAGTACAGTTTTGTACCTACCATAAATGTAGATGTTCGAGGATCCACATTGCTGCAGTCATAACCTGTGGGTAGTCCGCTGTCCTCGGTCGGCCCGAATACCAAAGTGTTAGGCTGGCGTCGGTCATGGTCGCTCAGATTTGACGTCAGTACGCCGAGGTACTAAAGCGCATGACCGACGCCATATCCTCAGTCTTTCTTGCCCCAGATGTCAGAAGGCCTAAAAAAGAAAGGCCATAGCCAAAAATAGAAAAATACCCAATCACCAATAAAGAGAAATAATTACCCCACACTCAACACAGCAACTCCAAACTACAGAGGGGAAGGAGGGAGGGAAAATTTGACTGCAGCAATGTGGATCCTCGAACATCTACATTTATGGTAGGTACAAAACTGTACTATGTTCTTCGTCTCACATTGCTGCAGTCATAACCTGTGGGTAGAATCCCAAAGCAAAGGTAAGGGAGGTTGGCAAAATCAGAAAGCATTAGGAGCTGCTAACATGCCCTGTAAAACTGCAGTGGCAAACCTAGGCCTAGATTTAGAATAAAGAGGGAGATGGTAATGTTTAGAAAAAGTGTGCACTGAACTCCAAGTAGCTGCCTCCAAAATATCTTTAGTAGCTACTCCCCTTAAAAAGGCAGTAGAAGTGGCAGTCGCCCTAGTGGAATGAGGTCTGATGCCAGCTGGAACATCCTTTCCATGATGAGAATAACAAAAAGCAATACAATGGCCAATCCACTTAGAAATAGTTTGTTTTGAAACAGGTTTTCCTTGTGAACTCAAGGCAAAAGAAATGAATAACTGTTGAGACTGCCTGAACCCTTTAGTTCTGCTCAAGTAATAACGCAACTGCCTGTGAATATCCAAAGAGTGCAAAATTTTTTCCCCTTTATTTTGGGGATCAGCATAAAAAGTAGGTAAATGAATAGATTGGTTTAAGGCCACATTAGAAACAACTTTAGGCATAAAAGTAGGGTTAGTACGTAGGGATACCCTATCCTTATGAAATATCAGGAAGGGTTCAACTGCCATTAGGGCCTGTAATTCAGATACCCTTCTAGCAGACGTAATGGCCAACAAAAAAGCAGTCTTCCAAGACAAAAACTTCAACTCAGATGTAGCTGCAGGCTCAAAAGGAGGTAAAGTAAGCTTTTCCAACACAAAATTGAGATCCCAGGAAGGAGTAGGAGCTCTATGTGGGGGTCTTATGTTCTTTGCCCCTCTAAGAAATTGCTTAAACAAAGGGTGAGAGAATAAAGGCGGATCACAGTCATAGTGAGCCGAAATGGCTGCAGCATGAACTTTTACAGAGGAGAAAGACAAACCTTTGTCTAATAATTCTGTAAGATACTGAAGAGCAACACTCAAATTAGGCACTGAAACATCAAAGCTCTTTGTTCTGCTCCAAATAAAAAATCTCCTCCATTTATCAGCATAAACTTTCCTTGTACTAGGCCGTCTGGCTTCTAAAATAACATTCAAAACTTGTTGAGGAAGCTGCGACCCCCCAGGGTCTAGAACAGAATATGCCAGGCTGTCAGATGCAGGGACTGAATTCTGACATTGAGGAAGTGATTGCTTGCCTGGGACAAAAGGTGTGGAATTGATGGCAAAGGCCAAGGAGGCTCCCGAACTAAACTCCTCAGCAGAGGGTACCAGTGTTGACGTGGCCAATCTGGAGCTATTAGAATCATGCAAGGCTTGTCCTGTCTGACCTTCAAGAGCACCTTGGAAAGGAGAGGCAGAGGAGGAAAGGCATAGACGTGAAGATTTTTCCAACTGAAAGATAGAGCATCCACTTTCCAAGCTTTTGGGTGAAACATCTTTGTGCAAAATTTTGGCAGTTGGAAATTTAGTGGAGAAGCGAACAGATCTATGTCTGGAGTTCCCCAAGCCACTGTCAATTGTAGGAATACATGAGGATCCAACTTCCACTCGTGGGGATCCACCATCTGTCTGCTCAAAACATCTGCTAAGGAGTTCTGTGCTCCTGGCAGAAACCTTGCTTGAAGAGTGAGGTGTAGACTCAGAGCAGTCTCCCACAAAATCATAGCTGGTCTCCAAAGAGGGTACGAATGAGTTCCCCCTTGCTTGTTGATGTACCACATGACTGTTGTGTTGTCCGTTTGAACCAACACCTGTCCTGGTTGAAGTAGATCCTTGAAAGCCATTAGTGCAAATTGGACTGCTAACATCTCCTTCATGTTGATATGCAAATGTTGTAGTCTGGGAGGCCACGTGTCTTGAATCCATTTCCCATTGAAGTGTGCTCCCCAAGCCATGTCTGAGGCATCTGTCGTTAAAATCTGACTCGCCTCTGGTCGGATCACAGAGAGTCCCTTGTTTAGGTGACATTCCTGAGCCCACCATATAAATTCCTTTTGGATGCAAGGTATTATCTGAATGACAGTGTCCAAATCGTGGCAGTGTTGAGTCCATACACTTTTGAGATACCATTGTAGCTTCCTCATATGTAGTTTTGCATTGGGAAGCACCAGAATACAAGATGCCATGAACCCCAAGGCTTGAAGGACTGTCCTTGCAGTCAGCCTGGACAGTAGGGATAATTTCCGGAAGTAAAGGGGAAGATTTCTTTGTTTGTCCGGGGTCAGAAAAGCCATCTGAGAGGCTGTATTCAGTCTCACACCCAGAAAGCACATGTCCTGAGAGGGTACTAGACTGGACTTTGTTTCGTTCACAGAATATCCTAGGCACCTTAACACTGCCATTACATACTGTAGATGCTGAAGTAACTCGACTTTGTCTTGAGCAAGAATCAGGCAATCGTCCAGATAAGGATAAATTTGTATTCCTCTTAGTCTTAAGAAGGCTATCACAGGAGCCAGGACCTTTGTGAACAGTAGATAAGCCAAAGGGCAATGCAGAGAACTGATAATGAAAAGTACCAGCCCGAAAACGCAGGAACCTCCTGCAGCTGGGCCTGATAGGAATGTGAAGATAAGCCTCTTTGAGATCCAGAGTTACCATCCAGTGATCCTTGCCTAGCAGAGGCAGAAGTTGCTGCAGAGTTAACATCTTGAATTTTGGAATGTCCAGGTAAGTGTTGAGAATAGACAAATCCAGAATTGGCCTCCAAGTGTTTCCTTTCTTTGGCACAAGGAACAGGCGAGAATAAAATCCTAGGCCTACTTCTGTCAGAGGGACCCCCTGGATAGCCCCCATTTTCAAAAGTGAAGAAATCTGCTTGTGAGCCTCCAACCTTTGCTGAGGAGGAAAGTCTGGCATGCCCTTGAAAGGAGGCAAGGTGTGAAAATAAAACTTGTAGCCTCGATCTATAATGTCCAACACCCATTTGTCCTGGGTGACCAAAAGCCAATTTTGTTTGAAAAGTGCCAACTTTCCTCCTAGAGGAGCTGCCAGACAGGAGGAGTCTGGCAGCTGAAGATACAGGTCATGGGTCTGTTTACGAAAAGGCTGACCCCGGCCCTCACTGGAAGATTATGCAGGGGAACTCCACGTCCTAGGTCTGAAAGAACCTTGAGCATGAGCCCTACCCCTACCACGTCTAGATCTGCCCCTAGACTGTAAATCAGAAGAAGGATAAGCCCATCCCTTTGCAGGCCAATTTCTGCTAAACTTAGGGGGCTGCACCTGTAGAAATTCCTTAACTGTCTGCATGGACTTAGCTTTATCTTCCATTTTCTTCAAAACTGACTCCACAGGAGAACCAAACAGAACTTCAGATTGTAGGGGGGCATCCAAAATACGTGCTTTAACATGCTCTGACAAATTCTGATCCTTAAGCCAGGCGTGCCTACGAATAACTGAACCAGTGGCAGCCACCCTGGAAGAAGCCTGAAGAGCATCAAAGCCACACTGCAAAGAATGCTTACCTACCTGATCAGAGGCATGAACTAAATCCTGCAATTCCTTACACTCTATACCCTCGGCTAAAGCATCTACCTTAGATTTCAACTGACTTAAGAGAAAATTCTGGTACTTTAGCATATGAAACTGGCAATTTAAAGCCCTCATCACTAGAGTGGAGGAGGTATACACTTTTTTACCCCACCTATCCAAAGCTCTAGAATCTTTATCCTGAGGAACTGGATTCTTTACAACAGAAGCCCTGACACCCTTAGGTCCCTGGCTAATAGTTTCCGGGTCAGCTCTAGGACTCCTATACAAATATTTATGAGCCTCTGGCACTCTGTAATACCTGTCTGGCTTGACAGGGGCAGGAGGTAAAGAATCAGGATTAAGGGAAGCCTCAGAAAAAACACCCTGAACCACATCCAAAACAGGGGGAATAGCCAAGGGCCTATGCTGTGGTAAAAACAAAAATTCCCTAAGCCTATTCCGAGAATCTGAGAAATCCTGACCTTCCTACTTAAAATGCTCCCTCATGGAATGCAGGGTTTCAGAAAAGGAAAAATCCTCTGGAGGGGAAGCAGAAGGACAAGAATCCTCTGCATCCGAATCAGAATAAGGAGGAAAATCCTGAATGTCCTCAGCTGAAGACTCAGAGTAATCTGAAGAATGCTCCAAACCTTCCACCTCTGGCTCCACCCTAGGCCTCTTATCCGAAGGGGGCATAGAACCTCTGATTAAAGTAATCAAATCCTCTGCCATTTTCAGCATATGCTTCTTAGGAACAGAACCTGCAGAAAGTACAGTTTTGTACCTACCATAAATGTAGATGTCCGAACTGGATAGCATCTGCAGTCATAACAACTGGGTTGTCCTGTCGTCAGGCAGCCCTTCGGTCGGCCGGATTCCAAAGTCCGGGTCCGGCTTCGGCTGATGTCGCACTTCACCCGACGTCATCTCTGCTGGTCTTCGGGTATAAAGGCATCAGCCAACCCCATTTTCCTCAGTGTTTCTTGCCCCAGATGCCAGTTGCCCTCTTGGAAGGCTAAATTTTGGGTAAATGCCAATGTTTCCAAAAAGATAGAAGGCAAACACAAAAAATAAGCATGTATGTACATATATACAAACAAATACACCATAAGAGACTCCCCCCACCAGCTAGCTATTAGGAGGGTAAATACCCTAGGAGTACCACAGAGGGGAAGGAGGGAAGGTAATCCTGACTGCAGATGCTATCCAGTTCGGACATCTACATTTATGGTAGGTACAAAACTGTACTATGTCCTTCATGGATGCATCTGCAGTCATAACAACTGGGTAGAATACCATAGCCAACTAGGGGAGGAGGAAGAATAGATTATGGTGTGGTTAGGATCCCTTGTAGTACAGCAGTGGCAAACCCTGCTCGGGATCTGGAATACAGAGGTAAATTATAATGCTTGGCAAATGTATGCACGGAGGTCCAAGTAGCCGTCTCAATAATGTCCTTGGTTGCCACTCCTCGTAAGAAGGCTGTGGTAGTGGCTGTTGCCCTTGTAGAATGAGGCCTTATGTTCTGTGGAATTGGTTTTCCATGGAAGGAGTAACAGAATCGTATGCAATTTCCTATCCATTTGGAGATTGTCTGTTTGGAAATAGCTTTTCCTTCCCTTCCTGTTGCATAGGCTACAAAAAGCTGGTCAGTATTTCTGTTACTTTTTGTTCTGTCCAGGTAGTAGCGTAGCTGTCTATGTACATCCAAGGTATGCAGCATTCTTCCCCTCTGTTTTGTGGGTTGGGGAAGAAGGTAGGTAGGTGGATTGCCTGGTTTAAAGACACTCTGGATACCACCTTAGGCATAAATGTAGGATTAGTCCTCATGGACACTCTATCTTGGTGGAAGATTAGGAAGGGTTGTACTGCCATTAGGGCCTGAAGTTCAGAAACCCTCCTTGCTGAGGTTATTGCCAGTAGGAAAGCAGTTTTCCACGATAGATGCTGCAGGTCTGCTGTTGCTGCTGGTTCAAAAGGTGCGAGTGTCAATTTTTCTAGCACAAAGTTCAAATCCCAAGCTGGCAATGGTGGTTTCCTAGGAAGTTTTACATTCTTGATCCCTCTGAGGAACTGCCTGAGTAAAGGATGTGAAAAGACAGGTGGATCAAAGCTGTATTCTGCTGAAATAGCTGATGCATGTATCTTGATGGAGGAATAGGACAGGCCTGTATGTAGAAGCTCTGCCAAATACTCCAGAATGTTAGCAATATCTATATCCGACACATCTTTTCCTCTTTCAGCACTCCAAATGACAAACCTTTTCCATTTTCCTGCATGGTTCCTTCTTGTTGAAGGTCTGCGGGCTTCAAGGATAATGTCTTTAACCCTTTGGGAAAGTTCTGGATTAGTTGCTGCTATGTGATGTTCCATGCAGTCAGTTGCAACGTTTTGAGGTTTGGATGCATGATGCTGTAGTTGTTCTGAGTTAACATCAAAGGCATCAGGGGTATTGACCACATTTTGTCCCGAGACATGCTCCTCAGCAATGGGTACCAGTGTTGTCTTGGCCAGTTTGGAGCTATCAGGGTTATCCTTGGACGTTCCTCCTTGATTTTTAGTAATACCTTGTGTATCAAGGGAAGAGGTGGGAATGCATATGCTGTCAGACCTTTCCAGCTGAAGGAGAGCGAATCCACTTTCCATGCAAGTGGGTGGAATGTCCATGTGCAGAATTTTTTGAGCTGGTGATTGAGAGGGGAAGCGAATAGATCTATCTGTGGCATTCCCCATTTCTTTGAGATGGTCTTGAAGATGTCCGGGTGTAGCATCCATTCGTGAGCATCCGAGGTGGTTCTGCTTAACATGTCTGCTAGAGTATTCTCCTTTCCCGGTACAAATATTGCCTGTAACTGGATGTTGTAGCTGAGTGCCAGGTTCCAAAGGTCCAAAGTCATTCTGCATAGGGGGTATGAATGAGTGCCTCCCTGTTTATTGATGTACCACATGACTGTGGTGTTGTCTGTCCTTATCATCAAATGGCCTTCTTTGATAAATGGTCTGAATTTTTGGATTGCCAGTTTTACTGCCAGCATTTCTTTTAGGTTGATGTGCAGGTGAAGCTGGTCCTGCATCCACAATCCTTGTACGCATTTGTCCAGCATGTGAGCCCCCCATCCTAGGTCTGAGGCGTCTGTTGTGATGGTATGGCTTGCTTGATAGTTGTGAAAGGGTAGGCCTGGGTTTGACTGGCATGCTTGAGCCCACCATAGGAACTCCTGTTTTAGGCATGGGATTAGTGGAATTTCTGCTTCTAGGCTGTGCCTGTGTTGTGACCATAAATTCTTTAGGTACCACTGTAGTTTTCTCATATGTAGTCTGGCATGTGGAACCAAGATTATGCATGATGCCATGAAGCCCAAGGCCTGCAGAACTTTTCTTGCTGTTAGCTTGTTCTGTCTTGTTAGTGCCAAGAAGTAAAGAGGGAGTTCTTTTTGTTTTTCTGCAGTTAGGAATGCCATTTGTTTTACTGTGTCCAATTCCGCGGCCAAGAATGTCCTTGTTTGGGATGGTATCAGCCTTGACTTTTGTAAATTGACTGTGTATCCCAGTGCTTGTAGCAAGTAAATGACCCTTTGTAAATCTGTTGTCAGCTTGCTTTTGTTGTCCCCTTGTAGCAGGCAGTCGTCCAGGTATGGATAAATTTGGATTCCCTGTAGTCTGCAGTGGGCGATTACTGATGCCAGGCATTTTGTGAATACTCTGGGCACAGTAGATAAGCCAAAGGGCAATGCTGAGAATTGATAGTGCTCTGATCCTGCAAGAAATCTGAGGTATCTTCTGCAAATTGGTCGAATGGGGACGTGCAGGTATGCCTCCTTGAGATCTAGAGTTACCAGCCAACACTCCTTGCCCAGCATGGGAAGAAGTTGCTGTAGGGTCAGCATTTTGAATTTTGGGACAATGATGTATGTATTTAAGGTGGACAGGTCGAGAATAGGTCTCCAACTTTTTTCCTTTCTTGGAACTAGGAATAGTCTGGAGTAGAATCCTTTGCCTTGTTCTGTTCTTGGTACTCTTTCCACAGCTCTCATCTTTGTTAATTGCATTATCTGCTGTAGAGCTTCTGTTTTTTGATTTGGAGGCTGGTTTGGCATTCCTCTTTTGACTGGTAAAGTGTGGAAGTGGAACCGGTAACCTTGGTCTATGGTTTGCAAAATCCACTTGTCTTTTGTGATATAGTGCCAGTTCTTGGAAAATAAGGTTAATTTTCCGCCTAATGGTGCTGCTATTTGTTCCCTGGTAGGCGGAGTTAGAATCAAGTCACTGTGATTGTGCTGTTGTAGTGGTAGTGGCTGTGTCTGTGCCTCTGTTATTACCTTGCCACTGTCGTCCTCTGTAGGCACCCCTCTGGATTGATTTCTGCCTCTGGAACGTCTATTCCTGCCCCTTTGGGATCTTGTGGAGTCAGGAAAGGACCAATTTTTGGCAGGCCAGTTCCTGCTAAACCTTGGGGGCTGAACCTGCAAGAAATCTTTAACCGTTTGTACAGATTTTGCCTTTTCTTCCATTTTCTTCATTACCTGCTGGGCAGGTGTACCAAACAAACTGGCCTTATCCATAGGAGCATCTAATAACTTAGCTTTAACATGATCTGGTAAGACCTGTTCCTTCAGCCATGCATGTCTTCTTATCACTGTGCCAGTCATGGCTGATCTAAATGAAGCCTCCAGTGCATCATAGCCACATTTTAAGGAATGGTTACTAACCTGTTGTATGTTATTTACCATTTCTAATACATATTTCTTATCTATAGAGTCATCAGAGGATAGCTTTTAGTTAACTGATCAAGCATAAACTCTTGGTATTGTATCATGTGAAACTGACAGTTTAAAGCTCTAGCTGCGAGAGTAGCTGAGGTGTAAATTTTTTGCCCCATCTGTCTAAAGACCTGGCTTCCCTTTCAGAAGGAATAGGGTTTTTTGCTGTGGTCGAGTCTACTGCCTTAGGCCCCTGGGATATAGTTTCGGGGTCTGCAAGTGGGGCCTTGTATAGGTGATGATGAGTGTCTGGTACCCTGTAAAATCTATCTGGTTTGGCAGGGGCTGGAGGTAAGGAGTCTGGTGCAGTGCAGACATCATTAAATGCATCGTCCACAACAGAGAGGACAGGAGGTATAGCTAAGGGCCTGTGTTGTGGAAGGTGCAGAAAAGTCCTAAGTCTTTTCTGGAATCTGAGAAATCCTGTTCCTGCCATTGGAATTGTTCTCGCATGGCATGTAAGGTTTCCCCAAAGGAGAATTCTTCTGGTGGAGAAGCAGCTGGAATGGATTCTTCAGCATCTGAGTCTTCATAATTGGAGAAAGGAGCCTCTGGCTGGTCTGTAATATCTGAGTCATCCGCAGAATCATCAGAGGACACAGGCTCGGGGGGCTCTGCTCTAGGTCTCTTTTCTGGGGGCTGAGAGGCCCTGTCTGGGTGAGATTGAGATCCCCTAATTAAAGATATTAAATCTTCTGCCAGCGTAAGCATTTGTGAACTAGAAGTGGGCCTGGTTGAGGGGGGTTTAACAGGCACTGATTTAGTAGATTTGGCTGCTTTAGCCCTGGCAAAGGCCTTAATAGACATGGCTGCAGGAGGCCTAGCAGCACCACATGCTGGGGTAGAGACATCCAAAGGGATGGTGTCTGATAAGTCAGTAGTAACCACTGTTGTAGGTTGAATTTCTGAGGCCGATTCAAGTAAGGTAGCAGGAACCTCAGTAGTAGTCATTGATTCAGCTGTACTTTGATCAGTTTTCTCGGTTTCGGCCGAAACCGAGACACTCGCGGTTTGCTTAACCATGGTTTCGGCCGAAACCGTGGACCGCGAGTGTCGGTCTTTTTCTTTGCGTTTTTTAACAATTTGGGTAGTCGGAGGATCAGACGGCATAATGTACGCAAAATCTGATCCGAAAAACTGTTCAGCAAACTCCGACCGACGCCTAAGCGTTCGTCGGTTGAATGAGGCACAGGCCGAACAGGCTGCTACGTCATGGTCTGGGCCTAAACAAGGCAAACAGTAAGAGTGGAAATCTTTATGAGGTATTTGTTTCCCACAAGTTAAACAGTTATTGACTTTTTCTGACATCGGCTGAGGCAAGAAAGAGTCCCCAACGGGGTACTTAGCTTGAAGTAGTATTCGGTAGTAGTAATCTCTGGATCTGACCGACCGGCACTTGCGAACAGCTTCTGCTTCGGGCGCCACGCGGCAAGAAAGACTGAGGAAAATGGCGTCGGCTGATGCCTTTATACCCGAAGACCAGCAGAGATGACGTCGGGTGAAGTGCGACATCAGCGAAGCGGACCGGACTTTGGAATCCGGCCGACCGAAGGGCTGCCTGACGACAGGACAACCCAGTTGTTATGACTGCAGATGCATCCATGAAGGACATCTAGGGCTGATGCCAGAGCCAGAAAGACAAGGCCTGGCTTTAGAAGGTGCTTTAGTCACAGAAGTAGAAGGCCGAACAACCTTATGTAAAGAAGGGACTACAGAGACTTGAGAGGCCCCCTCGGCCTGACCTAACTCCTGAGAGGCCACCTCCTGTAAGATTAAAGGCTCCCCCTGAGATTCAGCTGAAACCTCGGCTGGATCCACAGATTCCACCGTAGTTTCCAAAGAACCGGCGTCCGCAACGGACGACTCATCCTGCTTGGACTTTAACGATTTGTCTTTTCGCTTCTTAGCGGTAGCGGGCGTCGGAGCATCCGACGGCATGTTGTAGTTACACCGCTTACCGAAAACAAGTCTAGCACAATCTAACCTGCGTTTAATGGTGCGCTTATTAAACCTAGCGCAAAAGCGACACCCGACTACGTCGTGCTCAGGCCCCAAGCAAGGAATACAGAGAGAGTGGTAATCCCTATGAGGTATCGGTTTCCCACAAGAAATACAATTATTAACTTTTTCTGACATCCGGAATTAACTGAGGCAAGAAAAGACAAAAATATTCCCCAACGGGGTACTTAGCCCAACTTGGTCTTCGGTCTGAAACTCAGAATACGAAAATTTCAGGACGCCGAACGGCACTTGCAAACGCTGCTTCTGCTTCGGACCATGCGGCAAGAAAGACTGGGGATATGGCGTTGGTCATGCGCTTTAGTACCTCGGCGTACTGACGTCAGATCTGAGCGACCATGACCGACGCCAGCCTAACACTTTGGTATTCGGGCCGACCGAGGACAGCGGACTACCCACAGGTTATGACTGCAGCAATGTGAGACGAAGAACATCCACATTGCAAAGTATGCCTTCCAACCTGTTCATCTGAATGCAATAATTCCTGTAATTCGTTATTTTCCACACAATCAGAAATCAACATCATTTTCTGTTTCAATAAGCCCATAACATGCTGTTGATATTTAAGCATACGAAACTGGCAGTTTAAGGCCCTAACTGCCAAGGTTGCAGACGTATAAACCTTCTTTCCCCTACTATCCAGCACCCAGGAATCTCTATCAGAGGGGGTAAGATTTTTGGCTGTACAGGCCTTTACACCTTTGGGACCCTGTGAGATAGTCTCAGGATTAGCAGCAGGATTTTTGAATAAAAATTTGTGGGAGTCAGGAACCCTGTAATATCTGTCTGGCTTGCTAGGAGCCGGAGATAGGGAATCAGGAGGCATGCTTCATTCCGAAAACACATCATCAAGAATGTCTAAAACAGGAGGTATTGCCAAAGGCCTATGCAGAGGAAGAAGAAGGAAATCCCTAAGCCTCTTTAAATCCTGACTCTCCCAGTGAAAATGTTCCCTTAAAGTATGCAAGGTTTCTCCAAAAGAATAATCCTCAGGAGGAGATGCAGATGGTATGGATTCTTCTGCATCAGAGTCCTCATAGGGTGGAATAGAAAATTCCTGATCAGAAGAGGAGTCAGAAGAAATGGAAACCTGATCTGAAGATTCATAATCAGTGCCTTGCCTAGGTCTCTTAGCAAGGGGGGGGGGGTTGGGAGCCCCTGATCAAGGTAATTAAGTCCTCAGCCATTTTGATCATCTGTTTTATAGGCATAGGGCCCTGAGCACGTGGCTCATACGTCGGTTTTTTAGACATCGAAGATGTTTTTGATCTTGTTTTTGAGGCTGACGTGGGTTTTAAATAAAAATGTTGAGGCCTGAAAACATCATCAGAAGCCGGTGCCTGCTCAGCGGCTCCAGACCCAACCAAGAGAGAGACATCTGCGGGTTCAATACTCTTGAGAATCTCGTGGCATACCGGACTCCGCATGGGTCTCGGTAGAGGCCTGCGACTCAAAAGTAGCGGGTATCGGGGGCTGCAAAAGCGCCTCACTGAGTACCGGCGAACCGGTGACTGGGTTAGTTCTTTTGTCGGTTTTGGATCTCGACGATCTGTCTCTATCTTTTTCCTTGCGTTTTTTGTGACCTCCGGTAGTTGGATTGCTAACCGACGACATTCCAGGGTAATTAAATCTGGATCCAAAATATTTAGAAGCAAAAACATACAGACACTTAATAGTGCGTTGGTTAAATCTAGCACAAAACTGACAGCAAGGCACGTTATGATCTGGGCCTAGGCAAGGAATACAGTACAAGTGAAGATCCTTATGAAGTATTTGCTTCCCACAAGTAATGCAATTATTAACTTTTACTGACATCGGTAAGGAGCAAGAAAAAGTTTCCCCAACAGGGTACTTAGGTTTAGTTGAAAACTTCGGTTCTGAAACTCGAATGCGAAAATTTCAGAAGTCGGCTGACCGGCACTTGCAAACTGCTTCTGCTTCGGGCACCGCACGGCAAGAAAGACTGAATAAAATGTCATTGGCTGCATGTTTTATACCCCTGACGACCTGACGTCATGGAAGAGGAGACAGCAACCGACGCAGGAACTTTGTTATTCAGGCCGACTGAGGGCAACCTGCCAGCGGATTACCCAAATGTAATGACTGCAACAGTGAAACACGAAGAACATCTACTGATTGCACCACTGTTTTGTACACCTTATTTTTCAGCTTCTCTGACACTCTTCTGTTACAAATTACTCCAGACACTCGGTGCCAGTTGTGTACAGCCCCTCTGGTTATAGAACTGACCTCATTCAGGCTTCCCTTCTCTGCAACCATGTTTCACAGGCACATGAAGATGTTAACTTATTCCACTATTTCATCCTGTATCTCATTTTCAGCCTTTTCTATTTTCCCCTAATTCCTGCCATGACAAGTCTTTCTGTATTCAGTTTCATACCATATGCCTTCAGTTTTGCCATTATCCCATCATTTGCTGGAGTTCCTGTTCAGAGTCTTGTTTGTAACACCACATTGTCTGCAAATAGATTATCTGTCCCCTCCAATCCGTTTGCTAATGTAGCTCATCACCAGTATACACAGCAGTGGGCTCAGAGCTGAACCCTGATGAGATTCATTCTGACTTACCGAAGACAGTTTAAACGAATGTAAAAACTACAAAAATATTTGCTGGAACTACCTTCAATGAAAATTCCAAGGAAAGTTGCCACCCTGCACCCAGCCCCAAAACTGATAAATGCCAACTCCAAGGTTGCACAGCAATGGAGAAAGAGCCAAACTCCACATTAATGTAGTTTCGGCAAAAGTACTTAAAGCATTTCATTTTTGCAGATACTACCGTTGGGGACCTAATGAGTTCCTCCTGATACACAACCCGTCCCACTGGGAACCCCTCTGTGATTCTTGACATCGTTCATACTTGTGCCATTGGGTTATTGTAGAAAGCTTACAGTAATTCTACCAATCTTGCCAGGACTTCAAACCATTCCAGAACTACCCAAAATCACTTTCTGGGACCTTTTCACACACAAACTCTTTCTCCAAGTTTAGGAATGTTCAAATGGACCCTTTCCTCATCTCTAGCTTCCTCTCCACCATCTATCTTACATCAAACATCGGATCGGCTGTACTGCATCCTGATATGAATCCAAACTGCTCATCGCTATTTTTACTTTGCATTCATTTATTAATCAGCCTATCTAGCACTTTCATGCAGTGCGTGTTTGATACTTCTATATTGTCCACAATTGTGAAAATCCCCTTTTTTCCACACGGGCATTAGAATGCTTATTTGACAGTCATCTGGAATACTCTTTTCTGTTAAGATGGATAGGAGTACCCTTGGGAGCCATTTCTCCCCTGACTCACTCTATTGCTTTTCCAGACTCCATTTTCCCTAGTGCTGTTCTTCTTCAAGGGTGGGCTCTTCATATATCATTGTAGTCTGCGTGTGGGGCAGTACAGCTTCTGTACAGTTTTTTTTTTTTTATTCAGAAGTTGCTGGATGTACTCCCATGTGACTTTAAATGTCCTATGAACTGGTGAGCAGGTTGTTGCTGGTATCCTTTTTGAATGTTGTCTGTTAACTAACTTCCCTATCTTTCTGTCTGCCCAGTAACCTGATAGAATTTCTTTCTGCCATATGTTGAGTCACTTTCCAGAAGCTCATTGAGTGCCACTGATGCCTTGCTCTTTCCTATTGTGACTACTCTCTTAACCACTTTATTAGCCAACCAATATTCCTTATTAGACTAGCCCATCTTTTCTATCTCTCTCCTTTTCCTGAATTCCTTCTTTCCTTTGAGAACTTCCTGCACTTCTGCATTCTACCACCAACTTTCATAATGTACCTTATTTCTATACCTGGCACGTTCCACAATCTTCACACATACTATTTTGAGAAGCTACCCAGTCTTCAACTCCACTTATCTCATCTTTTTTATGAGGTGATAAAGCCCTCAGTACTTCCTTGACCTCTTGTGCTTTTACTCCAATCAACTTCCAGGTCACCCTAGTCTCTGTTGACTTTAGAGCCTTGTCTAACCACTGCTTGTAGCGGATTGTGACCATCAGTGGTTTATGTTGTGGGCAGAATGTTTCACTGGGGATGATTTTGCAATCTATGCTTCTACCCCAATGCCCCTTCCTTACTAGGATGAAGTCTACCAGAGGTGCAGTGTCCACGCTTGTACATGATCTTGTCTTTGTCTTGGTGAACCACTTCCTGTTACCTCACCCATGTGGCGTAGGCAGTTCATATATACTATTTTATTAGCCCTAATATGAGCATTCACACCCATTATCAACATCAGCTCATGTTGTCCTGCTTTATCAGATCTTGCAACTACTGCCTAAATGTAATGCTTTCATTGTCATCAAATTCCTGCTGTGGGACACTGGCAAAGATTATGAATCTTTAGCTATGTTAGAAATCTGGGAGGAAACTCCCAGATATGCTCAGAATTAGTTCAAAATGATGTGAAGATTACTGATCCTACAGACATTGCCAACATACTGGCTGACAGGTTCAGTGCAAACTTCTCTCCCCCCCCCCCCCCAAAAGGAGACATATCTATACCAAACGATTGTAGCCCCCCAAACATCTCTAACGCCCAGGTGAGAACTGCTCTCTCCAAGGCAAAAAACACAGCATCCATGGGACCTGATGGTGTCCCCGGCTGTGTGCTCCACGAACTCAACGAGAAATTAAACCCGCAGTTAGGACAGCTGTTTAATCTTAGTCTCACCTCCGGATACGTACCCAGGGAGTGGCGCACAGCGACTGTGGTCCCACTTCACAAAGGCAGTGCCTCCACCGACCCTGGAAATTACCGTCCCATTAGCTTGACAAGCCTTATCTGCAAAGCCATGGAGAGGATCATAATGGATCTCGTAAATAAAGACATAGGGAATTTGCAGACTTTGGATCCAACCCAGTTTGGCTTTGTCAAAGGCAGATCATGCCTTTTAAACTTGGTTGACTTTTTCGAAACAGTCACCAAGGCCACTGATGAGGGAAAGGCAGTCCATACAGCCTACCTCGACCTGGCGAAGGCCTTCGATACAATACCCCACTCGGGTATCATTGAAAAACTCATCAGCTTAAATGTAAACCCATACATGACAAGATGGGTTGCAAACTGGCTGAGTGACAGAACCCACAGGGTCAGAGTGGCTGGTGCCATGTCAGACTCAAAGCCTGTCACAAGTGGTGTCCCACAGGGCTCAGTCCTGGGCCCACTCTTGTTTGGCATCTACTTTTCCGAAGTACAAGCAAACACAGGAGGGTTATGGCTGACAAAGTTTGCAGATGACTGCAAACTAGGTGCCGTAGTCGAAAACACATCTGACACAGATATCCTTCAGAAGGGTCTCACAGAAACGGATAACTGGTGCCAGAGCCATGGCCTAAAGTTAAATGCCAAGAAATGCATAGTCATACCCTTCGGGAAAAACAAGGTTACCCCTAGCTACCATATAGGTGGCAATCCACTGAGCACAGAAGAAGTTATCAGGGACCTGGGGACACAGGTTGACAGTAGCCTTTCATTCGACACTCATATTGCTAAAGTAGTTAGGAAGACCTTCTACATTGCCCACCTTAGCATGAAGGGATTCACATCTAGATCAAGGGAGGTCATAGTCTCCCTATACTCATCACTCATCAGACCAATGATAGAGTACAATGCCCCATTCGGAATGTATCTGACCCGACACTTGCAGCAGCTGGAGAGGCCACAAAAGTTCCTCACCAAAAGGATAAAGGGTCTCAAAAATCTGTCTTATGCTGCCCGACTGAAAGAACTCCAGCTCTATTCAGTCGCCACGCTTGCTCAGAGGTGACCTGTGCCTGACATACAAGGCCATGTCAAACCCAGATTTGATGAACATGCTTCACCTCAAAAAATCTAGATCCCTCAGAGCCACAAGGGCGGGAGACTTAAACCTCGACACGGTTATTAATAGGACGTGCTGGAGGGATAGATTCATCACCCAAAGACTCCCTATGCTGTGGAACAAAATCCCGGTATATGTGAGGCAGAGCACCTCGCTGGCCTTGTTCAAGAGGAATCTTGACCAATGGATGGAGGATCGCAGATATACCCCAGGGATTACCTCAGTGTCACTGCTCGACAGAGGCACAGCAAAATAATGGGCATAGTTTCTCCAAACTAAAGGGGTGGCGTAAGCCACAAAACTATGGGCTAGGCTTGTAAATGCCCTCTGGCAGATAGCCTAGTATGAACCTATGAACCTATGAATACTACCCTGTTTTTACACTGGAATCTAATTGCCATGAGACTCACTAATTCTGAGGACATCCTTCACTGACTTGCAAACAGACTCCCTCACTACAATTCCCACACTATTTATAGACTGATTTCCCCATAAGTAGTAGACTGTGGAGCTCAAGCCAAATGGCCTCGCTGCACTGCCCTACTAACTTGTCTTCTGGATGCAAAGGGTGTCCAGGCTCCACCTTGGTCTCCTCATTACCATCATATTATCCACTTCAACGCTTTATCTTTTCAATGAACCTACATTCAGTGCAGTGCTCCTTAATTCGTATTTAGCACGTTGATAGTAGTTTGGCTGATTTTACACCCAGCTTTCACTGGACACTTAGCAATGATAACCCAGGCTGGGCAAAGGCAAGCAGCTTATAGATCAAGGAATGCTGGGATTTATGGTGAGAACACATCAGACAAAAGATGCTCACAGACCCCTCCCCATCATTAGCATGGATCCCTGGAGAAGGTCAGAGTAGGCCAGGTCCTCAACCCACTTACCAACGGCAAACATTCATGCTCATTTATGGAAATATTAATCAATGTGATCAAATCATCTACAACAGAGTTTTACACCATCTAGTGGCAAAGTCCTGAACCTCAATCCTTGTGTGTCACAATTATTATGAGATGAGTTTCCCTAATTTTTTATACATATATATATATATATATATATATATATACATATATATACATATATATATATCTCAATATATATCTATATCTATCTCAATATATATATATATATTATATATATATATCTATCTATATCTATTATATCTATATCTATTATATCTATATCTATTATATCTATATATATATATATATATATATATATATATATATATATTTATATATATATATATATATATATATATATATATATACATACACATATACACACACATACATACACACAAACTGTTGATTATAACTACTTTTGCCAATTTCTACTTACTAATAACTTTTGTTCATTACCAATATATTTGCACCCAAACTTTGTAAGCTGTGATTTGCTTTTTCCCAATTACACATTTCTTTCTATACTTAATCAGTATTTTATATTGTATCTGTACTGCTGCCCACTGATCCCAGGTCATGAATGAATGGGGTCAAAGGAGCAGTCCACCTACCTGGTGTACAAACAGTAAATAAATGTATAAATAGTTTAATAAGGGTTTTAATATCATAACTTACAAGGACAGATGTGTGTTTCACAGTTTTGCAAATAAGACTAGCTAGGTTAATGGGGCTACAGTTTCCCAGGACAATGGTAGGATTGTCCTTATGTAGAAGCATAACTACTGCAGTCTGCCACAATTCAGGGAAAATCTTGTAGTTAAGATCAAGTTAAACTACTTAAGAGGGGCTCCACAAGGGAATGATTCAAACTATTTATTAGGTATCCCTATAAATCATCAAGCCCCAAGCAAGTTTTTTTGTACTACTAAGGGGTTTAAGAGACTTGGGAATTTGTGGAAGATAGTTGCTTCACAAGTAAAGTTTACAGTGACTTTTGTCTAATAGTATACTTGCTGTGTCTACCGGGTCTGAGCGGAGGCAAAATTCTGGATAACGTCAGTATACCGCTGGGTGTTATTTCTTAGTTTCCTAATGTAGTGAAACAAGAATTTATAATCATACTTGGATTCAGTGGCCGATTTAAATTCATGATCTGCCTTATTAGCCCTGAGGGTAGGTTTTAGTTCCTTACTAATATTCTTGAAGCAGTCTCTAATAAGATACATTTTAGATGTACTGCATGATTTAAGTTTTTTTTTCTTGTTATAGAGTTTACTTATTTAAGATAGTTGATGACCAGGGTGCTTTGTTCTTAATCTCCCATGAAATTTGGTTCTTCTATAGGAGGCCAGGTCTAGACACTTATTTTTGTGAGAACTCTCTATTTAAGCAGCAGCTGTGTTAGTGTCATGTCTGGTAATGTTGAAAGTAAATATGGACAGCTTATCACTGAATTTGAGGTCTGTCTCTCTGAAATCCTGGAAATCAAAATTACTGACTGCAGAGGTTTTAGAAAGTTAGAAAGCAAAGGTTGCAAGTTTATGGCCAGACTTAACCAGGGATGGACAAACTACAGGGATGGTACATGTAGTTGCAATATTAGTTAGGACCAGGTCAAGAAAACTCTACCCTCTAGCCATTTTAATAACCATATTTTACAAAGTATTTTAGTCTAAGAATCTGCTGGCGTATCTATTTTATTGACGGGTAACTGAAATCTACTATTATAAAGGCGTTTATGGCAACAAAGAGTTCCTCAAGTATACCTAAGAATCATACATGGTCATCAGAGGACAGGCTATGAGGTGACAGTTTGTTTTGCCCAGGTTAAGTCAGAGTTCAATTCATTCTATTTGTGGCTCTCCTGAAAAATCTGTCATGAGGTAATGTGGTCCCTGAAAAATACCAAAATGCCACTGCAGTTTCTATCAAGTCTGAATGCATGATAGGTAAAAACCCAAGTACAGATTGCTACCTTTACAACACAACCAAGTCTCAGTAGCTATACAAATGGGTACGTGCTCAAGTTGCAGGAGAGCATCAAGATGAGGCAACTTAATGGTAAGTCTTATGGAGTTGATAAAAGTTACCTTGACATGGTCTGATTTAGGGTTGGAAATGGATACAATGATATCTGCTATGCTATGATGTCCAATAGATGGACTCTGTCTGAAAAAACACAATCTACAGGCTTACCAAGGATTTTAACAAGTATATTTAAGTCACGGAACAAAAAGTGCATGTTATCCTTAGCAAAGGAAGTTGGATGGTCAATCATTTCATCCTATGACAACATATACTGGATCCCCTTAGAATGATGCCAAATACCAAGTCAATTCTTGAAGCAAACCATTTTTTTGGTCTTTATCTTTAGGCATCAGTCCGGGTAAAGGAAAAATTCAAAACTAATGTTCTCTTAAACGCCAACATATTTATTACATAAACAAAGCTTTTGGGGACAATTCCCTCCAACTGTGTAAGTGCAAACTCCGTATAAGTTCTAAAATTCAAATTTTATCACAAGACACAAACAATACAATTTAAAGTTATACAGACATTAAAGCAGAAACAAATGGCACTAAGATTATATTTCTGAATAACTATGTTTTTTATTTATTGGGGTTTACTATGTCAGTACAATTTTAAACTATACTGTATACATTCTTGTGAAGAACAGGTTTTTTTTTGTGTCACTTTAAATTTTAAGAGTGAGTTAAGTAGATTTTCATTGGGGGGTCGTGTCTTGTGATAAAATTCAAATTAAAAAGAATCAGTTAATACTGAGTTTGTACTTAAACTGATGAAGGGAATTGTCCCAAAAGATTTGTTTATGTTAATAAATATTTTGGCGTTTAAGAGTCTGGTAGGTTTGTTTTTCTTGTATTTGGATTGCACCACTGACTATTTTCCCGGTTCCGGTGATCCAGTTATATTTGAAGGAAAATTTCCACTCAGGACCAGTGTCTTGTCTACACTGGACACATGCATGAAGAAATCCTAACACATCTCTCTGCATGCCGCTTAGAGATATATGCCTCAAATCATTCACACTCATATGGACTACCACTAGGCTGTAATCCTATTTAAATGGTGAGGCGGACTTTGGAGCCTTTACAATGTCACAGATCCTGCCACCAAAAAGACAACTAACTGCAGCTCAGTCTTTCCCCAGTCCTGAGTGTGTGGAACCAGTGTACATGACAACAGTCACTAATTACTAAGAAGATACACTTTTTAGTAATGGACTTGGGGATATTAAGACAGCTTGTGGTCTACCTCCTGGTGTGTCTTTACTATGTGTGAACATGGTGCTGATGACATTTGCTGAGGACAAGTCTTCTTAAACTGATAGCACCACGCAACTATAAGCAGATTTCAACAATACAGACATGCTAAAACACTCAACAAGTTATGTTAGCCAATGGCCAGACACCCACTGAGTTTGCCAAGTCACACTAAAGGTGACAGCAGAACAGAAGCAATTATCTACCATGCAGAATAACCTACAGTGGTGTAACATAAAGGGCTGTGACATGCTGCTTTGCATGTAAAAAAAACAGAAAACGAGCAACTTATCAAAATACAACTTATTACTCCAGCATTAATTTGAACTCTAAAACAGCAGCAAATTACTCTTAGCAAATAATAACTAGGAATATTCCAAGACGGCACACAACACTGCCGCACTCATTTGTGCCCAATTAGCAAACTGCACTAAAACCAGAAAAAAAAAACAATTTAAGTAATTAAAACATACTTCCCTGGTATTTGAATGGACAAAGGAGTCAAACCTAGTAAAGACACGTCAATACTAGTTCCAGCTAGATAAGAGCTCAAAGGTCTATCTCACTGCTCGGCAAAAGATACTGAAGACGATAATCCTGCCACAGGCACTATTGCTGGCAAAGTTTTCTGAGGATGCAGTGTGCCTTGAGAAACAATCACAAAAGAACTTTGGAGTGCCTTATGTCAGAAAACAGCTACAATGCAATAATCAAAAATAAACAAGTTAAATAAGTAATTTATGCTTAAATGCTTCTTGTTGTAAAATTAAGAAAAAAATGAAGATTATATGGGATGCTCTCCCTTGTTTACCAAGCTTTAAGGAGCATCATGTCTTCTGTAGGAATAAAGCCAGCCCCACTAGGGGGCTGTTTGACTGTTGTGGAATCCAGGCCAGGAGTCGGCTGACCAGCACTTGCGAACTGCTTCTGCTTCGGGCACCGCACGGCAAGAAAGAATGAATAAAATGGCGTCGGCTGCATCTTTTATACCCCTGACCACCTGACGTCAGGGAAGAGGCAACAGCAACCGATGCAGGACCAAAGACTTTGGAATTCTGTCCGACTGAGGGCAACCTGCCAGCAGGATAACCCAAATGTAATGACTGCAACAGTGAAACACGAAGAACCATCCTATAGTTTCTTACATTCTTGTACTGAAACAGTGACAGTGTAATAAAGCCAGTTACCACTGCAATACACAGCTGAAATGCAGACTATCAGGTGGTGTTTCATTTCTGTTTTATAAAAATGACTACAGTACACAGCATTTTACTTTTCAATGCCAAACAAATTCTTACAGTACACAATATCCTGTTGTATGTTATATTTCCATATGCAATGCCATCAATAAAAACAATGTCTCATGTATGTAAACTATAATCTAGTAAGGCATATAAACTCATCACAATAATCAGAAGTCAAAAGGTTACTTTTCATTTAAATTTGGGTACCAGCTACAAAATTAAGAAAACTGATATCAGTACAACTTTGCTCAAGCACTCATCAAATGATGGCTATGTCTCTATACCACTGAAATCTATACATACAAATTCCAAGGCATTACCACTTCAAAGTCATAGTCAAGCTTGAGTTCTGCAAATAAAGAAATACTCCCCTCTTCCAAGGTGTTGCAACCTTGGTGTCTGCATACAGATTAAAGTAGGGGTAACACTTCCCGCCAAAAGACATAGCTAAGCAAAGTTGTTCATCTGCTTTACCTTTTTTTTTAAACATTTACTTTTGTTTGAAAAAGAGTATCTGTTATAAAACTGACTTAAGGACAATAAAGCTTTCAAATGAATACATGTGCAAAAGGATCTCTCAGCTAAACAGAATACTATGTGCCTGGATTCAACATCTGTGTGGGGAGGTACACGCAACATTTCAGCATGTAAAAAGCTGATAAACACAGCATCCTTACCTGTGTGGGAATGATGGATCCTTCTCGTACATGCAAGTTAATGTGGTCCAGTGGAGCTGCAAGCTGTACAGACTCTCCACTGCTAATAAAGGAAGATCCCTGCAAACAAGAAACATATATGACACTAGACTGCTGCAGAATGGTGAAACACTCATTTCTACCACCAAGACAATGAAGAAATGTTTCAGACAGTAGTGCTTCCTGTGGAAATCAGATGGTACCTACCACAAACTGCACATTTCTATCTAGATCAAAAAATGTTTAAGATGGATAACTCAAATGTTTACTCTAAAGCCAATAATTTTTAAAAACAAACTTGGATCTACTATTAAATGTAATTTATTAAAACGCAAACCACTCAACCTTTTGTCTGATACTTGGCCTTCATCAGGAAAGAGCAACATTTAATTTATACTTTTTCAATAAAGCCCTACTATAAGTGGGTTTGTGTTTTAGTAAACTCCATTTAATAATATAACACAATTTGGTTTATTTAGTTTAGTAATGTCAGGGCTTCTATTTTCTGGTCAGCAATGTTTTACATACAGAATGCCAGGATTAAGAATGCATGACAACAGGCACTTAAAAACTTGATAATAAAATCAAGAATACCTTCTTCAGCTCTCACAGCATTCATGCTTTTTTGATGTGGAAAAAATGCACTTAAATCCAGACTACAAAAAAGAAGTTCAAATCACCTCTGTATGAAGAGACATACTTTTTTTATTTAATATAATGTTTGAATATTTCACATGTACTTCAAAGCAAGCTTTCTATATAATAGGAACACTTATTTAATACACACACACATTTACAGTATTTCAATTTCTGCACTGGCTAGGTCATTTGTTTCTTTTGTGTCTACATCTGAAAACATTGCAATTTTAACAATTAAAACTCTTTCCATGTAAAGACTACAAATGCTAATTAAAGATAATTCAAATTTACAACACAATGCAGAATATCACTACTATAAAATACTCTTCTTTCAGAAGAAAAAAAGTGTAGTTTTGTACCTACCATAACTGTAGATGTTCGAGTGTATACACTGCTGCAGTCATGACACTTGGGTTATCCTGCCATCAGGCGGTTCCCCAGTCGGCCTGAGTTCCAAAGTCTTGGTCCGGCATCGGTTGCTGTCACCTCCTCCCTGACGTCAGTGCGACAGGGGTATATAAGATGCAGCCGATGTAATTTTCTTCAGTTTTTCTTGCCTCAGATGTCAAGTGCCTCTAAATATGTAGGCAATTCCAATTGCTAATAAAACATACATAAGAAAAGCAAAAAACACTTACAGCTACCAGCAAATACTCCCCATAGGTAGTAAGGGTAGAAGACATAGGTACGTACCAGCCAGTAAGAGGGGAAGGAGGGAGGGTAACCTGGACTGCAGCAGTGTATACACTCGAACATCTACATTTATGGTAGGTACAAAACTGTACTATGCTCATCATGTTACACTGCTGCAGTCATTACACTTGGGTAGAATCCCAAAAGCTGAGGTAGGGTGGCTGGTTCTATAAGGCATTAGGGGTGGCTATAAGGCCCTGCAGCACTGCAGTGGCGAAGCCAGCTCTGGATTTAGAGTATAGAGGCAGATGGTAATGCTTGGTGAAGTTATGTACAGAACTCCAAGTTGCTGCTTCCAAAATATCCTTGGTAGGTACTCCCCTGAGGTAGGCAGTTGAAGTGGCTGTTGCACTGGTGGAGTGAGATCTAATGCTGCTAGGTACAGGTTTTCCATGGTATGTGTAGCAGAAACGTATACAATGTCCTATCCATTTTGAAATAGTCTGTTTTGAAATGGCTTTTCCCTGTGCTCCTGCAGCATATGCTACCAATAATTGCTCAGATTTTCTGAAAGCTTTGGTTTTGTCCAAGTAGAAGCATAACTGCCTGTGAATGTCCAAAGAGTGCAGTAGTCTCTCCCCTTTATTCTGTGGTTTAGGATAAAAAGTTGGCAGGTGAATAGTTTGGTTTAGAGCCACACTGGATACCACCTTTGGCATAAACGTAGGGTTAGTTCTTAAAGACACCCTGTCCTGGTGGAAAATGAGGAAAGGTTCCACTGCCATTAGTGCCTGTAATTCTGAAACTCTTCGTGCTGATGTTATTGCCAGGAGCAGAGCAGTTTTCCAAGAGATATATTTTAATTCTGCTGTGTTAGCTGGCTCAAAAGGAGGTAAAGTCAGTTTTTCCAAAACAAAGTTGAGGTCCCCAAGTTGGAGTAGGTGCTCTACGGGGCGGTCTTATGTTTTTAGCCCCTCTGAGGTACTGTTTTAACAGAGGATTAGAGAAAATTGGTGGATCCGTGTTGTAATGAGCAGAGATGGCAGAGGCGTGGATCTTGATGGATGAGAAGGAGTGGCCTTTGTCCAGCATCTCAGTTAAGTATTGTAGTATCTGAAGAATGTTTGGGACAAGAGGGTCAAGGCTGTGAGCTTGGTTCGAGGCACAGAATCTCTTCTATTTATCAGAATAGGCTTTCCTGGTACTAGGCCTTCTGGCCTCCAGAATGACATCCATAACAGCTTTGGAGAGAGGCATTGCTTGCTTGATTAAGGAATCTTCCATGCAGCTAGGTTTAAGGTCTTTAGCTGGCTGTGTAGTATTTGACTGTTGTGCTGAGTCAGCAGATATGGGATTTGAGGCAAAATCCAGGGTGGTTCTTGTGCTAAGCTCCTTAAGATTAGGTACCAGTGCTGGCATGGCCAGTCTGGTGCAATCAGGATCATCTTTGGCTCTTCTTGCCTGGCTTTTATGAGTACCTTTGGCAGGAGAGGTAGTGGTGGGAAAGCGTATACTTGTAGGTTCTCCCAGCTGAATGAGAGAGCATCCACTTTCCATGCTTGTGGATGGTAACTCCTTGTGCAGAATTTTTGTAGCTGGCAGTTTATTGGGGATGCAAACAGATCTATGTCCGGGCTCCACCATTTCTGTGTTATCATTCTGAATATTTGTTGATTTAATTCCCATTTGTGGGGATCCATGATGTTTCTGCTTAAGTCGTCTGCCAGTGTGTTTTTCTCTCCTGGCAGGAATTGTGCTTGCAGATGAACTTGAAGGTTTATAGCTGTGTTCCACAAGGTCATGGCTTGTCTGCATAGGGGGAAGGAGTGAGTGCCCCCTTTCTTGTTTATGTACCACATAACTGCGGTGTTGTCTGTCTTTAGCAGTAGCTGTCCTGGATGCAGCAGGTCCTTGAAAGCTATAAGAGAATT
Source organism: Protopterus annectens (assembly GCF_019279795.1). Lineage (NCBI taxonomy): Eukaryota > Metazoa > Chordata > Ceratodontiformes > Protopteridae > Protopterus > Protopterus annectens. Next base: position 629,137,553 of record NC_056746.1, read on the forward strand.
TTGTATAGCTAGCATCTCTTTTTGATTGATGTCAAGATGCCTATGTTCTGCGGGCCACGTGCCCTGAATACATTTGCCTGCCATGTGCGCTCCCCAGGCATAATCCGATGCATCTGTTGTCAGTGTTTGCCTGGCTGTGGGTTGTGTAAAAGGCTCCCTTGTTGAGGTGACAAGCTTGAGCCCACCATTGAAATTCCTGTTGAAGGCAAGGGATTAATGATATAACTGTTTCCAAACTTTGACAGTGTTGAGACCATACATTCTTTAGGTACCACTGTAGTTTCCTCATATGCAGTCTGGCATATGGAATTAGCAGTATGCAGGATGCCATGTAACCCAAGGCCAGCAGAATTTTTCTTGCAAGGAGTTGGGTCTTTGTTGCCATCAATTGAAAGTATTGAGTCAGTTGTCCTTGCTTGTCTGGCGTGAGATAAGCCATCTCGGCCGTTGTTTTCAAGCTGGCACCCAGGAATATAATCTCTTGTGAAGGCACTAGTTTTCATTTCTTTGCGTTTACTGTGTACCCTGGGCAACTTAATAACTTTTTTACAAACTCCAGATGCTTTAGGAGAATGTCCTTACTCTCTGCTTGAATCAGGCAGTCATCCAGGTACGGGTAAATTTTAATTTCTTTCTGTTTGCAAAATGCAATTACTGGTGCCAGGCACTTTGTGAAGACCCTGGGCGCAGTAGATAAGCCAAAGGGCAGTGCAGAGAACTAGCTATGAATCTGAGGTATCTTCCGCAGTTTAGTCTGATAGGGACATGCAGGTATGCCTCCTTGAGATCCAAAGTCATGAGCCAAGCTTTCTTGCCCAGCATGGGAAGAAGCTGCTGTAATGTCAACATTATGAATTTCGGAACATCCAGGTAAGTGTTTAGAGATGAAAGATCCAGAGGCCCTTTCTGGGTACCAGAAAGAGTCTTGAGTAAAATCCTTGTCCTTGCTCCTGTGATGGTACCTTTTGAATAGCTCTCATATCCATGAGTGCTGTAATTTGTTTTTGAGCCTCTGCCCATTGATTAGGTGGCAGATTTGGCATTCCTTTTAACCTTGGCAGAGTGTGAAAGTGGAACCTGTAACCTTGAAATACAATGTTGAGAACCCATTTGTCTTTGGTGATCATTTGCCAATTGTGGTACAAGAGTGCCAGTTTCCCTCCCAAGTGGGCTGCCAAGACGGATTTGTTTGGCAGCTGTAGTGGGAAGTCATTGGAGCTGCTTTTTATATGGTTGGGGCCTGCCTTCTCCTCCTTTCTGGCCTGATGCAACCCATTGTCAAGGCCTGTAAGGACCTTGTGTTTGACCTCTACCTCTTGGACGTCTGTATCTTCCCTTTGAGGTCTGTCTGTAATTGGAAAGGACCAATTCTTAGTTGGCCAGTTTCTGCTAAATCTAGGGGGCTGAACCTGTAAGAAATCCTACACAGTTTGCATAGATTTTGCCTTATCCTCTATTTTCTTTAATACCTCTTCTGCCTTAACTCCAAATAACACATCCTGCTGCAAAGGTGCATCCAATAATTTTGCTTTAACATGATCTGGTAACGTATGTTCTTTTAACCAAGCATGTCTTCTAATGACAGAGCCTGTAACTACTGCTCTGCAGGAGGCCTCTAGAGAATCAAAACCACATTGCAAAGTATGCTTTCCCACTTGTTCAGCTGCATGCAATAAATCCTGCATTTATTTAAAATCAGGAGGATCTGATTCTGGAAGCATTTTTTGTTTTAACGGAGACAGTAAAAATTGCTGATATTTTAGCATGTGAAACTGGCAATTTAAGGTTCTCATTGCTAAAGTTGCAGACGTATATACTTTCTTTCCCCATCTGTCTAATGCTCTGGAATCTCTGTCAGAGGGAACTGGATTCTTGGCTGATGAGGCCTTAACTCCTTTGGGTCCCAGAGAAATAATTTCAGGGTCAGCTACAGGGCTTTTATACAGAAATTAATGTGAGTCAGGGACTCTGTAGTATCTGTCAGGTTTAACAGGGGCTGGAGGTAAGGAATCAGGATTTAAGCTGGATTCAGGATACACATCATCCACAATTTCTAACTCTGGCGGAATAGCAAGGGGTCTGTGTTGAGGTAATAAAAGGAAGTCTCTGAGCCTTTTCTTGGATTCTGAGTAATTCTGGCCTTCCCAGTGGAAATGCTCCCTCATGGTATGTAGGGTTTCCCCAAAGGAGTAGTCCTCCGGAAGTGAGGCTGATGGAATTGATTCCTCAGCATCAGAATCCTCATAAGGGGGTAAAGAGTATCCTAGGTCTGAGGATGAATCAGAAGAGATGGACACCTGGTCGGATGAGTCATAGTCTGCATCCTGTCTAGGCCTTTTATCAGGAGGGGGATGGGACCCCCTGATCAGAGTGATTAGGTCTTCGGCCATTTTGAGCATTCGTTTCTTAGGCATGGAGGCCTGTCCTGGAGAATGCTGTATTTGTTTCTTTGATTTTAAAGGAGGCTTAGACTTAGCTGAGGGTTTAATGCTTAACTGAGTAGGTCTGAAGACACCCTCTGAAGCTGTGGGTTGCTCAGCTACTCCGGATCCCTCTGAAAGGTTAGTCTCGGTAGGCTGAATAACTTGTGCGTCTGAAGGCCCAGCCATCGCCACGTGGGAGTCAAAGGCGGCCTGTGGTTCTACAGAAGCAGTAGTCAGGGGCTGCAAAGGCGCCTCGCTGAAAACCGGAGAACTGGCGACTGGCCTAGAAGAGGCTTCGTCATCAGTTTTGGGCCTCGGATGCCTATCCATGTCTTTGTGCTTTTTGTGTATTCCGGTCGTCGGAAGTTCCGACGGCATGGTATAATTGAATTTTCTACCAAAATAATGTCGGGCAAAATCAAACCGACATTTAATAGTTTGTGTCTTTTGGCTTTTCCCAGTTAGGGGTCCCCACAGCTGAACTCTGGTCCGCTAATGATTTGCAGTAGATTTTTACGTACTGGCTTGCCGGACCTAATGCACAACCTTCAATGAAGGAACACCCATTCACGCATGTCGCTACACAGAAGAGACTCTGAGAATCGAACGGGCAACGTCTAACTGTGAGGCGACAACGCTACCACAGCACCACCACCGCAGTTCTAAACCGACATTTAATAGTGCGCTTGTTAAACCTAGCACAAAACCGACAACCAGTGACATCGTGGTCTGGGCCTAGGCATGGGATACAATAGGAATGGAAATTCTTATGAGGTATTTGCTTCCCACAAGAAATACAGTTATTAACTTTTACTGACATCGATCTGAGGCAAGAAAAAGTTTCCCCAACGGGGTACTTAGCTTTGTAGAAGACTTCGGTTCTGGATTCGGAATGAAAATCTCAGGAGACGGCCGACCAGCACTTGCGAACTGCTTTTGCTTCGGGCACCGTGCGGCAAGAAAGACTGAAGAAAATGGCGTCGGCTGCATCTTGTACACCCCTGTCGCACTGACGTCAGGGAGGAGGCGACAGCAACCAATGCCGGACCAAGACTTTGGAACTCAGGCCGATTGGGGAACCGCCTGACAGCAGGATAACCCAAGTCTAATGACTGCAGCAGTGTAACACAATGAACATCTACTTCTTTATACTTCATTTTGCTGTTTGCCATATTTATTACTGCTTGTTGGTACCTTCAATAAATTGATTACAGTGTTCTACTGAATAGCTGCTTTATTAGTGCTGTTTGTTACTGTTGCGATTTGTGAGCTATTGTTTCAAAGCAATCTACAGATTAACTATATTTCATTGCTATCTACTGCAATTCATTACTGTTCAACTGTTTTACTGCATTTCATTGCTGTTTCACTGTATTTTTTCATATTACAAGTGCTATTCTTTAGACTATAAGTGATTAATCTTGTGTTTCAATGTGAGTTTTTTTCTTACTGATTCTTAACATTAAAACTGTGTAGCATAGTCTCAATACAGGTCTGCAGTATCCAGGGCTTCAGCTGCACATTTTTAAACCCTTTTTGAGATATTCCAGCTACAAGTCAACTGTTTTTTTTTTCTGAAAAAAAAGTTCTAAGCTTCTTTTCTGCCTTTCCTGTTACTAGAGTAGTCCAGATACAGATTTGCTGTATCCAGGACTGTTTTGCAAGTTTCTGAGTTCCTCAGACCCTTCTGTGTTAGAGGGAAGCCTTCCAGCTTATCAGTGGGAGTGGTAAGCACTAAGCAGCCTATCTACCACAAGAGGAGTTGTTTCTGGCTCAGAAATTGTAGTTTATTGGCAGTTTGGGCAGTTTTTCTATCCCTTCCAACTTTCTCTTCTCTCTTCTTGCACTTTTATTAGCTTACTCGTCAGCCCTTCATCAGGCTTTTTGTAGCAATTACTGGAGCACACATAAGTGCTATTAGCACCAGACTTCCTATAAGGAAACAGAACAGCTCCAGTACTTAGTAATGATGACCATCCCTCCTGGCATGTCTAAAGGTCGGTTTCCTGTGCTTTCTCCCATTAACCAGGTGAACTTGGACATTCTGAGGCAGTGTAGCAACTGCCTCATGTACACAGACAACCCTCTCCCTCTTACCTCCCAACACTCAGACTTGTGGGAGATGTGCCTGTATCTCCAAAATGGAAGCCATGCACTCTCCAGCCAAGAGCAGAATAGCTGGTCAATAGCAGAAGGTCAACATCTGCACCACACCATATGGAACACATAGCGCACCACACCACATGTAACACATAGCCCTCCAGAACACCCACCATCACAGCCCTCACATAAAAACACAAACTACACACCCATCTTCGCGGAGGGTCTCAGTAGAAATCTACCCAAACAGCAGAGACCTCCAAGGCAGAAAACACACTCGACCACCAAAACACAGCACAAACCACAAGATACATAGCTCACCTACACAGTGTGCCCCTCAACGTAAGCCCCTAAGGCAAAACAGCTTGCCCAATACAATAATCAAAGGTGACAATAGTGAGGCACACTGAAGATAATAGTCAGCTGTCTATCAAGTGCCAGAATCCGACAACACACGCACTCAGGTCACACTACAAGTATGACTCTGTCATTGTCCATGTGGGTGTGAATGATCAGAGATTCACCTCCCTGGACTACATGAAGAGAGACATGGTGGAGCGCTCGGATTATGTGTCCCAGGCAGGTAAGAACCTAGCCCTGAGCAGCATCCTACCATCACCCAGAATGATACCACAGTACAAACAGGAAATGATTGACTTCAACAACTGGCTAAGTTTCTGGTGTCATTCTAAGGGAATCCAGTATCTGTCTGCTGGGATGACATGACTGACAGACATCGATGCTTTGCCAGAGATGTCCTGTATCTGTCACCCCTGGGTTTCCGGGTACTGGCCAAGGCTCTTGCCACCCCTATAGTGCATTTTTAGGGGGTTTATATTACATAATCGAAGAGACAAGTCTTCGAATATGTAATCATCGACCCCTAAAACCCAAAATGTGAAAACCAATTCCGCTGGCCATTCCAGGAGTTTACCCTTTACCTCAACTGAGCGATTGCGGAGTTGGTATATTTAGTTAGGGGGGGTGTGGGAGGGCACAGCACCCCCACGTCAGGGATTGTGGGGGGCAAGTCCCCCACTTAAATTACATTTGAAGTGTTTGTCTTGTTTGTATGGCCCGCAAATGTTTTCCCTAGGAAAAAATTGACGTTTTTGGCCGTTCGTGGTTTTCGCATTTTGGTGTTTAGGGGTCGATGATTACATATTCAAAGACGTGTGTCTTCGATTATCTAATAAAGACCCTTTTTTAGGCAGTGTTCCAAAGACTAAATTACCACCATAACAGCTACAAATGAATGCAATTCTGAGGGTCATGCTGCTCAATGCTAGAAGTCTAAATCTCAAGATGCACTCGCTCGAAGCACTCCTCAAAATGGAGAACATCGACATTTGTGTTGTAATGGAGACCTGGTTTAAAGCAGTAGAAAGCACCACTGCGCTACCAGACTATAACTCATTCCACACCTTTCGGCCCCTGAACATGGACTGAAGCTCCAAAGGCAGTGGTGTCTCCATATTTACAAAGGATATACACACCTCCAGACTAGTAGCCCAGCATAACACATCTGAGACACTTCAGGTACAACGAACACTGTGTAAGATGGCGATTCATGTCGTAGCCTGCTATAGATCCTCAACCATGTCCCAAGACTCTCACGCCACATTCCTAAGCACCCTGGAAACTATTAAGATGCAACCCAACACTCTCATACTAGGTGATTTCAACTACCCCTCCATTAGCTGGGAAAACTACTTGTGCACCAATGCACTGGCCCAACGCTTCTTGGAATTTATCAATTCCAATGCCCTGGACCAGCTCATTCTTACTCCCACTAGTTGAAGCAACATCCCTGACCTGTTTATTACCAACATGGGCTCTACACCAATAGTCAATTCCTCCCTGGTTAGATCAGACTACAAACTAATCACTATGGAAATCCACATCTCACCCACACACCCCCGCAAAGGTATCCACCATGGAAAACTTTTCCAAATCTGACTTTGGACTCCTATAAACAGAGGTGGCTAATGTCACGGCACCCATGCCAATGGAAAATCGATGCATGACTACCGAATCATACACCAATGCACTGTACAAACACATACATAAAGGCATGGAACTAGCCATACCCAACAGAACCAAGATGGTCTCCTCCAAAAAAGGAAGCCAGTCTGGTGGTCCCCTGCCATTAATAAACTCTACAACAGAAGGAAGAAACCGTTGCAGAAAAAGGTGAAGTCCCAAGACTGGAAAAAAACCCTTATTAGCCTCAACAAAAAGTTGAGATTCCTCACCAAAACCTCCAAAGCCAGTTATGAAGGCAGAATTGTGGCAGACACTAAAATAACCACAAAGCCTTCTATACTTATATCAAGAATCTCCTTGGCAATACCCAGATTTGCTATGAGTTACTGCACAATGGTACCTTCTACACCAAGCAAACAGATTTTGCCAACATACTGGAAGACAGATTCAGTGCCAACTTTACCCCTCTCTCCCCCCTAAAGGACCAATCTCAATACCGGAAGAATGGCAGGCACCCAACATTACTGCAGCACAGGTTAACACTGACCTGTCTAGTGCCAAGAATAAAGCTTCCATGGGACCAGACAATATCCCTGGCTGTGTTCTACATGAATATTACCACTGTACTCTCTACTACCCTTTTTTGCTTGTCACATATCTTCTTACTACCTATGAATATAATACATACCAAGGTTTCCATTACCCAAAAGGCCAAACCTCCACTTTCATAGCGCCACACAAGCTTGAACACTTAATACATCCCCTTCCATCTAACTCCTTACTTACTAGGTATCAGCATCCCATTAGAACAAGATATGCCAACCCTATAACCAAAAGATACCAAAGTCTATTAATTAAACTCTGAAAGCTCACAATCAGATTAAAATGCAACTTGACAATGGATGGAGACATCCACCCAAATCCTGGCCCATCCTCATCCACTGGCTCTAGGTCCTTTACTAACTGCCCCACTACTACACAAATCTTAGACAAAACCCCAAACTCACTCTTGATCATTCACCTAAACATCAGAAGTGAAAACAATAAGATTCAACACCTACATGCCCTCTTAGATGCTCCTTCCCCAGACCTACCATGTCT